>NC_141159.1:71663894-72263894 GCF_053477565.2 Lygodium microphyllum | reverse complement strand
AAGGGCAAAAGGACATGGAAGAGCAATCTAAATAAGTAAAGAATATCAAAGAGGAGCTAAAAAGGGTGAAGACATAGGCCCATGTAAAGTTCCACAAGGAGAGACAACAAAAGGAATGACTACTGAAGGAACTGCAAGAGGTTAGGACATAGAAAGATGAGGAGTCAACTAAAAAGCTGCTAGAGGTGGAAAACTGATTCCTTGGGACCCTCCAAGACCAGGAACAATTGAAAGAAGAGCTGAATCATCACAAACAAGACAAGGAGAAGATGTTGGCAATTTGCAGAGAACAAGAGAAAGTAGTGACAATACTATCAGAAGAGCTAAGCCACCAGAGTCAAGGAAAGATGGAGGAGAAGGTCAAGGCCTGGGAAGAGAGGAATCTTGGAAGGGCTAGAGACCTAGCTAAACACCTTGCCATAGTAGAGAGCGGGAGAATCGTGGTGGAAGCAAGGGTTGAAGTAGTGAAAGCAGGGCTAGAAATCCAATGATACACCTTTTTTTGAACATAGTGCTTCATGTAACTTAGGTTGGAGAATGAGGACTCCATGGAAGTTCTAAAGAGGAAGCTAGAGATCTCAAGGAGAGCCATAAGGTATGGGCTCCAAGAGCACATCCCTAGAACCCAAGCTTGATCCAACAAAGGCAACTTTTGATGTAAGGAATGCTCACGATGTAAGAGTTAGAACAGCTTGGAATTAGAGAGCAAGAGCATTGAGAGCAACCCAACCACAGCGGCCCAAGCAGAACTGCCAAGGGAAGAAGGGTCCAATTGTGAGCAACTTGATGACATCGAGGCACAACACAGTGAATAGAGCCCACCCCCACCTCCATCAACAGAAGTAGAAGGCCACGAAGAGGAAGCTCTAGCCACCATAGAAAGAATGATTAAGGCCAAAAGGAAATGCAAGGAATTGGCTAAATTCATAAGGAGGAAGTTTAATGCTAGACCACAAGAAGTGCTTGATGCCCAGATGTTGCAAATTGAGGAACAACTGCCTATCAATTGGGCACTAGAAATGAACCACTGGGAGTAGTGGAAAAATAGGTGTAGGCCATTTGAATTTGAATTCTTCTATCCTTCTACCTTGAATTGAGTGTTTCCTCTGCACAAGTGGTTAGACACTAGGGAAGCAATGGCTAGACGAGAGGATTAAAAATCCCACATATTATAGAGAAGAGAGCCTACGAAGCACTGGGATGATAAGGTCATGGAAGAGCCAAGAAAAGTCAAGGGCTATGAATCCCAACCTAAATGGCACTGAAAGATCTAGGATAACAATTTTGAGGCATGGATAGCTTTTTGTAACATGCTACCATACAAAAGGGATGACTCCACCTACATGGCTCACTCGAGGTACCACGATGTGGATTTTGATCGGGAAAAGCATGATAGGTATGACTCATCTACAACATGAATGCTACCAATCTCGATGAATGCCTAACTTTTGGGGCACAAGACCTCTGACCCTCCATCACTCACTTCTTGGATGAGTTCATGGTATGCCCTAATCCCGCTTTCCTTTTTACCACTTGTAATAACCTCCGCCTCTTGTGAACCCTACTAAAACAAAAATCCATAGCCCAAGAAGAGCGCTTTCCACCCCTCCATTTTGATATCAATGCAGGGATAGAGAGTTGTGCAATGACCCGCTTGATGTTAAGGGCCACCCTCTTCCTAGCTTTTTGCACGAGACAGGTTCTCAAAGTGTAATCACCCTTTCCTATCTAGTACCCCTCTCAATGTAAAAGGGCTACATTCAAAGCCATGCATTCCTTAGCAAATCTCTTTGGCCCCCTCAAAATGTAACTAAAGAAGAGCATTAGGATGATGTCTAGCGTGCTCCCTCCCAATGCATCTCACAAAAAAAAGAAGAGAAAACAAAGAAAAGACCCACATGAAGCAAAAGGAAAGGAATAAAGAGAAAACAAATAAAAGAGAAAACAAAGAAAATACCCACATGAAGCAAAAGGAAAGGAATAAAGAGCCTTCTCATGTAACATCAGAATGCCACAATCACTGCACTTAGGGGTTCTCAAGTTAGGTGTGTCTGGTGGCCTCAGTCAGCCGACTCTGTGCTGTCTAACCCCCTAGCCCTCCTCCCTGGCCCCCACCACTTCACACTTAGAGCACATCAAGGGTAGGATACACTTAGGGAGTTTTCACTCACCTACTACGGTTAGACCTATCTCCTTAAGTCACACCTACATCACCTTCCATTGTACAAAAACTCGGTCCTCAAGTGTGGGATAGACCCAACTCCTAGTTTCACTAGCACAGACACCTTGTGTTGCATGGTGAGGAAGGCACACCCCCCAGATAGTAGTGCACTGATTTTTCCTTTCTAGGTACATTCAACAATCCACAAGACCATTGACTTTGAAGGCCCCTGTCACCCACTCTCTTGGCCTCCACAACCTCACATCCATTTCATCATGCGTCTTCTCCATATCCAATCTCCACAATGCCCCATCATCAATCCACATGGCAACAATTCAACCACCTAATCCCTCATCAACAAGTGCTAGCAAGTGCCATGGGACTAGCACTCAGTGAGGAAGGGGGTAATGTTAAAGAAAATTAAAAAGACACAAGGCAAAGTGGAAAAAGGCGGCATGACTGAAGAAATATGAGAAAAAAGGCCAAAAGCACAAGGGCAACCTTAAAGGTTTAGGGCAGGTGCAAAAGAGGAAATGTGCATTTTAAATGCAAAAGCGCACCCTAAATTTTTGTAAGAGAGCACCAGGCTCCCTCTTGTGCAATTTGTAAACGTAAACAAGCATTGGTTAAGGCACAATGTAAATAGGAAGGGAATAGGAAAAGAGGACCTAGTCTAAAATGGCAAATCATCTAAAAAAGGATGGGTGGCCAAAGGGATTAGGGCTTATGTAAAAGGAAAAAAGTGAATGAAGAGGCTCATTCTTCTGTGTGCCCAAAACTAGCTCTCATCTTCTCTCCTTCTTCTTGTTCTTGCTTGTGCTTAAGGTGGTGGAGTCTTTCAAGTTTTTGTGCATCTATTTGGTATGGTTGGAACTAGATACAGAAGGCATTTAGTGCTTCACTTCATGATAGCCAGCTGTGCTTTATCACTACCCAGGTTGCTACCTTTTTTTGCATTGAGGATTCAAATATGGCAACCTTGTGGGCTTCATTAACCTAGCCAGGGTAGTTGACTATGTATGCCACATCAAACTATCTAGAGAACTTGGGGAGGGATATGTTGGGTTGGTGTCCCATGGAGATCAAAAGTGAGGGCGGAGTTGGGGCTATTGCTTGGACACCTACTTGTTTGAGCGAAGCTAAGAAACAACTTGTTAGGTTTAAGGATGTAGTGGGAGGAGTGGCCAAAAGGTCTGGTTTGTTGCCAATCGGAGGGGTGGAATGTGAATGAGTCTTTCAAAATTCCAGAGAAGCTTGTTTCACTTCGGATACAACCTCACTGAGAATCAAAACAACCCTAGAAGGTGGTATCATTTGGAGCTGCCAACCGTCATGTGGGACCTAAAGCCAAAACTATCTCAGACTACTGTGCAAACATGTATGCATTCAACTTAGCGTGTGGATGAATAGTAATCATGGTTGCCATATGTAATCAGTGTCGAAGCACTACCACCACAGGAGGGCATATCACTTTTGACAATCGACATCTGGGTTGCACAACAATGCATAATCATAGTAAAGAGATCAAATGCCAAATGTACTTAAAGAACAATCCACAATATATTGCTGAAGTAAGGACAATACAACTATTAGAGACCGGTACAGTCGCAACATAGGATTTTGGGAACAACTAGCATAGGATCATAAGTGCTAAACAACTCCAAGATACGAGACTAAGGTAGTACTACTACCAAATGTAGTGACTGTAGATGGTACAATATAGGCTCCATTGATAGAGAGCACTCAAGATGCCCATCAAGAGAGATTGGTAAAAGGGGACTCGGGAAGGAAATGGCAATGAAGCAAGAGAACCCATTGATACTTGATCTCTAGGGCTATGTGCATGCTTAAACAACAATAATAGTGGTTTGCTCCCTTCCCTTTTATAGGTTGCTACTTGCAGCAACGACATTCTCTTCATCCTTGTGCTGTGTTAGGTAGTCTTTACTACTTTTGCACCCATTGGCTCATCAATGCGCCACTGGTGGCTCTTGACTTTAAAGGTCACTAATTGCCACCACCTTTAAAAATCATTGTACACATCCTCTTGAGGCATGTTCTAGGTAAGCTCACAAAAGATCTTATCAAAATTCCACTTATCATTGCATTTGTCTTTAGCTACTCAGCTTGAGCAACCTCGAGCTCTTCCAATAAAGTTATAATATATCGTTATGCCTCATCTCTTTCTTTACAAAGCACAACAACTTGTTCTATGAGGCCCTCCACAAGTTCTTTCAATGATTCCATTTCAATTTGAAAAGACTCATGCTGTTCTTGAGTCATTGTAACATGTAATGTGCATTTTGGTACCCAATCCTCTGGCAAGAGCCCTTGTACTTTCTCTTCATAGGCTTGTCCATGTATTGATGTACTTTTTTTGCTCATTTCACCTTTTTGTTTTATATATTATGTACATAGATTTAGTGCACTAGCTATAGAGGCAATTGCTTTTGCGTGGTGTCATCTTCTCAACTTCAATGAAGTATTTGAGAATAACTTTTGCCAAACCAATACGCCGGCAACTGGAATGATGCTAATCTTTACAATTGCTTGATTTGTGGAGAAGCTCTTCTCATAAGAGTCACTTTGGGCACAACTCTCTCATCTCCTTCAAAGTGCACAGAGCTAAATCCTCACATGTGCTATCATCAAGGGCTTCTAGGAGATGCAATGGACCTCTTTGTCATAATGACCTAAAGTCGTTGCTTATAATTTGCCACACTTCCTTTGGATCAATGCAGTCATCTAGTTTAGCCATTTAAGTTTGTTAAAGCATAACAACTACTATTTAAAAAGCTAATATATTATTAATAATGGATCTGAATGTTAATTTGATTAAAATCATGATTAAATAATCTATACAAGTCATTATCATATACTCAAACCATTTCATTTAATATCAGATTTTAAAAACTTAAGGAAGTAAATATTGAATAACAAGAACTAATTTGACTTAAGGAACAAATATATTGGAGAATAAGAACTTAAGGAACTTAATGAACAACAACATAAACTAACAAGAACTTAAGAAACACAAGATTTCCGAGTGTTTTCACTATGTATAATAATGAAAATTTTATTTATCATTGTCCGCAAAGACCACTATATCCATTGAGCTAAAATACATCATGAGTATATTGTCCTATGTTATCAATAGATCTCTTTATGGTTGGATGCCTATAAGGCTCATCCCTATTCATAGCTAAGTTATAAAAATTATCTAAATGCTCTACAAAAATTTGTTTGTTGCTAGCTTCATATTGTAAGCCCAATGCAGAAGCTTATGTATAGTATAGTCGATAGTGTAATTTTCATATTTTCCATTGAAAGGCACAAGACTAGGCTAGAAACATTTGGGAGCCACATGTGAGAGTGGCAAATAAATGATTTCTAAAGGCTAGTTCATTGGTTGAGGAGGATAGGTAGCTTGTGTATTGGAGTTTATTGCCGTACCCTTGTCGATGATCCTAATGAACAACCTCCTTGATGTTTTGGCAAAGGGAAAATGAAATAAAATTTTAATACAATATATTCATTGTGTTTACAAAGCCAATCATCAAGAAAAGGGTATTAACTTGGATTTGTACATATTAGTGATTATCCTCAGGCATGCTAACAAAGTGTTTGGGAGGCATGACATTTAGATATCTCTTGAAATTAGTTACATATATCTAATATTGGAGATTTGAGCCATTCCAAATATAAAATGTAAGTACTTGAGGCCCCTCATGGCTACACATAAAAGTTATAAAAAACAAACCATAGTAGGATGATGCAAGTTGATATGGATGCTCTCTAATGTAGCATGGGCTTGTATTGGAGAGCTCCATTCCCGTTCTGAAGTATTTTGTTGCACATGCCCCCCTCAAAAATAATTTATTTTCCACTCTCACTTCTCAAACCATACATGATCCATCGATCATTGAGTAGCAAATTACAATGTGAGTAATCTTCCATTCTACAAACAAAATTTGATGGTTGAACAAGGTAGATTAAGCTACTTGTGTAACCAAATATCTATGACTTCTCCTAATTCATTGTGAGATATTGTCACTTCTCTACTCTCCATATTGACACTTGGTTTGTGTGGCACTACGCACTCTACATGTGGATATTCCTCGCGAAAGAATTCTCTAGGCGGGATGGTAGGACTTCTTTGATCTATAGGAGTTAGAAATTGTTATTAGTTAGAGGAACAAGGATAGGGCCTCTCTCCTTGTATTAGCTCTACGAGTTTAGGACTAACTATAGCTTCCTCTTTATGATTTGAATAGAGGATTCAATATCTATTTGTATTTTTTCTCTTGAAATGTTTTCTAACATTCATGAAACCTCAAATATAAATATCTCGAAGGTAGGGTCAGTCTGATATAGCCAGTATGATCATACATCTCCTTATACCATTGACTATGTAAATGTTGTACAAAGGTCTCGTAGGCATTAGATGTGTGGAAGCAATTTGCAAAGACTTCGTTTTGCATATTGGCCATTTTTCTAATCACTCTACTCAGTAAAGCTTTTCACTCTTGTTTTGTTAAAATCTCTCTCTCTCTCCTTTCACCTTTCATGCCAATGTGGCGAATAGAAGTTTAAAATATTGATATAAAATATAATTATACATAATAATAATAATAATAATAATAATAATAATAATATATTTATTATTTATTTGATAAATATATCTTAATAAAGTTTCAATGGCTAAATTCATTATCATAGGCTAATTGTTCGTGATCTTATAAGCTAATAGTTTGTGATCAATATATGTGGATGTCCACATCATTGATGATACATGATAAACACTAAATTCTAGGATATTTCTAGCCTAAGCTTGTTGATCGTGATCTTGTAAGCTAATATTTTGTGATCGATATATGTGCAAGATGTCCACATAATTGATGATACATGATAAACACTAAGTTCTAGGATATTTCTAGCCTAAGCGTGTTGATGTATGATATAAGCATGTTACACCACAATTGCTACAATGTGATGATGTTGGTGTGCAACACAAGCATGCTATACAATGATTGTTATGGCAAGCATGTTGGTGTCCACATCGGCATGCTACATTATGCTCACACCAAGTAAATGTTTACTATGGGTGTTTAAAGATAAACTTTTACTTCATTATAAAGATGGTCCATAATGCAAGCAAACTATGCAATCAATATTTTCTACTTAATTAATGTATACTATTATCTAATCCTAAACATATTGGCACAAAATACATGCAAATTGTCAGCAAGGTGTTACTAACCTAATGCATATTCTTTCCTTACACTAAGCATATTGGTATAGAATTCATGCAAACTAGCACCAAGGTATTTCTAATATCTAACACATCTTCATCCTTATTTAACACATATTCATTCCTGATTTCAAACATGTCGATGTAAGATGCATACAAATTGTACTAATAGCTAACATATTTTTATGCTAATTATTTTCAAAATCAAAATATTTTTATTTATTTATTTAAAGATGAAATAAAAGTTTTCTAAATCATATCTCAATAGATGTACTAATGCTACTATAGCTATGAAGCTAGAAAATGTGTTTTATCATAGGTTTTAGTTCTTTCAAACAAATAAATTCTAAACTTTGAGCTCTTGTTTATACGGAGGGGCTATATCTTTTATCCAAAATAATATTCTATCTCATTGGTTAATGTCGTCTATTAGTATGTCCTTGAAGTAAATAGTTCATTATTAGTCTTTTAGTCATCTCATCAATTAACTAGTTAGTTGTCGATAGTAATTAATTTATCATGTGTCACGCATTATCGATATAGTTTAATCAATTTGTGTTAATTAATTATTAATCAATTAATTATGGTCATACAAAAGATTACAGAAAATACAATGATTAGGGTATTATATGAGTTATATGATTGTATTGACATATAAAATGTACTTTTATATAACAAGGTTGTATAAATGCAATTGACATGGCTAATGCCCCTTTTAAAAAAAATATTTATTCCATTGCTAATACATCTAAACTTGTTCTATCAAGCTATTTCTAATGTAATATGGACCTTGCATAATCGAGATTTAAAGAAGACACTATTTTCAGCATTGAACATGCATTGCACATCACTTTTAGTAATAAATGCACTATAGCTTTTATGAAGGCATAATAGATTACAAATATTTTATTTAATGTTGTTGTATAATGACACAATCCTTTATTGAGGCTTACTCTTGGCATGAGAGTGTGCATGGATGGCTCATTTTGTGATCTCATCAATGATGATTATACTTTGATTAAGGATAGTACAATTAGTACACCAACTTCACAAGCTTTTGGCTTTGAGGATATTAAAGATGATATTACGCTACCTCAAATTTTCCTTCCAAATGATTCCATGTTTTTTGCAATTTTAAGCTCTTCAAAGAGTTCTAAAAAGTAAATTATGGATTTTAGACAATATAAGAGGCTTTTGAGTAGGTCACTTTGGCTCAGAACATTCTATAATATTTCCATTTCTTAATATTCACTTTGATTCCCATTTCTTAATATTCACTTTCAATGCAATCCCCATCAACCATCATATGGCAATCACAAAGAGTTTTTTTTTGTCATATTCATGTTTTATTGTAAATGAGGCACTACTATTAAGTAAACTTACTTGTCTTCCATTTTCTTTTCTCTTCTTGATGACTCATTCATATGTACATACACCTTTGAACATATAAGCATAAATAAAATTGGAACATATAAGCAATAAACAAAGTTGAAATAACAAATGAGTGATTATAGGACTTAACGGTTAAGTTTTAACTTACCTTTTTGTTGCTTCACGAAAATATGTAGTTGGTACCTATGTCTAAGTCCTTGTTTTCTAGATCTGTTGTGAGTTAATGTAGGGGAGATATCTTAACTCACATTGATCAATGTTGTGCTCATGTTATAGCCATACCATACCTCCAATACCATGAGAAGATTTTAAATACTTGTTGCCTAGTCTTTATGCATTGGCATGTGATTGCCTTTCACAAAGTGCCATCCCATAAAACAATATACATTAATAAAGTTTTGAATGGCAACATGTGCTTACAAGTTATAGAGTACTAATCAACTTTGCATATAGCATATTTTAGTTCTTTTGTAACCTAATTGCCATCCAAAAAATCAAGACACTTCTTTTTCTTGCAAGTGTATATAGATAAGGCCTTTTTGACTTCTTCATCATAATACAAGGCAATGAATATATGTAAAGACATATATGAACAAGCATGCCTTCCCTACATCGTTTGCAATGTTTGGTCACATAAATTTCTATATTTCCTGATATAGCTTCACTCATTCACTTGTTTTCCCAATAGGAAGTGGCTATTCTAGGCTATTTAATTGTAGGCAATGGAGTAGGTCATAAATTGCCATAATTCAAAATACTATATTATGTTATAAAGATTGGCTAGACATTATATTATAAAGAGGTTCTCCAATGACTCTATAAAATACATCAATAATACCCATAATACTTTCCACATGTTAATCCACAAGGTTTGGTGGCTATATATCTATTCATAAACACAAAGCTCAAACAAGTACGGACCTTAGTACTATTGTATACACTTATTCTATGTGTGTGGTTATGAGATAATGAATGGAAGAAGAAGAGAGCATGCTTGCTCGTCACTCTGTCTCTACCTCTCTCAATCTCGACATGGTATCAGAGCCATGCTAGGCGGGCTCTCTAGAGTAGGAGGAAGTCAAGAAGACTTGCAGGAGTTGAAGATCAGGATTTCTCAAAGACCAAATAGGCTGCCATTGTTTCTCCAAGGTATGCATTTGTTCATGTGAGGTTCTATGCTTCATGGCAGTGGTGAAGACTTGTCTGGGACACTTTGGGAGTATCATTGAGTACATTTGAGTGCTTGAAAATCATTATTACCTTCACCACGTGCTGCTAGAAGAGCCTGATAGGCTGCGTGAACTGCACCTGTTTGCAAGCTGAATGCATTTGCTGTACTCCATGCTAATACTTGGTCATACACTGATCTATGGCTTATAAACAAGCCTTGGCAAGGTTGCTAAAGACTTATGGCATGCCAATGCTTGACTGGGAATGAGATATGAGCTGTGAGAGTTGACTGCAGATCTGAAAACTGTTCAAAACTACTGTAGACATACAGTATTTACTAGGTACATGACTTTCGAAAGAGCCTTGAGCTCATAGAGATGCCCAAAAAGGGTCTACTGAAGTACATACATGCTAATGTAGACATATGTCTTGGATGTTTTGCCTGTAAGTTGAAGATTACTAATCAAGTATATTCAGATCTGAAGCATTTACTTGGTTGAAAAACTGTCATGAATTTGTAGACAGCAAGCATTGGTTACACTTGAAGCATTACATGACATTGCTTGGTTCATGTCAAATGTATGACTTGGAATATGTCTACTGAATGTCTGGAGGACTAAGACAAGTATTAAATACTAATGAAAACTAAAGTTTGGAGTTGGAAATTAATGCAATTACATTGTCTTGGCTGGGTACAGACTGTAAATGCAATCTATGACTTGGATTTGTGAAGACATGATGTCTATGGTTACCCGAATGCTCATGTATTAAACCTAACACTTCAAAGTGAATGTATGACATGATTTGAGGCTGTTTTGGAGCTGGATAGACAAGGTTTTACTAAGCATTTGCTGACTGCAATCTATGAGCAGGAAGTTTGACACCTATTCTTGCTATCTATGCACTGATTTGTGCCCGTATGGTTATGTTTGGACTGCTACATGTACTAGCAGCTGTCTATGAAGGCTTTGAATAAGCTGTTGGTCACATTGACATGTATGACATGTATATGACTCAGTTTTGGATTTGAATAAGCTGTTGGTCACTAATAGTTTACAGTTTTTAGATTGCATGTATAAACCCTGGCAGTAAGGCTGCATGTTACAGACTTGAAGCAAATACATAGCATATGTATTGACAAATGTATCTACAGGTGGGACCACATGTTTGTGGATGTTCTTGAGCAGTAAAAGGGCTGAAATGCCCTGGTTTTGACAATAAATTTGTTGCATAAAACTAAAAAATAGTCAAGAACTGCAGTGAGTCAGGGACACTTGTTGGCTTGCAAGTAGTCAGGCAAAGTCTAGAACATGGCAAATGCAGAAAGAATAGACAACATAACCCAGATAGTGGGGGAAAAGCTTGACATAACAATTATGCCATATGGAAGTTCCGCATGGAGAACTTCTTAATAGGGAAAGGCTATTGGGAGTTGGTGACTGGAGCGGAAGCTGAACCTGAGCTCCCAGATCGACCTACGGTTGATCAGAGACGATTACACTGAGCTTGGACAGAAAGAGCTTGTAGAGTCTTGCACTGGCTCTCTTTATGTATCTCAGATGCCATGGTAATGAAGATAATGAACTGCAGCTCTTCTAAGAATGCATGGGACATTTTGGTCAAGTATTATGGCACAACCACAAGTGCCAAGAAGATACAGTTGAAGCAAAAGTTCAACAACATGGAGAGGAAGAGTAGATCTATACAGGATTATGTCACGGAGGTTAAGACCATTGCGGATCAGTTGGCATATGTTGGTTCACAGGTTGAAGATGTAGACATGGTTGCTGTGACTTTGAATGGCTTGGGGCCTGAGTATAAGTCTTTTGACACTTCTGTGTTTGTGCGGGCTGAAATGCATGATTTCAATGAGCTGGTTGCATTGCTTATCCATGAAGAGGTTAAGCTTGGCTTGGCTACAGGATCTAGCAGTTCTAAAAACAAGGATGCAGTTTTCTATTCCAATCAACGTAGTCGTGGAAACCGTGGTAGAGGTTATGGATCTGGCAGAGGAGGCCAGCAAAATGCATCCTATGGCAATAACAACCAGCAGGTATCGAATGCAAGAGGTGGTGGAAACTTTAGAGGCAGGGGGAGATCTAGCCCTAGAGGTAGAGGCTCCTGGCAATAGCAGCATCCATCTAACAATCCGAACAAGGATAAGAATTGTCATTACTATGGGAAGTATGGGCATATTGCCAAGGACTGCTGGAAGAAGCAGGGCATTTAGAAAGGCAAACAACATGGACATTTTGCTACATCTAGTCAGGCAGATGATACTTCAGAGATAGATTGTTTGCCATGCAGTATGTAAAAGACAGAGTTGCTAAAAAATGCACTGATGATGCAGTCTGGTACATTGATTCAGGGGCATCTAACCACATGACTCCTCACGGTGATTGGTTCACTAATATGGTGGCTGAAAAACATGGCTATGTCTGTATAGGTGATGACATGCAGCATAGCATTGAGCATAAAGACAAAGTGCCTCTTGTGGTTCATGATGGCAGAAATAAAAATTTACACGATGTGTTACATGTTCCTTCGATTACGAAGAACTTACTATCTATTGGTCAGTTGACGGCGGAGCAGAACTTGCAGGTTAGATTCAACAAGCATGGTTGCTTTATTGAAGAGTTTGGCATGAAGAGTTTGGCAATGGATGCAAGTTGATAGCTCGTGGCCACAGGAATGACAGAATGTTTACTCTTGATGCTACCTTGTCAGAGCTGAATTTAGCTATGTTTGCCCATGGTTCTGGCACTATCAGAGACTTGGAAATTTGGCACAAGAGAGTGGGGCATGTAAATTTGCAAAGGTTGCAAATTATGCAGAAAAAACAGCTTGTTACAGGTTTACCTAAGTTCCAATATTCAGATATTGGTCATGTATGTGATGCTTGCCAGTTTGGTAAGCAGTCAAGGTTGCCATTTGTCAGGCATGTAAGGCAGAGTACACGTCTGTTGCAGTTAGTGCACTCTGATGTTTGGGGGCCAACCCATAATGCATCCATGGGAGGCTCGAAGTATTATGTGACATTCATTGATGATTACAGTTGCTATACTTGGGTTTACATTCTGAAGACAAAGGTTGAGGTGTTTGCTATTTTTCAACAGTTTAAAAAGCAGGTTGAAAAGGAATTGACTGCTGTATCTCTTGCTTGAGATCAAATAGCGGTGGGGAGAATGTGTCAAATGAGTTTGACAACTTTCTGGCTGAAAATGGCATACGTAGGCAGCTTACCTGTAGCTACACTCCTCAGGAGAATGGGGTAGTTGAAAGAAAGAACATGGTCTTGATGGAAGTTGCTCGTGCCATGATGAATGAGAAGAAGATGCCGCTGGGCTGAGGCTGTTATGACAGCCATGTATATCTTGAATCAGACTCCCACTGTAGGTATTCATGAGATGATACCGTTTGAGAAGCTGTATGGCTATAAGCCGGATGTAAGTCACATGAAAGTCTTTGGCTATCTTGCTTATGTGCATATTCCAGATGAAAAAAGGAAGAAGCTGGATCCAAAAGTGCATAAGTGTGTTTTCATTGGATATTCGCAGGAGAAGAAGGCATACAAATGCTATGATCCCTCTACCAGGGAGACCTTGGTGAGCAGGGATGTTATTTTTGATGAGATGGGTTCTTGATATGTATCACCGGCTACAGTGCCATCAGATATGCCTTCTACTCATGTATTTATAGTTGACATGCAGTAGAGCACTGCTATGACAGGACCTAGTAGTCAGACAATATCCCCATGGATAGGGAGATTGAGGAGCTCACCGTCCACTGACACCAGTATGTCAGTGAGGGGGAGATATGATGTCATGGACAGCAAAGGAAAAGAGAAAGTTTTTAAGGATGTATCTGGGATGATGACACATGGTAGAATGAATTCTGGATATGAGTTTGCTGACATTTTTCATACAACATGTAATGAAGATGCTGAAATTTGAATTTGACATGAAAGATCTAGGTGAATTGAAGTACTTTTTGGGTATTGAGGTAATCAAGGCTGAAAATGGTTTATGGCTAATGCAGAAACATTATGCCATGGAAATGCTGAAAAAGTATGGCATGGCTGAATGCAAAGCATTGGATACACCCTTGATCAGAATGTCAAGTTGGACATTAGCACTGGAGCTAAAATTCAGGATGTGACTATGTACAAGCAGATGGTTGGAAGTCTGATCTACTTGACCATCACTAGGCGAGATTTGAGTTATGCAGTTGGGCTCATAAGTCAGTTTATGCAAAAGCCCAGGAAGCCACATTTGGATGCTGTTAGGCGGATTATGAGATATGTTAAGTCCACTGTAGATTATGGGCTGTTCTATATGAGAGATAAGCCCTTAAAATTGGTTGGATATACAGATGCAGATTGGGCAGGATGCTCATATGATCGCAGATCTACGAGTGGTTATGTTTTTGGCTTTGGAAGTGGCATGATCAGCTAGAGCAGCAAGAAGCAACCAACGGTTGCATTGTCTAGTACTGAGGCAGAGTACAAGGTTGCTGCATTGGCAGCATGTGAGATTTCATGGCTGCTCAAGCTTATGGCTGTTTTGGATATTCAAGTGGATGCTCTAGTGACCTGATTATGTGACAATCTCAGTAGTGTACTCCTGGCAACGAATCCAATATACCATACCAAGACAAAACACATAGAGGTGCACTACCATTTTATTAGAGAGATGGTTCTTGCAGGGAGAGTAGATCTTATGCATGTGAAGACTGATGAACAGGTTGCAGATATCTTTACCAAGTCTTTGGGTAAAGATAAGTTTAGTAGGTTTAGATAGATACTTGGAGTTCATTAGATGATTTGAGCTTGAGGGGGAGTGTTAGAATATCAAGCTCATATTATTCTCCTGTTAGCATGTATGACCGACATTAGCCTTGTCCAGCTGTATCAGCAAGTGTGGGACATTAAATAAGTCGGTGGTCTTAGACCTAGTGTGAATGGTCCTACGGACCTTAGTACTATTGTATACACTTATTCTATGTGTGTGGTTATGAGATAATGAATAGAAGAAGAAGAGAGCATGCTTGCTCGTCACTCTGTCTTTGCCTCTCTCAATCTCAACATCTAATGCCCATAATCACTCTATAGTATATGAATTGCATAAGCACTCGATAGTGTACAAAGTGCTTAGAAGGCAAACTCTTTGTGAGAAGGTCTACAAGATTATCATTTGTATGGATCTTGATAGGCTCAATGTGTTGTCCTCAAGCATCTTTATGGTGAAGTGATACTTAAACTTAATATGCATTGTCTTTGCACGAAAGATAGGATTCTGTTCCAACTAAATGGTACTCTAACTATCACAATACAATGTAGAAGCCTCTCTAACAATGCCCAAGTTTCCCACTAGATGAGCAAACCGTATAGCTTCCTTGCAAGACTCAATGGATGCATTTAATTTTATTTGTAAAGAATATGAACTTACTCTTCTTGGCATATTGCCCTTTCTCATGAAGGGTTTGTAATCCAATCCTTGATGATCCCCATGATTCTCTAGTGATTTGGAGTATACCAACATGTCATTGAAAGATACTAGCATAAAGTGATGTAAGTATGATCGAAAGATATTTTACATCAATTGGTTGAATGTTACCAGAACATTAGTCAATTGAAATCACATGACCAAAAATTCGTAGTGTCCATATCTAGTATTGAAGATGGTCTTTTTGGGATGTCTTAGTAATATATGAATTCTAAGTGTTTCTTTGAAAAGACCTTGGTTCCATGTAGTTGGTCTAGGTGTTCATCGTTTATAAGCATGTGATGTTTGTTCTTGGTCGTCAGTTGGTTTAGTCTTCTGAAGGCAATACAAAGTTTGAGGGATCCATCTTTCTTATTCCAGAAAAGAATAGGTGCATCCCTACATGGATTACTTGGGCAGATGAATGCATATTCAATAAGTTACCTCAGTTGTCCTTTAGGCTTGATGGCTTTAAGTATGGACATCTTGTATGATCATTTACTAGTTTGGCTCCAAGAGTTAGTTTTATTTTATGGTCAATCTCTCGATTTGGGGGCAATTTTATTAACTCTTTTGCAAAGATGTGTTTGGAATCAATTGGAGCATCCTTTGATAGCATATCATTCCAAGCATTCGTCCCATATACCATGATGTTATGGTTAGGAAATATGACTCTAGTGACTTGATCATACACCCTAGAATGCAAGGTTATTGTCTCACCATCAATGGTTATGGTATCATTAGTCCTTTGTCTTTTAAATAGAAAGCAATGAACTAAATTCCATTCTTCCATCCATTAAATTCTCCTAAGATCCACTCAGATGTTTGCAACTTGGTTGAGATTAATTGTAAAGAAATTATAAGAACTCTCCATGGCACTCCTTGTGACTATCCTCACTAGATTTGGTATAGACAAAAGAGAGCATCCTTTGATAGCATACAATTCCAAGCACATATCCATGTACCATGATTATGGTTAGGAGATATGACTCTAGGGACCTAATCATATACCCAACGATGCAAGCTAATCATCTCCCCATCAATGGTTATGATATCATTAGTCCTTTGTCCTTCAAATAGGAAGCAATGAACTAATTTAAGTTATTCCATCCATTATATTCTCCTAAGAGACTTAGATGTTTACAGCTTATTTGGGATTGATTGTGAAGAAATTATAGGAGCTCTCCATGGCACTCCTTGTGATTATCCTCACTAGATTTGGGTAAAATGCAAGTTCAAAATATTCTTAAGAATCACCCTCATAGTTTCAAGGAATTCAATAAATCAAAGATTAACAAACAATATGGTACACTACTTTGAATACTGTAAATTGATTATAGGCATGATCAATATTTCATAAGACCACAATACACTCATTAGAATGGTAAAGATCTCTTTATTTATCATGAATAAGTACAAAAGGTTAATCATGTATTTCCTTAAGTTCTTTTATTGCAAAGGTAGGTTGATTATGAAAGGTGAGAAGGATCGAAGCTTGCACGGAAGAGCTATGGCGGGAGAGCAAGAGCAAGAGCAAGAGAGAGAGAGACTCAAAATGTGGGAACTCCAACAGTCACAATGTGTGATCGGGCCTTCCTTTATTCAAATTGTCACTAAAAGAATAAATAATAAAGTGACGGTGACAGACGCTTGCCACCTGTAGTGTGCAGTGGCGGGTACTATCAGTGTAGTAATACACGGGCGGCTAGGCAAAGGTGCCTTTACCCCTAACAACCTTCCACTTAAAGGAGAATTTACCCTAGTGAGGAGTGAAAAAGAAAAAGAAAAGATAGTACAATGTACACATGTATAATAGGATGAGGAAAAATGTCATCTCATCCAACACCCATCAATCTCCTGAGGAAGGTAAGGCGCTCAGTAGTGAGGCTTTTCGTGAGCAGATCGATAGGATTTTTGTCAGTGGAGATCTTGACAAGGTTAACAGACTTGTCCTCCATGACCCCACTTATGAAGTGATACCTCACCTCAATGTGTTTCGTCTTCACATGGAAGACCGATAGCTGAATAGCACTCATAGAATTTGAATGCAGTTTTGGTATAGAATCAATCCCAAGGTCATGAACCAAACGGCCCAACCATATGGCCTCCTTGCAAGCCTAAGTGGCTGCAACATACTCGACCTCAATGGTAGAGAGAGCCATACACTTTTGAACCCTGGACACCCAAGAGACAGCTCCTCCAACATAGGTGAATACATAGCCAGAAGTGGACTTCCTATTATCCGCATGTCTTGCATAATCAGAGTATGTGTACCCCACAACTCCTATATCCTGGCTGCCATAGCAAATACACATATCTGTTGTGCCTTTCAGGTATCTCATGATACCCTTCATGGCATCCCAATGTTTCTTTCTAGGTGTAGCAATATAGCGTGCCACAACACCAACTGCAAAAAATATTTGGTCGAGTGGCTATCATGGCATATGTCAAATTGTCCACAGCTAATGCATAAGGGATCTTGGCCATCTCGACCTCTACTCATTTGTTTATAGACAATCAGCCTGTGAAACCTTCACATAAGAAGGTAATGGACATCCAATAGGCTTCACATCCTGCATATAGAAATGCTCAAGGACTTTATGAATGTACTCCCTCTGAGAGAGGTAGAGTAGTCCTTGATGCCTATCACACTTAATGTGCATACCAAGAATGTGAGAGGCTTGTCCCAAATCCTTAATCTCAAAGCTCTTCTTCAGCTGAGATTTAAGAGCATCAAGCTCATCATGAGCTTTTCTGCTTATCAGCATATCATCCACATAAAGTACCAAAATAAGCAATGAGCCTTCATGGGCTATCTTTATGTAAAGACACGGATCCATAGCACTCATGCTGTAGCCCTGTGACTACATAAAGGCATCAAACTTATGATACCACTCCTTAGGTGCTTGCTTCAAGCCATAAAGACTTTTCTTCAACTTGCACACTAGGTGCTCCCTATCAAGTTCTGCAAAGCCCTTGGACTGCTCCATGTAAATCTCATCATGCAAATCCCCACGCAAGAATGCAGTCTTGACATCCATTTGACACATGTTCAAGTTAAGCTACACGACTAAGGCCAAAACCAAGCATAGGGTGGTCATCTTGACCGTAGGAGAAAAGATTTCATCAAAGTTAACTCCATGCTCCTGTTTAAAACCCTTAACAACAAGTCTTAGCTTATAAGCCAACTTGGGGTGCCCAATGGTACTTTTTAGCTTGTACACCCATTTGCATGGCAAAACCTTCTTGCTGTTAGGCAATGCAACCAAATCCCAAGTCATATTCTTATACAGGGAGTCCATCTCATACTGCATAGTCCTCTCCCAGGAGTGACTATTACCCCTGTGCATAGCCTCATGATAGGTGAGAGGCTCTCCTGCATATGAAACCAATACATAATGCATCAAGGGCTCAAATCGATCAGGTGGACTTCTAGCTCTAGTAGACCATCTCACTGCAGGCTCTGCTACATGTCTAGCATCTTGTCCAACACCCTGGCCATGTGTATGAACTGCTGCTGTAGGTTGACCATGTGGCTGTGTAGGTTGTACTGGAGCACAGGGCTCCCCCTAGAATATAACCATGCATATCTCTACCATCTTCTCAGGCTGCCTATGCATCTTGTCTTCATGGAAGACTACATCATGGCTGCGGATGACTTTCCATGCCCGCGGATCCTAGAGGTAGTAACCCATCTCGCCTACATCTCCATAGCCAAGGAAAATGCATTTGACACTCTTAGGATCCAACTTAGTCCGCTTGTCCTTGGGCACATGGTAGAATGCCTCACATCCAAAGACATATAGATGCGCATAAGATGGAGGTTTCCCAGTCCATACTTCCTTTGCAACTTAGAAATCCAAATCGCTAGAAGGTGATCTATTGATGACATGCACATCTGTACTGACTGCCTCAACCCAAAAGCTCTATGGCAGGCCTGCATGGCTAAGCACATTGCGTACATGCTCATGGATGGTTCTATTCATCCGCTCAGCCAAACCATTTTGGGGTGGGGTACAGGGGGTGGTCAGACAATGCTTAATACCCCTCTCGTCACATAGTTGCTCAAAAGTGTTGGGGGTAAAGGCGCCTCCAGCTAGCCGCCCGTGTATTACTACACTGACAGTCACCGCCACTGCACACTGTAGGTGGCGGGCGCTTGTCATTGCCACTTTATTCTTTATTCTTTTAGTGATAGTTTAAATAAAGGAAGGCCCGGTCACACATTGTGACTGTTGGAGTTCCCATTTCTTGTCTCTCTCTTTCTTGCTCTTGCTCTCCTGCCATAGCTCTCGCGTGCAAGCTTCGATCCTTCTTACCTTTCAACTGGTATCAGAGCTCGGCTTCCCAGCTCTTGAGCTTGGATCATGGCATTCTCAGCTTCCCATCAACTCCCTACTCGCATTGGATCTCCTTCTCGGCAGCCATATCCGACTCCTTCGAGCTCTCGTCACTCCCTAGCTTCCCGAGCTTCTTCCCGGCATTGTTGGGCACCTTCAGGGCATTACATCAGAGGTATTGCTTCATTCTCCACAGGGTTTTGTATTGTTTTCAGGTCACACAGGCTGTGAACAGAAAGGGGCAGCCACCATTGAAGCTCTCTCTTCTTGTATCTCACTTGGTCTTGGGAAGAGACTTGTTGGGGCTCATTGTGGGCCACCATTGGCCACTCCTAAAACCCCCTACCACCCTTTTTATGGCCATGCTGATCAACAGCCACTCCAGCCCTAACCACACTATTTGTACCTGATTCTAGGCTAGTCTCCATCTACATCACAGGGTACTACTCAAGCTCTAGGCCATTGGGCACTTAAATAGGCTTCATTTGAGGCATTTGCATATGCTTTGATGCTTGGTATCAAAGGTTTGAGCATTGACATTGCTTATGGTCTGATTTAGCACTGTTTTGGGACTGTCATAATAGTCCACAGGCAGTTTATAACAGTGCTACACTAACATTTAATGTTTATGTTTGCCCGGCATTGTCATTTGATGCGTGGTTGGTCCCGTATGATGCCTACATGTTAGGGGAATGTATGCCTGTTTTTTGGCAACCATTTGGAGCTGATTTTTCATGCTGAAATTTCTTAGTTTTGATAGTCATTCTTGGCTGTAATAAAAGCGGGCTGAAGCTATTACACATGCCTTGGGTTATGCCTATTAGTTCTGGCCTATGTCTTGGATATATGCCATGAAGTATTGATCTTCGGGGTATGACTTCGAGCTTGGATTTCATTCTGGATGCTTTTGGAAGAGCTTTGACATTATTCACTCATTGACATGGTTCATGCTTTACAGTGGTATATGCTTGACAGTGATGCTCCTTGGGTTTATGCATACCTGTTGCCTACGTCTTGATGCTCATGTCCCGTTTGATTACCCTATGCATATGTTGAGCTTGATTACTCATTAAAGATCTACCTTGGATGCATTTTGGATTATCTCGAGTTTTCTTGGATGTTACTTGGCTTGTCAGAGTTTGGATTGGGATCTACTTGATGTCTTACATGCTTATGGATGCTACACACGGATGCTCTAGTGCCTACATGTTCGGGATGTACTATTGATGTATTGTCTTGGACTTGTGTCATTGGCACTATGTCTTGCCTTGGTTTGAGTTCGTACATACGACTTTTATGCCAATGGGAGCATTCTTGAATGCTTATCAGACATTGAGCAGGCGGTGCTTTTATGCATTGAGCAGTTACATGCTATTGAGTAGTTACAGACACTTGAGACTTTGGGATTTCTTACCCTTTGGGATGATGCATGGTTTATATATCGTGGCTCACTGTATGCTCATGAGCTGAGTCTCAGATTTGGATCTGTATCTTTGTGAGCTGACACCTACTTGTGTCGAGTTTTGTTAGTGACAGGAGCACTTTGCCTCGTTGACTGGGGGGGTGTGCCTACTCCACTGGCAGATGTTTGTATGACATGTTTGGGTGTTGGATTCATGCTTATCGACTGTCATATGCCTATGTTATGCCCACATGATGCCGGCTTTGGTCTTGGCAGTATCTGATTGACCTGGGATCTGATTTTGGCACTCTTAGCTCTCATTTACTGAAATTTGTAATTTATTACAACAAGCATATATGTATGGATTGACATGGATTTTTCATGCTGAAATATTATGAGGGAGCAACTTTGGTTACACTTTTCTCGCCATTTTCTCTCGATTTTGGTGATTTTTTGGTCATTTTCTGCAGTAAACAACAAGCAGTTTTGAACTGTCTACAGTCTTCCAGCTTGCGTTATGTTGAGTTCGTCCATTGAACATGCTATTTTCAACATCACTAAGCTTGATGGTACGAAGTATTCTTATTGGAAGAGCCATATTTGGCAGGTGTTGGTGCAGAAATCGCAGATCAAACCTTTGAGGTTGAGCGGGCATCCGCTTGCAACTATGCCAGATGAGGAATGGCTTGAGCTTGATGAGTTATCCAAGTCCACTATTGTATTGTCTCTCACAGAATAGGTTCATTATAATATCTTTGAGGAAGAACAGAGTGCATGGCAGTTGTGGGATAAAATCAAGAATCTTTGTGACAATAAAAGTCCAGCGAGTCAGATGTATTGGCTGAAGCAGCTTATGGATCTGTGCATGAAGGAGAATGTGACTATGTCTGCTCACTTGAGCCAGTTCCATCTATACTCAAGAACTTGACTTCGCAGGACATCACTTTTGCAAAGGATGTCACTCCTCTTTTCTTGCTTGGTACTCTTAATGAGTCATAAGATGTATTTCGCACTGCATTATGTGCCTCTCCTGCTACCTTGAAATTTTCTGATATTGAGAGTGCTCTTTTGCAGGAAGAGGTTAACCGTAAGAATTTGGATGCCTCTCGTGTGTCACATGCTATGACAGTTAGAGGCAGGAATGATGGATATGGAAAGCATGGCAGTGGCAGTGGCCGTGGACGGGATTCTCAGAAATCTCACATAGCAAATCCTATGGCAGGAATGCAGATGTTACTTGTCACCATTGTGGGAAAAAGGGCCATATTAGGCCACAATGCCATGAACTGCGCAATGAAAGGCGCAAAGATAAGGGGAAAGACAAAGTGCAAGATAAGTCTTCTGATTGCAGCATAGTGCCTGCAAAGTCCAGTGTTAAAATTGAAGAGATCAATGTTATGCAGCTTAAGGATGTTGATGATGATGATTATATCCTTGCAGCTTCTTCTAGTGCTTCGTAGATGACAGAGATACACTCTATGTATGCACAATGTTAGCTCTTGGACTCAGATGCATCCTTTCATGTGACACCTTGCCGAGAGTGGTTTCATTCATACCATACTATTTTGGGTTCTGTGCGCTTGAGTGATGACAACTCTCTTGATATTGTGGGCATTGGTGATATTAGGTTGCAGTTTTCTTCTGGCAGCAGTTTTGTTATGTAGGATGTACATCATGTACCTGCTTTGATATGCAGTCTCATGTCAGCTGGACAGCTTGATGACGCAGGATATCATGTATGTTTTGGAGACTCTGCATGGAAGATCACTCGTGGCAGACTTGTGATTGCAAGAGGTGCCAAGGCTGGCAGTCTCTATCCCTTGATTGTATCAGCTTATTTCCTTGATCATGTTTTGTTTGTGGGTTCTATCCCACATGTATCTCTTTGGCATGCCCATTTGGGCCATATGTCTTTGAAGGGAATGAAAATGCTTTCTAGTTTGCAGTACTTACCGCCCCTTGATTATGCATGTTTTGATTCATGTGAGCATTGTCTTTATGGCAGGCAGACTAGGTCTACGCATAAGAAGTCTGGTTGGTATTCGTACATTCGAATGTCTGTGGGCCCATGCCTTGTCAATCTATGGGTGGTGCCAAGTATTTTGTTATTTTCATAGATGATTTTTCACGAAAAGTTTGGGCTTATCCCATTAAGCTGAAATCTGATTCTTGGCCGTGTTTTAGAGATGGCTTGCGTTGGTTGAGAACCAGTCTGGGTATATGCTAAAATGCCTAAGGACAGATAATGGGGGTGAGTATGTCTCACGTTCTTTTGAGCAGTTACGTGATGAGAGGGGTATTAAGCGTCAGTTGACCGCCCCCTACACCCCCCCCAGAATGGTTTGGCTGAGCGCATGAATAGAACCATCCAGGAGTGTGTATGCCTATATCTGTAACCAAGACATCATAAGTGTGGACGTCTGTCTCTAGTGAACATCACTAGAGCAGATGAATAGAGCCATGCAAGTGGGTGTACAAGCTGAAAAGTACCCTTGGACACCCCAAGCCGGCATACAAGGCTAGATTGGTAGCAAAGGGTTTTAAGCAGGAGCTGGTGTGGACTTTGATGAGGTCTTTTCTCTTGTGGTTAAGATGACCTGCGCTTAGTCTTGGCTTTGGTTGCTCAGCTTGACTTGGATTTATACCAGATGGATGTCAAGATGGCTTTCTTACATGGGGACTTGCATGATGAGATTTATATGGAGTAACCTAAGGGCTTTGCAGAACCTGGTAGGGAGCACCTAGTGTGCAAATTGAAGAAAAGTCTTTATGGCCTGAAATAGGGACCTAGGGAGTGGTATCATAAGTTTGATGCCTTTATGCAGTCACAGGGCTATAGCAGGAGTGCTATGGATCCGTGTCTTTACAAGAAGAAAGCCCGTGATGGTTCTTTATTGATTTTGGTACTCTATGTGGATGATATGCTGATAGCAAGGAAAGCTCATGATGAGCCAGATGCTCTTAAGGCTCAGCTCAAGAAGAGCTTTGAGATGAAAGATTTGGGACAGGCCACTCACATACTTGGTATGCGCATTAGATGTGACAGGCATCAGGGACTGCTCTACTTGTCACAAAGGGAGTACATTCATAAAGTCCTTGAGCGCTTCCACATGCAGGATGTAAAGCCTATTGGATGTCCATTGCCTTCTTATGTGAAGGTGTCATAGGCTGATTGTCTGCAGATAGATGAGCAGAGGGCCGAGATGGCCAAGATTTCATATGCAGCCACAGTGGCCAGTCTTATGTATGCCATGATAGCCACTCATCCAGATGTTGCCTTTGTAGTTGGTGTTGTGGCACGCTATATGGCTACACCTGGCAAGAAGCATTGGGATGCCGTGAAGGGTATCATGAGGTACCTGAAGGGCACTGCAGATATGTGCATATGCTATGGCAACCAAGAAACAGGAGTCGTGGGGTACACTGACTCTGATTATGCAGGACATGCAGATAGTAGGAAGTCCACTTCCGGCTATGTTTTCACATATGCTGGAGGTGCTATTTCTTGGATGTCCAGGGTGTAGAAATGCATGGCCCTTTCTACTACAAAGGTCGAGTATGTTGCAGCCCACTGAGGCTTGCAAGGAGGCCATTTGGTTGGGTCGTTTAGTTGCTGACCTTGGTATTGATGCTATCCCTAAATTGCATTCGGATTCTATAAGTGCTATTCAGTTGGCCAAGAATCTAGTCTTCCATATGAAGATGAAACACACTGAGGTGAGGTATCACTTCATACGTGGGGTCGTTGAGGACAAGTCTGTTGATCTTATCAAGATCTCGACTGACCAAAACCCTGCAGATCTGCTCACGAAAAGCCTCTCTATGGAGTGCTTTGCCTTCCTCAGGAGGTTGATGGGTGTGGGATGAGATGACGTCTTTCCTCATCCTGTTGTACATGTGTACATGTTCTACTGTCTTTTTCTTTTTCTTTTCACTCCTCACTAGGGCAGATTCACCTTTAAGTGGGAGGTTGTTGGGAGTAAAGGTGCCTCCACCTAGCCGCCCGTGTATTACCACACTGACAATCACCGCCACTACACATTGCAGGGGGGTGCCCGTCACTGTCACTTTATTCTTTATTCTTTTAGTGACATTTTGAATAAAGGAAGGCCCGGTTACACATTGTGATTGTTGGAGTTCCCATTTCTTGTCTCTCTCTTTCTTACTCTTGCTCTCTCGCCATAGCTCTCGTGTGCAAGCTTCGATCCTTCTCACCTTTCAAAAGGCATGTGACACATATTCTCCCCCATTGTCAGTCCTGAAAGGTGAGAAGGATCGAAGCTTGCACGCGAGCTATGGCGGGAGAGCAAGAGCAAGAAAGAGAGAGACAAGAAATGGGAACTCCAACAGTCACAATGTGTGACCGGGCCTTCCTTTATTCAAACTGTCACTAAAAGAATAAAGAATAAAGTGACGTGACGGGCGCCCGCCACCTACAGTGTGCAGTGGCGGGTACTGTCAGTGTAGTAATACACGGGGCGGCACGGCGGAGGCGCCTTTACCCCCAACAATGAGAGGCATCCAAGTTTTTGCGATTCACCTCTTCCTGAAGAAGAGCACTCTCAACATCTGCCAATTTTAGAGTAGCACTAGAGGCACAAAGAGTAGTGCGGAATACATCCCATGACTCATTCAGAGTCCCAAGCAAGAAAAGAGGAGTTACTTCCTCTCCAAAGGTGATATCCTGCGAAGTCAGGTTCTTCAGTATAGCATGGAACTGGCTCAAGTGAGCAGACATAGTCGCATTATCCTTCATGCGCAGATCCATAAGTTGCTTCAACCAGTACATCTGACTTGCCGGACTTTTCTTATCATAAAGATTCTTGATCTTATTCCATAGATCCCATGCACTCTGTGCTTCCTCAAATACATTATAATGTACCTGTTCAGTGAGAGACAATACAATTGTGGACTTGCATAGCTCATCAAGTTCAAGCCAGTCGTCATTGTCCATAGTTTCAGGCTGCTCCCCACTCAACCGAAGTGGCTTAATCTGAGATTTCTACACCAAGACCTGCCAAATTTGACTCTTCCAATAAGAGTACTTGGTACCATCCAACTTTGTAATGTTAAAGATGGCACTATCATGCGAAGATGACGCCATTATGCAGGCTGGAAATGCCCAAACAGTCCAAAACTACTTGCTGTTTTACTGCAGAAACTGCCCAAAAATGAACAAAATGGGGTCCAAAGGGCGAGCAAAGTGTGCCAAAAGTTGCTGCGCACTTAGTACTAGGTGCGATACACCAAATCAGGATATTTCAGCATGAAAAGTACACCTCAATCCACCAATAACTGCTTGCTGTAATGAATTGCAGGTATGCAGTCTAGAGAGCAAACTATCCCAAAATAGGATCCAATGTCAAGCAAACAATGCTAGGTCCAAAGCCGCCATGAAATGGACATAAGCAAGGCCAATGACAGTGAAAAGAACATGAGCTCAACACCGAAGCATGTCAAAATAACATCTGCCAGTGAAAGGCACACCCCCAGACACTCTAGGCAAAGTGTTCCTGTAATTGCCAAAACCTGACACAAATAGGTGTCTGCTCAAAGAGAAAGATCCAAATATGAGACTTAGCTCATAAGCATCCTGTGAACCAAGAGTACATCAATGCATATCCATAAAGATCGGAATATGATCCCAAAGTCTCAATGCGTATGTAGCTGCTCAAGACATAAACTGCTCCAAATACATGTAAGTGCTCCAATAGCATGCAACTGTCAAAGGTCAAGCAAGCATGTAAAATGCTCCCACTGGCACAAAAGGCTTACAAAGCGAGCTCAGAAGCTCAAACAACCCAAGAGAAAGCACCAGTGATAAGTGACCTTGTCAATGCATCAAGCACATCCAAGAGAGCATGACATACATGAAGCACTAGTCATATTAACCATGAAGCAATACATAAGCCCAAATAAGCTCTCGGTCAACTCAATGACATCCAAATAGCAACCAAGATCAGTGATCAAGTAAGCTGGGAATGCTCAAATACATCCAAATCCAAGCTCCAAATGTCGGTATGGCATACACGAACCAAATAGTATATGTCACGAACCAAAGCATGTAATGCAAAAGCCTAGTAGAGACATGAGGCATAGGCGGTCCATGAGCATGCCAAATCGGTCCAAATGCCAGTGAAGATGGAGCTAATGCGAAGCTCACAAGCATCCCATAATCTCATACATATGCTCCAAGTCGTCCCCAAATGTCAGAGACATCATGCCAAAGCTCAAAGCATACATCCGGTATCGGTAGGTAAGTGCCAAAGCATGTAAAGTACCTTCAGCCCACTGTTATTCCAGCATGTATTTACTGTTCTAAACAGTAGATTTCAGCCCCGTATTCAAGCCAAAATCGCTCCAAGTCGTCCCCAAATGTCAGAGACATCATGCCAAAGCTCAAAGCATACATTCGGTATTGGTAGGTAAGTGCCAAAGCATGTAAAGTACCTTCAGCCCACTGTTATTCTAGCATGTATTTACTGTTCTAAACAATAGATTTCAGCCCCGAATTCAAGCCAAAATCATGGTCAAACCAAATGCATACATCCCCAATACATCTGGGTAGGAAGTAGACCACATACGGGCATCAAATAGCTCAAATGAAATGAGGCATAAGCAACAAATGTCAGTGTCAGGGGTGCTGCCCTGTTTCCAGCACTGTTATGCAGTGAATGACAGTTTCAAAACCGAGAATGATCAGCTCCCAACCTCAATGTCAAGCCAAAGCATCAAAATGACATCCAAAAATGGCTCAAATGCCCTCCTAATAAGCCAATGATGAGTGCTCCATGTACAAAGCATTCAGCTGTAAAACGTGGAGGTCAAAGTCTGAAAATGGGTGCCATATTCAGCGTGTTGAGGCCTGGAGTGCTGCTGCCAATCACGTGGAGTTAGGATGGTTGGGGGGGGGGCTCAATGATGGCCCAAGGTAGGCACATACCAAGCCATGAAGGCCCAATGCAAAGGGGAGGGAAGATATGAGCTATGGAGCTCAAGAAAAGTGGCTGCCCTTTGTTCCTGCCCTGTTTCAAACTGAGAATACACTCAAATGCCTGCAAATGCTGAAGCAATACCTCAAAGGAAAGGCCCTGATGAAGCTCAAGAAGGCCGGGATGGAGCTCGGGAAGCCGAGGAGAGTCGGGAGCTCGAGAGGTCGGCTATGGCTGTCGGGATGGAGGCCCAATGCGTGAAGCGAGTCGATGCGAAGGTCGAGAAGCACCGAGTTGAGCTCAAGCAGGAGAATGCCGAGCTCTGATACCAGTTGAAAGGTGAGAAGGATCGAAGCTTGCACACGAGCTATGGCGGGAGAGCAAGAGCAAGAAAGAGAGAGACAAGAAATGGGAACTCCAACAGTCACAATGTGTGACCGGGCCTTCCTTTATTCAAACTGTCACTAAAAGAATAAAGAATAAAGTGACGTGACAGGCGCCCGCCACCTGCAGTGTGCAGTGGCGGGTACTGTCAGTGTAGTAATACACGGGGCGGCACGGCGGAGGCGCCTTTACCCCCAACAAGTCCTAAGGCATTTCAACCTATGCCCAATTTGGTTCTCAACCAATGCAGGCTATCTTTGAAACACAGCCAAGACATCAGACTTAAGCTTAATGGGATAAGCCTAGACTTTATGCGAAAAATCGTCAATGAACATCACAAAATACTTTGCACCACCCATAGACTGATAGGGCATAGGCCCACAAACATCCGAATGAACCAATGCCAAGGGCTCACTCATGTATGCCCTACCAGACTTCTTATGCGTATTCCTAGATTGTCTACCATAAAGACAATGCTCACATGAATCAAAACATGCATAATCAAGGGGCGGTAAGCATTGCAAACTAGAAAGCATTTTCATTCCCTTAAAGGACATATGGCCCAAACGGGCATGCCAAAGAGATACATGTGGGATGGAACTGACTCTGACAAAACATGGTCAATAGAGGACCCATCAACTATAAGAGGATATAGGCTGCCAGTCTTGGCACCTCTAGCAAGCACAAGTCTGCCCACGGGTGATCTTCCAAGCAGAATCCCCAAATGAAACATGAAATCGAGCATCATCAAGTTGCCCTGCAAACATAAGACTGTGTGTAAGCATAGGTACATGACATACATCCTATAACAGAAAAGTACTAATAGTAGAGAACTGCAGCCGTACATCCCTAATGCCAACAATACCAAGTAACCTGTCAAGCGAACTAAACCAGAGATAGTGCGATAGGAGTGAAACCACTCACGACTTGATGTAACATGAAATGAAGCACCAGAATCCAAAAGCTAGCATTGCACATACATAGAGTGAACCTTGGTCAACATCATAGCATCACAAGAACTAGTTGCAAGTATGTACTCCCCATTGGAGTCATCAATCTGCATGTCATTTATCTCCTTGATTTTCACATTGGACTTCACAAGCATAATGATGTGATCAGAGGACTTTTCCTATACTTTGTCTTTCCCTTTCTCTTTGCGCTTCTCATTGTGCAATTCATGACATTGTGGGAGTATATGACCCTTCTTGCCGCAATGATGACATGTCACATTAGCATTTCTCCCATGAGACTTGCTGCATGACTTACCATGTGACTTAGACCTAGACTTCTATGAGTCTCTACCACGTCCATACCCACGGTCATTCTTTCCATTACCATCTCTACCTCTAACAGCCAAAGCATGCAACATACGAGAGGTATCCAAGTTTCTACGGTTGATCTCTTCCTTCAGAAGAGCACTCTCTACATCAAGTAAGTTCAAAATAGTAGTAGGAGCACATAAGGCAGTGCAGAATACATCCCATGACTCACTCAGACTCCCAAGAAAAAACAATGGAGTAACCTCATCATTAAAGGTAATGTCCTGCGAAGTCAAGTTCTTGAGAATAGCATGGAATTGGCTCAAATGAATAGACATTGTCATATTCTCCTTCATGCCCAAGTCCATAAGCTGTTTCAGCCCCAATACGTCTGACTTGTCGAACTTTTCTTATCATAGAGGTTATTGATCTTATCCCAAAGCTGCCAAGCACTCTATGCTTCCTCAACCACATTGTAATGCACATGTTCAGCAAGAGACAAGATGAGGGTGGACTTGCATAACTCATCAAGATCATCCCATTCGTCATTAGTCATAGTTTCAGGCTGCTCGCCATGCATCCTTAGTAGCTTGATTTGAGATTTTTGTACCAATACTTGCCAAAATTGGCTCTTCCAATAGGCATAATTCGTACCATCAAGCTTAGCGATGTTGAAGATAGCACTGTCAATGGAAGAAGATGTCATATTGCAATCCAAAACGGTGAAAACAGTTCAAAACTGCTTGCTATTTTCTGGTGTTGAAGATAGCATTGTCAATGGAAGAAGATGTCATATTGCAATCCAAAACGGTGAAAACAGTTCAAAACTGCTTGCTATTTTCTGCTGTAAACAGCTAAAATACCACTGAAACCAAGGCAAAATGACCATGAATTGATAGCTAATGATGCTGGCCACCAAGTACCATCAAAAGTATATAAAATCAGGATGATTCAATATGAAAATTTCACGTCACTCCATGCATAACTGCTTGTAATAAATTATAGTAAGGGACAATGAGAGCAAACTGTGGGCAAAATGAATGCACCAAGTCAACCATTGACTGTCAAAGCATAACCAACATCAAGCGGGCATAAATCAGCATGTGACAGTCATATGGGCTCTCATTGGCACAAAAGCCTTAAATATCAAGCAAAGAAGCTCAACAAGGACATATGATAACACCAGTGCACTAGAAGATCCAAGATCAAGCATCAATAAGACCTCATGAGCATATAGGTCATGTAGCATCCGTACATAGCATCCATAGGCATCAAGTACATCCAAATTGTAACTTTGGCAAGCCGAGAAATAGCCAAAGTAAGCTCCGGGCAATCAAATGTCAAGCCAAAGCAAGGCTCAGTAGCATCCAACTCGAAACAATGTAACGGGCATGTAGTAGTGGCATAGGCCAAGCATGTCAAGACCGGTCAGACATAAACAAAGTATATGCCATAAGTACATCATAGATGAAGATTCAAATGCTATGCTAAGAGAGCTCAAGATCAACCAATGATTCGAGAGCAAATCCAAGCTCTATGTCGATCCCCGAGAGTCACTACATCAATGTAGACATCCAAGATATAGCCTGAATGCAATAGGCATATCCAAACATAAGAAAAAGAGCTTCAGAACTGAATATTCTAGCAGCAAATAAATGTCCAAAACTGAGCAAATAGTGGCTCAATCCAAGCTCAAAACCATAGACAAACCATAGGCATACTTTCCCATATGTATAGGCACCAATTGGGCATAATCGGGCAGCAAATGACTATGTCGCATGAGCATAAAGTGTAATGATAGAGGGCTACCCTATTTTGGGTTACCTGTGGACTATGTGAAACAATCAATGACTGAGAAAATTCATCCCTAAAAGCATCTCATATCATAGGCATACATTCCCCTAACATTCGAGGAGCATTCAAGACCAACCGAGCAACCAATGTCAATGCCAACCAAGCATGAACATAAAGTGCTGATGTGACATTGTTTGTGGTTGCCTGTGGACTGTGGAAAATAGTTCTAGGCTAAGGTAAATCAGTTCACAAATCAATGCCAATGATAACCACCAATGTTGAGCATAAAGGGGGTGTTCCTAAGTGCCAAATGAAGTGTTTTCAAGTTGCCAATGAGTGCTAAGGGAGGGCTGAAGTAAAAACGAATTTTTTGCAGGTCTTTAAGTTGGCCCAAACTGATATGGGGCCTGTGGAAGGGCTGGGAAAGGTCAAGGCAAGGTTGGGGGAGTAGTCAAAGACCCTTAGGAGCTCCCTCTTGAAGGGCAAAGTCATCGGTAGAGAGTAGGAATCACAAGAAGCAAGAGGACATGGCTGCTCTGCTTCACAAAACCTATGGACTGAAGTAAAATAAAAAAAGAGAGCTCCAATACCTTTGAAAGAATTCCCTGAGGGTGTCCAAATGGGCCGGGTAGGTACTGAGGAAGCCGAGGAGTGATCGGAGCTCGAAAGAGTCAAATATGGCTGCCAAGAGTGAGAACCAATGGTGTAGGGATTCGAACAAATGTTGAAGGAGTCACGGACCAAGCTCAAATGCTCAAGCAACCATGCTCTAATACCAGTTGAAAGGTGAGAAGAATTGAAGCTTGCACGGGAGAGCTATGGCGGGAGAGCAAGAGCAAGAGAGAGAGAAAGACTCACAATGTGGGAACTCCAATTGTCACAATGTGTGACCGGGCCTTCCTTTATTCAAATTCTCACTAAAAGAATAAAGAATAAAGTGACGCTGATGGGCGCCCACCACCTGCAGTGTACAGTGGTGGGCACTATCAGTGTAGTAATACATGGGCGGCTAGGCAGAGGCACCTTTACCCCCAACAGATTAGCCTTATTTTTTAGAACATGATAATGTCTCAAAAGATTAGGGTATTTGAGAAGTCCATAGTCCTTGGACTTAGTTCATTTGATGAGGGTAAAGTAGGATAACAATGGTACACTAATCATAAACCCACTTCTTCTTCATGTACAAAGTTTTTGTTTATATACTTTGTTTTGTCCCTTCAGAGAGTATTATACTTATAGCATCAGAAGCTCTTTGAGCCATTTCAAGAGTTTAAGATGAGTTTCCACATCTTTGTAGAGGCTCACATCTAAATAGAAGTAAGGATAGATCCTTTCCCAAGTTGAACTCCAATTAAAGCCTTTTCCAAACTCAAATAAGTCCAAGCACATGTCTTCTCTAGGATAGTTATAACATTCTCTTAGACCTCCAACATAGGTGATTGATAAGCACTCATATAAATTATTTCAAAGATTAGTCATATAGATGTCACTGATCTATTAAAATAATTCAATCATTAGGCATAGGTGCATTTCACAAGTTTTCATGAAATAGCAAGGGTTCCCTTTATTTAAGCAATAAGGTTTACAAAAATTATCAACCTTGGTTGAATTATGATCATTTGAAGCATTAGTCTTTCATGAATCCTCTTGCCTATAGAATTGATAAGGATCTACATCCTCATAGGTTGGTAGTTTCTCTCAGGTGTGACAGTAACATACTTGTTAGGCACCTAGGGATAACCCCAGTGTCCACTTCCAAACATGGACCTACTTGGTACTATCACCACTCTTTTACATGATACTATCTATAGTATTTACCAATAGACCCACAATGTTTTGGGTATTGGTTTATTGCCAATATTGAGAGACTATTCCTCATATGCTATGTACAAGAAGTATGTATTAGCTAATTTTAGGTGTTTTGCCCAATGGATTCTTCATAATTCATATTGTAGCAGGAAGTTCCGGTTTGCATAGATTTCCATGTGCGATCGATTGCATGGCCACAAGTCACTCATATACCATCCACCCCGATGGGATAGTAAAACAACTAAAGGGATGAATATATTCTCTATAATCCCAAATACGGCTTCATGGTATGAATAGTCATCCGAGCCTAGGACCACTTGATACATCAATGGAAAGATCTCTCTTAATAAGTCAAACTCCTTATCTCCAATTTTCTATAGCTCATCATGCATTCCACCATCATTAGTGCATGGAATCATCTTTCTATTTTGCTGATCTCCTATCTAATTAAGCAAGACATGCTACCACATTGTTTGACATACAAAAGCAATTTCCTTTTATTAACTCGTTACAAAGGGTTTGTTAATACAACATATAGGACATGATAAATACTTACAAAAAAAAATAACCCATACCAATTTATAAAGTTTATTAAGAAATATCACTCTTGCAAGAGAAGACAATTATCTTACTTAGGATGGGACCTTTCGACCTTACTGGTTGGGTTGTATATGGTCACAGTTCTTCTATTGTCATAGGGAATTTATAAGCTCAGAGCTCCACTAAGGTTTCTTTAGCCTCTAGAGTTGATCTGTATAAAAGGGGACACTTATCACTCAGCCCTTTACCCTATTAAATGCTTAAGTGATCGAAAAGTAAAATACCTAGCTCCCACAAGAGTGCATGACTTTCATACCCCAAGTTGAATTTTTTGAGCTTCCCATAAGATGCTAAAGTGTGTTGATGAGGGGATTCCAATGGCTTGAACTACCGCAATCTCTTTTTGATTTGCTTGTCTCACAAGCATAGATTTCTTGTGAGATAACCATCACATTCAAAATACAAAAGCATCTTCACAACAACCATAAGACAATGCTTTTAAATACTTTTTTAATCATGTCATGCATGAAACTATCATTTTCACATTTTCATATCACGTTCCTTGAAAAAATATCATTCTAAAATTTATTTAGAGGTTTCTTAAAGTTTCATTTAGCTAATAGAAATATTTAGATGCAAAGTAACACTTCCTCACGTCTTTTTAAAAAAACCATCTCAAATTTTTTCCCTAAATTCCATTATCATAGGTATGACCATCTATGTAATTTAATAAGGAAAAAGCAAGAATTAAATAGCATTTTGAAGTACTACCCAAACTTGATTATCTTCGTTTGGCCATCTATGTCATTATGTGTTGAACCATTGCGGCTTTGGGTTAGCATGCGACCATTGCCATTTGGGGTTACACATGTTGCATGGCCTCCTCAAGTTATGCTTTAATGCCAATATGTGCATAAGCTTCAATGATGGATTCATTGATGAAAGTTTTCTGCATGGCCTATTGACATCATTTCTAGGCCATTGTTAGAGAGATTTTGATAAATCTTCTATATAGGTCTAGAGAAGAGGGGAAAAGCTTGATGGATTTTAGTAGAGCTTATGAGTCGGTGTGGAGAAAAGGAGAAGAGCTCATCCGATTTTGGTAGAGCTGCTATGTAAATGTGGAGAAGAGGGAAGAGCTTGGTGGATCTTGATAGAGCTCCCTTGAAATTGTAGAAGAGAGAGAAGAGCTAAGAGAGTTTTTGTCTAGCTTCACCCATACTTATAGAGTGGTGTCTCCTCCAAGAGAGTTGTGTGTCTCCGAGGCTACCCATGGTTTATTTATAAAGATGGGGGGGAGGAGGGGACTTTACCTTAAGTTTGAAGAATGCTAAATTGAGTGTCATTTGAGATATTTAATATAAATTAGCAACTACTCATATTTTTGCAAAATTAGAAAAAAAAAACACAACCCTTCCATGTTTTCGTGCAATGTATGCATAAAATTTTTTGCACATAGGACATAACTTGAAATATTCATAATTTTTTATCAAGTACTTGAAATTCAGATCATCATTATGATTGTGGAAAGGCTCCACAAGTCTATCACTTCACCTTATGCATTTGAGAAACTTAAAAACGCTAAGCTTCAATCTCCATATTTTTTTCATTAGAAATTCCTACTAATATCTCAAAAATTTTAATAAATGCAAGGTCTTCAATACTCATAAATCTTATCAATTTAGAACCTTGCTCATAAGCATCATCCTTGATACTTTTTATTAATTTAATTATTGAGAATCACATAATACATAAGTGGTAAGGTGGATATATTACACTTTCCTCTAATGGGTCCTTCTAGGAGATATCCTAGTCTTTGCCTCATTTATTATTGTCCTCACGGGGGTACTTCTAAGAGATGTGTGGCCTTTTTTCCCCTTTTGAGGGGTCTTCCTGGACTCTTTCTTGGAGATTTCTCTTTCTAGATATTTTTGACCTTCTACTTCTAAAAATACTCGACTCTAAATCGTAGGGAGGGTAGTTTGGTAGTCTTCTAAGGATCCAATCATAGCCATCACCATCCATTCTACTTATGCGCTTATAGATTTAGGTGACTAGGTGTTCCCTAGGTCTACCTCATAAGCAAAGCATCTAGCCTCATCCCATGAGAATCAACCTGTGGGTACATACTTGACACAAATAGGGTCTCTAATAGCAGTCTAGTATCGAGCTAAGATGGTCACTATTGCGTAAGACATTAGAGACTCGAGATGGGTAAGCACTATACTTGGTTTAATGAGGGTGAGAAGCGAGAGGGAGTTAAGCATCAATTTATCTGCCCATAAGGCATAGTCTCACACTAGTCCCTTAAAATACTACTTAGCTAGGTCTAAGACTCGACCCTAGGATGTCACACTTTTTGACCATTTTCTAAACTTTGGGGAAAGCAACTCGGTTAAGTGGGTCTACTCAACTGTAGGATGGTTTCATTAGAAAGACCGCAGTGGTGTATTTTAGTTATCTAAGCAAGCATACTACTCACGTTGTGAAACATATAAAATCAACTTTCTTAATTACTCTTTACACAAAGTTTGTTGACATGTTCTTAAATATGAACATAAAAATAAATTTTTTGAAAGATGTGATAATTCATATTATTATCATAATTACAACTACTCAAAAGAGTGAACCAACCCAAAAAACCATGCCATTACCATGTCCTATTTATCTCGGGCCTTCCACATTGGGCTTGTATAGGTTTTCTTCCCTATCTTAGGACTAGAATCAAGATTATAACCTTAGATTAGAGCCTCGCTCGTTCTCGCTCACCATAAGGGAAAACCTTCCTATATGGACAACCATAAGTACCTAAGGCACTAGTCAGTTGCCTTAAGTAGTTTATATATAACTCTAGGTTAAGAGTATCCTAGGCATGGCCCTTGGGATGGCAACAAACCTCAATCATGTCCGATTGTTGAAGGTATGGACGTCATTAGAATCTTTTTCAAGAATTTAATGCAACCAAAATTAGTCAAACAAGATAAACAAAACAACCGATCCTTTCTAAACAAGGGTCAAGTTAAAATTTCAGAAGGAAAATTTTATGCTTTTCATTCAATTAATAAAATCCAACTCATATTTTGAGTTTAACTTTATGCATGTAAACATACATCAATGAAACTAAGGTATCTTGATTGATTTTTTATTAGCTTGGAAAATATGAAAAGAAACAACTTTTGATTTATTATATGCATTTTGGTAACTACAAAAAATATAAGTGTAACATGTGTAATTTATAAGAAATTTACTTTTTTGATATTTTTATTAGGCTATTATTACAAAAATACTAATTTTTCTTGACTATTTAATGATTTTGCAACTTAAAAAAACTACCTAATACTTTAATCACCCCCCAAAAAAGAGTTTTTTGGATAATTTATAAGGTTAAAATCTAAAATTTTATTGTTTTTCTAAAAATTCCTAACTAATTTAACTAGTTCTTAGATAAAATTAACTCTCTTTTTGCTAATCTAATTTTTTATATAATTTAATCTATCTATTTAAAATCTTTTAATTTTGACTTAATAAAGTATACTTTTATGCTAGTTATATAAGTTAACTTATATTTTTTTAGCTTTAGACCTATTTTTAAATATTATATATATATATATTTCCATTATATTTTTTAATTTAAAAAGTCAACAATAATGGAAAAGTAACAAAGATAGTCTAAGTTTCATTCCTAATTTACGAGAATTTTTACAACTAAATTTTGATCATTACAATTTATTTAATAATTTTTGAAAAAATAGTAAATGCATGCCATACCAACACCCATATTCTCGTCATTTTGGATGTTCGACAGTCCTACTACATCAACATGCTTGCATAAATAGTGTTTCCAAAGGGGTTGGAGGGGGGGGGGGGGGGGGGGGAGGGCAAGCTGGTTTTTCTTTGTTTGGTTGATTAATCAAAGGTGATTTTTTTCTTTGTTACCTAAGGGGGAATTTTTTGTTTGTTTATAAGGTTTAAGAAATGAGAAAAGTCCCCTTGAGGCAATGGCTTGTTTTTTCATTGGGATTTTTTTTCCCTCCACGGGGGGCTTGGGGGGGGGGAGGGGTTGATTGTGTGGAGGAGTTGTCATGACATGCGTGAGACCCCCTATTAAGGGGCTCTCCCGTTTAGGCCCCCTCTTTAAGTCTTAACCAAAGGCTTCCTTTTTTCTCTCTTTTTAATGAATTTATTATCATTCGTTTCACACACACACACACACACACACACACACACACACACACACACACGCACGCACGCACGCACGCACGCACGCATATTTTTTCTTAATAAATTGAATAAAAAATTAGTGAAATTTTGAGTTTGAAATAAACCAAAAATTAAGATTAAATTAGGATATTTCAAGGATATTTATCATATTAATTATTTTTGTAAAATTTCTCAAAAAAATAAGAATATTTCATAATAAATTAAAAGAATTAGTAATAAATTAGAAAAACAATTAATGAATTGAAGAAATTAATATAACATTAAAAAATGGGATAAATTAAAAATTTAGATCATAAATTTTAAAAAATTGAGATAAATTATTATAATTAAAAATCAAAAGTAAATGTAGCTAGAACTATAATAATTTAACATTAATTTAATTTAAAATAATAATTAAATTTTAATAAAATATTTCAAGCTAATTGACTAGAAAATAAATTAATTTGAGCTTATACAAGGATATATAAACATATATGATTGTGAAAACTCAATGGCACACATGTAAGGATGTGAAAATAGGGTAGTCACATTCAATTTTCCTTATAAATTTTTGGGTATGCTACAACTTCTCTTTGCTCTTAACACTTTTCCTTTGTAGTTGCATCACACCTTACATCCTTTATTTTCATTGCCCTTTTGTTTTTTCTTATTTAGATTAGCCACCATGAACCTATTCCCCTTGCTAATCATTGGGGCCTTTCCTATTTTGGGAGTTTGTTTCCTCTTCTTAGAGTCATGTGTTAGAGAATTAGTATATTTAAGAATATCAAAATATCTATCAATAATATTTTTTGTGGCTTGACACTTTTAATCCATTGTGAAGTACAAACATGAGAGCATGGGTGTTTCTAAAAAATAATAAAAAATATTGTTCATATGAAAAGAAGCAAGAAGATAAGTGATAATCATCCCCTTATTAGTAAGCATAAATTTGGCCTTTGTAAACCTCTAGAGGTTGCTATAACTCTCCATCTAGAGGATGTTTTGTTTAATTGGAGAGGGACTTGAAGGGTGGATAGAAATGTCTCTTTATTCTTTCTTGATGGGGGATGCTTCTCCTCTAATGTAGGACACAATCTTCTTGTAAACCTTTTTTGAAATTTATTAGCACCCAAATAATAACACAAACACTTTCAGTTCTAAGAACATTTTGCACTTATGCAAGTTTTCCTGAATTTTAGCTTTGAGATGGCAACACTCCAGCTTGAGCTCCATGGGGGAAGAAGTTATAGTAGGAAACCATAAGAATTCGAGTCATTTTTCAACTATGAAGTCTTAGCATGAAACAATTCAAAACTTTAACCTACCCCTCATTATAAAGGATTGATTATATAATATATTTTCCCCAAGCTTATCTCTTGCAAGTTAAAGTCCAAGCCTTTCGCATTGGATTTTGCAAGTTGGGAGGATCTACAAAATAAGCACTTTTATTCTCTTTATCAAAACTAAGAGTGTGAATATAAGAAACCTTCAAAAGACATAGTGCAAGATGAAATGACATGGGACTCAAGGCTTATAAAAATTAATTAGGATGCATCTTATGCACTCAAAAGAACTCAAAACGTACATGAATACATAAACAATGTATCATATGATTAAAAGACGACATTTTGAGGATTCGACCATACAAGGCCAATGCATCATAGGATTTAACCATCAAAATGTGTCATATGCATTTAGAAAGTACTCAACACCTATGTGAACACATCAACAATGCATCATATGTATTAATGAGGGCATTTGGAGGAGATCTAGCAATACGAGATCACCTCCTAGCATGAAATAGGTCTAGTCTTTTTGGATCAAAATATTCAATATGATGATAATGAAATGTGAGAAAGACATACCTCAAGAGGATCAATATTATCATGTCATTTGTCTCCTTGTCCTTTTTATGGAGGAAGATGTTGTCCTCTAGGGATATGCTTAAATATTATGGTGGACTAAGAGTCCTATTTTAAGCTATAAATGACCTGTAAAGGCTATTCCAAGCAACCAAATCATATAAAGACTCCAATAGGGCTTGTGGGCAACCTATAGTACTTGTGTATCACCTCTTGGAGTGAATGGTATCCTTGTAATGATACATACAAACCCTACAGTACACCAAAAATGTCCTATTTGACCTTGTTTCAATCTTCAAGAGTCTTGAGCCTTTAAGGCAACTAGAATCTTTAATTCTTCATGTGCTTTACTTGTGTGAGGAGTAAAATGGTGGGCAAGGGGTCCCTACATGGGCTCCAAACCACCTAGGGTTATGCAAAGCTCCTCTCGGGCAGGGTTGTGCACCCCTTAGGGATCTTTGATAGTGAGGGAGGGGCATCTCTCTTTTATACCACTATTTCCCCTAACATCCACCTTTTTTTTTGAGTGGGAATGTCGACATGGCAATGTCATACTACTCTATGTTGCAAACAAGAATTGGAAAGTTGCAATTGGAATTGAAAGGATCAATGAAATGGGGCAATGATTAGGATAGAGAATACCTCTTTCCACCACATTATAGCCTATGGTGCATAGAAGGCAATCCAACATTATCAAATTGTCTCCTAACACATTATAGGGTCTGGCTCAGGATTCTCTAGGTTAGCTTGGAGTATGAAAACGTCTTAGCAGAGACTTTAGAGTTATGTAGCTTAGGTTGGAGTATGGTTTAGGATCCTTTGGGGTATAAATTTGGGTCTTTTCATTTCCTTGAGGTATTCATGCCACTAATACCATAAGAGCTCCTTGAGCAAGGTGGTTGGGGTGCTCTTCAAGGTGAAGCCTTGTGTAGAGGAACCAACCACATAGGTTGCTTGAAGTGCACCCCAATCACATTATTTATAGAAACCTTGAGATAATAATGGAATGAAATTTTAAAGGTAATGAAAAGCTAGGAAAGTAAGCAAAATTTGGATCTCAAATGGGTTGGATCATATGGCATGTTGGGCACTTTGTAGGGTCCATGACATTTTAAGGTCCAAACCTAGCATGTTGTAGGGCCAAGTTAGCCTGAGGTTCAAATTTTTTTATTTTCTTAAATTTTCATTGCCTTTCGATATTCATGCCAAGGGCTCTTTGATAAAGGTGGTTGGGGTACTCTTAAATCAACCTACAAGTGATTAGATCCTCCACACAAGTTTTCACACACACAAGCCTAATTTGAAAGATTTTAAGTTGATGCCATTCAAGAAAGATAATACCTTGAGGTCTCTCCACAAAAAATTAATGGTCTCCTTTCAACACACAATTGGTGTTATCACTCCCTTTGCGAGAGTAGTCGCTCCTATTGCTAAAGGGAGAGTAAGGAGTACTTAGGTGAGCTCAAATGGGTGTAGTGGTGAGACTCATATGGCATCAAGGTATTCAATCCTCTTAGAACTTCAAGCTCTCTATGCTTTGTGGTTGGAGTGATTCAAAAGTAAAGACAAAGCTCTCTGGTCTCATATAAATCTTTTGGGCCTTCTAGGTTGTTTCGTTGCCTTTATTCATGTCACTAGTGCCTCAAGGGCTCTTTGAGTAAGGTGGCTGGGGTACTTTTCAAGGTGAAACCTTGTGTGGAGGAACTAATCACTTGTAGGTTGCTTGAAGAGCACCCCAAACACCCTGCTCAAAGAGACCTTATGTCATAACAAGGTGGTTGGGGTGCTCTTAAAGAAACTTGCAAGTGGTTGGGTCCTCCACTCCTCAAGGTTTCACTACTATGCACAAACCTAAGTTGAAAGCCTTCAAGTTGATGCTATTCAATAAAAATACTACCCTAAGATCACTCCATACAAGAGGTAATGGTGTCCTTTGAACATATAATTGGTGCTATTGCCCATACAAAGCCTAGAAAGGGGTCATCTTGATACTTTGGTGATAAGAGGTGTTGTAGATGGACTAAGGGTAACCCTACTCCTACAATTAATTACAAGGTAAACATTAAACAACACAATTCCACATATTGAAACTAGACACGAGAAGAATAATACGCATTCATAAATGAACCAAACAATGTACTATAGTAGAAAAAGAGCATAACTACATAGATTTAAATATAAACTAGCATAGAAAAGGAATTTCCATCTTCATTAAGACTTAGAATATATTGATCAACACTCTATAGATGATGCATGACAATTGTGAATAAGCACAAGTACATCTATGATTACATCTGCACTACCCAGTAAATAGATCTAAAAGGTACATCATTTGATACATGACTATTGAGAACGTGTCTCAACCATTTGGTCGGTGGATTGCTACATGGTATGTATGATGACTTGAATCCACTACTTTCAATCTTCAAGGTCACCTTGATCATCTAGACCAGGCTCATCTAGAGTACTTGCGCAATGGGAACAAAAACTTGAACAAGTGTTGGAATTTGAATAGGATCTGGGGGACATATTGGAGTAGAAGTAGGAGCCAAAACCTAGCTACTTGTCCTTGATGTGCAACCTACCCAAAGGGAATGGGAGGCCAATTCTGAGATAAAGGAGAATGATGAGGAACCACAAAAAATGGATGATAGTTTAGATGATGATGTTGCATCCAAAAATCAATTTGAATCTACAAAAGCAGCTTTGGGACATTATAAAAACAAGCTAAAAAGCCATGACATCAATAAAGCACACTGCATCTCGCCTATTATGCTACAAATGATTCTACTCCACCCGAACCACAACAATCATATTCTCCACATGATCAAGGCAACTTAACAATCTCTCATGCTAATCCTCCAAACTATGCGTGTATATCATATGCTTGGAAAAGAGAGCTTTAGAGGCAGTGAACCTCACCTAATGTTGCATTAGCAATTGCATTGCATTCAACACATGGTATCATCCTGGATGCATGGCAATTATCTTCATAAACATTGACCCATGCTGAGAATGAGGCATCCCAAACCGTAGGGCTAGTGATTTGTTTCCTTTGGAGGACTTACTCAATGAGGATTATCTTTTATCTCCTGGAATGATCAGTTAAAAGAGAGGATTATGTATCGTGTGTACTTTATGTTCGAACAGTGCATCTCGGGGCAATCCTCGAGGTGTGGGAGAGTCGTAGAGGGGCCGTGGCAATTAGCCGAGAGGTGCTCCCTATGTTTGTTTTACATGGTGTATAACACCAATATGTATATGTGTTCCTTGTGAGGAGTTTGGAAAGGGTTATTCGTTGGACTTTGAGCCATACAAACACTTATTTGTTTAAATCAGTGTAAGTAGCCTCCAGACGCTCATGGCCACGAGATCATGGGGTATTTTGGTTGAGCATAAAGTCCTGGCTAGAGCCTTAGTGCCAGTGTTGGGCCTGTTTTAGGTCCTGCAAGGTGGTGTGTTTACCTGGAGCTACTAATAAGTGGAGGTGTCCAAAAATTGGTCAATAGGGACCAGTCTATTAGTGTATGCCAAAAGGTGATGAAATAGATCCAAAAGACCATCAAGCCAAGCTTCAAAAGTAAGAAAGAGTTGAAAGGGCTCGACAATGGGCCAAAATTATTAGGAGATATTCTCCTCAATGGAGTGGTTCGATATCCCTATAAGGAATGGGTCTTAGCAATCCCAGTTATATGAATAGTCTGCTAGAAGGGGGAGGAAGTTCTAGTACTTTCCCCTTTCAGTTAGTCATCCCACTTTGAGTGGGGTAATAGTTTCCATAGTTTAGGGACCCTTACGAATCTGATCGCAATGGCACAACAACCCATTGCAATCCTAGTAGCAAGAACATGGGACTTGCCAAGATTAGGACTTCCTCTATCCATTTTTAATGGGTTATCAAAGGAAGATGTAGAACTTCATATTAATGAGTTCCAAAAGTTAATGTTCAACTGTCAAATCCAAGATGAAGGACACTTGATGATGTTTAATACGACTCTTTTAGGATGAGCTATAGTATGATATCACAACCTAGAGGCTAGAACCATAACTATGATAGATCTATTTTTTGCAACTTTTGAAAGAGAGTTTGCCCCTAAAAGGGGAGGTCAGTATTGGCTATGTGCTCTCAATGTAACACGTCAAGAACTTCACAAGAATGTTCAAGTCTATACCAAGAAACTGAAGGAAGTATTTCATAAATTACAAACTTACATTCCCATTATTGCTACTGCTCAACTCCAATACTTTTTGCATGGCTTGGACTTTAATATCCAGGTGCAATTGAGCAATGTTGCTCTTGTCGATATTGATACGAATATTACATGAGTAGAGGAGGTAGAGTTGTGATTACAAGCTGCCTATATCCCTTTAGGGTAAATTAGAATTCGAGAGTCTAGGTGCTAGAAATACTTTGGCATTGACAAATGGAGATCAAGGGACACCCATGAGCACTTCCAATGGGAGAAGAAGCATGATTCAAAATGTGTCCATGTTGCCAATTGCTCCTAGTGTGACCATGCTTATAGTCAGTCAAATGGCTCCACTAAATGTTAGAAGCCAAACGACAAATTATAATGTTGTTCTAGGGAATTAGTAGCCAATTTCCAATCAAGTGGTTAGGCCAATGGAACAATAGGTAGACAATCACGGCTATGAGTCAAGTGCCTCAAATGTCCTTAGCAAAGTTAAGGATATGATGAGGCACTATACTGACATGATCATCGAACAATACATGCAAATAACTATTGATGTCAATTTCCTTAAGAAGCAATAGAATTTGATAAAGAGTTGATGCCTTGAAGAGGGTGTCCTCTCAAGATTCAGCTGTAAGTGGTGTGGCTGCCAATATTTTCCTAGGAATTGTCTAAATGTTAAATGTGACATATGCGATAAGTCCACCACTTAGCTAGTATCTATTAAGAGCAAGATTAGCTCTCTCCAAAGGAAGTAAACAACTAAGTCCAATCAACCATTGAGTGCAAGGGAATAATCTCAGCAAGATGAGGGATTGAAAAAAATATTACAAAGAGGGAAGGTTATTATAGAGGAGCTACCTAGTAGCAGTGGAGTTTGCCTTATTGAAGCTGTATGTGTCAATAGCATTGAAGCTTCTAATCTACAGGTCATTACAAGAGATTAAAAGGGTAAAGATGGTGACAAAGATAAGGTAAAACTTGTCGAGGAAAATCCTAACTAAGATGATAAGGGGTCGCAAGTCCTTAATCTTGACATGGAAGACGAACCTCTAAAAGCTGTTGGTAGAAAATCCAAGAAGGATAAGGAATTGCCAAAGAAGAAGGAAAAATCCAAGAAAGAGGTACCAAAGCCTATTCAAAGACCAAAGGAGAGAATAATCTGGCCAGAGAATAGAGCTATTGCTAACTATCGTAAATTTGATTTAGCAAGTTCTCTTTGCGAGGTTAAGTCAGATGTAAATCTCTTACAGTTGGTTAAGTTGTCTCTTCGGGAGTGCTAAAGGAATTCAAGAAGATTCTGCAAATATATCATGGATCCCTTGGGCATAGTGCGGATAGGAGATGATTGGTTTGAGCATGTTGAAAAGCATTGTCCAAGGGTAGTAGCATATGTTGATGTCATATTAGTGGAACATGCTATTGTAGATATGTGATCCTCCGTCAATATCATGAGTTTAGAATTGATGGAGAGGTTAGGATTAGAAATCCAGAAGGATGCCTACATGATTCTTTGAATGGCTGATGAAAGTTTAAGATAACCTAAAGGTTGCATCATTAAAGTCCACATGACTGTTGCTAATGTGGAATGCATTTTGAACTTTAGAATTATTAGGTTTGTAAGGCGGCCTAGCTATCAAGTATTGCTAGTTAGGCCATGGATCTTACAAGCGGATTGTCAAGTTGATATACCCACTGGTTGGTTGATCTTTGGTAGAGGCACCAGACATGTAGTAGTAGATGCCTATCTTGAATCTCCTCAAAGTGAGAGAATTCATTTATCCTCTATAGAGTTAGATATATCAGAGGATTCAACTGCTAATGAGACATCATCAAGTGACGAATCCAAAGAGGGGTCCACTACACACATGATATCTATCAGGCAAATTTGAATGAATTGGTAGAGGCTCAGGATAGGATAAGAGACATACACGTAATTGACTTGGACCTTGGGACAATGTATGATTCATGACTAATTAAATTAGGGTCCATGCCCAGTTTGGAAGAAAGAGAGGACTATGTGTCCTTGATTCAGGAATTCTGCGACATCTTTGCTTGGAGTTATGATGAGCTGAGGGGTATTCCACCCAGTCTGGTTGTTCATATGATTCCCCTAAAGGAAGGTAACTGCCCTGTGTGACAAAAAGTAAGGCATATGCCTTTTGAACTAAGGAATAGACTATTCGAGGAATTGACAAATTTACAAAAAGCTGGCATGATATTTCTGGTACAACACACAGAGTGGTGTTCACCAATCATTATCAGGAACAAGAAGAATAATCAAATTCGGCTTTGGGTAAATTTTAGAGAGCTTAATAAGTAGACGGTTAAGGATTACTATATGTTACCATTCATTGATCAAATTTTAGATCAATTAATAGGTAGGGAAATCTATTCATTTATGGATCGCTTTGCCGAATACGACAAAATGGCTATTTTAGAGGAAGATAATCTAAAACTTATGTTTATCAGTGTCTTCAATACCTTTGCATATCACATGATGGCCTTTGGGTTATGCAATACACCTAATTCTTGGCAAAGAAACTGATAAGGCTTTTGGTGACATCTCCCCAAGGGAGTTAAAAGTTTTCATCTATGATCTAGAGGTAGCCACCATAAGGGATAGACAGTTGATCACTCTAAAGAAATGTCTTGAGTGTTGCAAGTAGTTTTGTATTGCTCTTAAACAATGAAAGTGCAACTTTGGGGTTCCTTATGGGTTGTTATTGGGCCATGTGGTTAGTTCTACTAGTATTGTGAATGACCCTAAAAAAATAAAGGTCATAGTTGCTACGAGCCTGCCACACGCACTCTGAAAGATATACATAGCTTTCTATCATTAGTGGGATATTATCGAAGATTTATCAATGTATTGGCAGAAAAAACATTCCCATTGACAAACCTATTATCTTTTAATTGTTTGTTTAATTGGAATGAAGCATGTTAGATATCTTTTGAGGATGTGAAGCAGGAACTAGCAAAAGTGCCAATCCTAAAAGAACCCAAAAGAGGTGAGGTCTTCTATATATTTTCAGCAACAACAATGCATAGTATTAGCTGCTGTTTAGTTCAAATTCAAGAAGCAAAATGGTATCATCCAATTGCCTTTGCTAATCCTAAATTGGGGATATCTAAAATTAATTATACTTATATGGAGAAATCGTGCCTTGGGATAGTTTTCGAGACAAAGAAATTCAGGCACTATATTCTCTATGAGAAGGTGGCATTTTTTACGAAGGCGAAAGAACTTAGACTATTGATGAACAAGTTGCAGTCGCCTGACCAATTAGCAAATTGGTTAATCACTTTGCAGGAGTTTGATTATGAGATTAGGAGTAAGCCATCGAAGCTGCAAGGCATTGTAGAATGTCTTGTGAATTTTGGGGAGCCAAAGGAAATTCTTACTAAAGGAAGTGACATCGAAGGTTTATTCAAAATTGATACAACTTCCATCCCTTCTTGGTATGTAGCTATAACACATTAACTATCTATCGGAGAGGTTGGGACTGCTCTATCAAAGTCTGAGAAGAGAAAGATAAAGCAGCAAGCGCTATACTTTTCATTTATAGTGGGTGTCTTGTATTGAAAAGATATGGATTAGATTTATCATCGATGTGTAGTACCTGATGAGGTACCATTTGTTCTTGAAGGAGTGCCATGATTCAACATGTGGGGAACATTTTTATGGATGCCTTATTGTCCAAAAAACTCTACATGCTTCCAGATATTAGTGACCATTGATTTTTGAGGATGCTTTCAATTATGTTAAGCGTTGTGATGTTTGTCAAAGACACAATACTAGGGAGAATCGCAAGTGACCGCTAGATCCTATTTTAGTTACATTACCCTTCGAAAAATGGGGTATCGATTTTGTTGGACCAATACACCCTTCATCGACTATGCTGAAGCGTTATATCATTGTAGCAACAAATTACTTTTCAAAGTGGTCTAAAGCTCGAGCAATGATGAAGGATAGCGCTAAGGAGATGGCCAATTTTATTATGGAGTAAATTGTTTTCCAATTTGGTCCACCTAAGGAGTTAGTGTTTGACCGAGGGACACATTTCCTGAATAAGGTTATAGTAGCCTTAACAGAAGCTTTCAAGATTAAACACAATAAAACTACCCCATATAATTTGCAAGTAAATGGTCAAAAGTCGAGAGTATAAATAAACAACTTGTACGTCTCTTATCCAAGATAGTGTCTGAAAGTAAGAGAGATTGGGATAAGAAATAGTATGTGGTGGTTTGGGCTTACAATATAACATTTAAGAGAGCTCCACGCCACACCCCGTTCAAGCTGGTATATAGGAAAGAGTGTGTCTTACCATTGGACATATAGTTACCCATTGTACAATTTACTCTCAATCATTCATTGGGTGAGGCAAAAGCATTGCATGAAAGATTTATTTCTCTTACGTATCTTGATGAAATTCGATTGCAGGCTCTATTACATCAAGAGGTAGGGAAGAAGAGAATGAAAGCACTTCATGACCTTCAGACTAAGAAATATAAATTTGTGAAGGGTCAATTGGTATTGTACTATGATGCTCGTCGCGAGGCATTTCTTGGTAAACTAGAACCCAAATGGGATGGACCGTATAAAATTATACGTATAGGAGAAAATAGCTCTACAACCCTTTTTAGTAGACTTGCAAGGGGTAGAGTTTAAAAATAAGGTAAACTTTAATAAGTTGAAGCCTTACTATGTGTATGGATTGATGTTGGTAGAGTTTAAACATTAGGTAAACTTTAATAAGTTGAAGCCTTACTATGTGTATGGATTGATGTTAGGCTTAGTGCTTGTGTAGGTCCTTTAGGATCCAACTTTAACTTAAGAGCAATTTATCATCGCCTTACGAAGGCCTGGTAGGTTCTTGGGTGCCAAGTTATGGTGCACAGATCGGATGCTGTATGCTCACGTAGTGAGCGCCGGAAGGTCCCCAAGAACAAAAGAACTCTACTTTTTGCACAAAACTCAATGTAGAAAGCATGCACGACATGAACAAGAGACGAATTGGGTGCAATCTCCCCCCATGCCTTGTGTGAGCGCTTCACAAAGCATGTATTTTATGTATTAATCATCTTCAAGCTCAAATAATAGCCCAAATTACAAAATAGCACGCTTTTGGCTTTTGAGTTTGCTTTAGCACAAAATAGAAATAAAGCTAATGGGCAAGGCACCCAAAGAGTCAGGCATACCCAATACAATATCCAAATACAAAATATCATAATCGTGCGCCCATGCGAACACAAAATAATAAATAAATGTCATACGCCTTAATAAATAGGTGCAACAAAATATAGGCGACATGCCTAAGGTATGAGCCCATCAAAATATAAGTGATAACTCGAATACACGCTATTCTCCAATGCTTTCCTCCGCCACTGCTGCTGTCTCTACACATCAACTGAAGCATTCACAATCGTTAGTAAAATAATACAATTAAACCTACAAAAGTGAATACCTAGCAGTCTTCAGCTACATAAATAAATCAACTGGTTAGAAATCAATCCTAACCTTAATTTATCACGAGTGCACACTCTAAACTCATAAACATTTATTAATTTAATATGTATTTTGCGGAATCACCTGCTATGGAATCACCCATGTACACACTAAATTAATGAAACGCCCGAAAAGGATAGGCGTCTCCATCAACTTCTCACACAAAGAATCTACTTTGTGTATGAGCCCCGGTAAACAAAGTTTACGGAATCCATCGTAAAACCTCACGGAATCCACCGTGGCATGAAATCCATCGTGAAATATGCCTCCTGGCATCATACCCCCGGGGTGGGATAGCAATTGTCCTCAATTGCTATTAGCTCAATGTGGAGCTAACAGAGTGGGGAAAGCATTTAAGTCTCTAGCGTGCATCCATTTGGCCTCTTCAACAGGATAGTTTTTAAACTTGACCAAATATCTAGAATATCTACGACCAGTTCTAGTGGTCATAAAGTCAGTATCTATGATTGCTTCAGGCTCAAGTATTTTAGTCTTTTCATCTAACAAAGGTGGGTTTTCATAAACAGGGTGTACATGTAATTGGCCTCTAAAGGGTCGTAATAAACTAATGTGAAAAGTGTTGTGAATTTTCCAATGAGGTGGTAGTTCTAACTTGAATGCATTGTCATTGATTTTGTGAATTATCTTAAATGGTCCAAAGAATCTAGGTGCTAATTTCACAACTGGGTGTTTATCTACACTTTGTAATCTACATTTCTCTATTCTTAACCAAACATAGTCATCAACTTTGAAATTCATGGCCTGTCTTTTCTTATTGGCTTGTTTTGTATATGATTGTTGGGCTTTGGCAATCATGTCTTTAACCTCATAAAAAATAGTAGCGTGCATATTAGCAATATCATCAGCACTCTGAATTCTATTTGATAAAGATGCAACAGGTGTAGACAATCTATAACCATAAATCACTTCAAACGGTGCTTTCTTTGTAGCTGTGTGTGGTGTATTGTTATATGCAAACTACAATAAATGCAAATGTGTGTCCCATGTTTGTGGTTTAGAAATAGTGTAAGCACGTAAAAGATCTAAAATAGTACTGTTAGTGGCTTCTATTTGTCCATTAGTTTCAGGATGAAATGCAGATGAAAAATCAATCTTTGTTCCTAGGTTAGCAAACAAAGTAATCCAAAAATTATTACAAAGTCTAGAATCACGATCAGAAATAATAAATTTTGGTAATCCATGATTAGTGAAAACAGTTTTCAAAAACAATTGTGCTGCCTGAGATGCTGTTAAAGTTTTCTTGCATGGAATGAAATATGCTTGTTTACTAAACCTGTCTACTATAGTCCAAATTATATCATGGTTAGCTTTAGTATTAGGTAAACCAGTAATAAAGTCCATAGAAATATGTTCCCATGGTCTTGATGGAATAGATAAAGGCATAAGTAATCCATACTGTTTACCATGATGTCTCTTAACTCTTTGACAAACCAAACATTCAGAAACAAAGTTAGATACATCAGTGTCCATATGTGGCCAATAAAAATCTTCAGTCAATGTACGTAAAGTAGATATGATACCTCTATGACCTTGATATGGAGGACAATGAATCTCATTCAAAACAAAGGATCTAAATGGAACTATAACACATAATCTCTTTTCATAAAACATGAATCCAGTTATTTCCAACTAATTTATTCCAATCAGCATGAAAAGTAATGTCCTGATGATAAGTATCTTTCATAGGAGTTAGAGAATCAAATGATATAACAGAAATATTATGAATGGTGGGTCTTCTACTTAATGCATCGGCTACTACATTTTCTTTACCTGGTTGATATTGAATAAGGGGATGAAAACTCTGAATAAAAGCTGCCCATTTGATATGTCGGTCAGATATTTGGGGTTGACTAAGGAGATGTCTAATACTTTGTTGGTCAGTCTTAATCATAAACTCAGAACCCATTAAGTAATGTTTCCATTGTCTTAAAGCTTGTACAATAGCTAACAATTCTTTATCATATGTGGAATATTTAAGTTGGGATGGTTTCAGTTTACAGCTAGAATAGGCTATGGGATTATTATCTTGCATAAGTACGGCTCCTATTCCAGATCCGTTAGCATTAGTAACTACTAAAAAGAATGGTCTATTGAAATCAGGTAGTTGTAATACAGGAGCATGGGCTAATGCATGTTTCAATAAATCAAAAGATTTTTGTTGATTATCAGACCAATGATAAACAATACTTTTCTTTAAAAGTTTAGTCAAAGGCAAAGCAAGTAATGAAAAATTTCACACAAATTTCTTGTAAAAACTAGCAAGACCTAGAAAAGAACGTAACTCATGCACATTTTTGGGTATAGGCCAATTCAATATTGCTTCTATCTTCTTAGGGTCAACCTTAATACCTTCCGATGACACAATATGACCTAAATATTCAATTTCTGTTTGAAAGAACTCACTCTTTTCCGGATTAGCATACAATTGATTATCTTTTAACAACTTGAAAACCAAAGACAGATGTTCATAATGCTCTTTCTCATTTTTACTGAATACTAAGATATCATCAAAGAATACTATAACACAATGCTGATATTTCAAAAATATGCGATTCATCATTCTACTAAATGTAGTAGGTACCTTAGTCAATCCAAAAGGCATCACTAGAAATTCATAATGACCAAATTGTGTTCTAAATGCAGTCTTGAATATGTCAGATTTATCTAATCTCACCTGATGATAACCAGATTTAAGATCTATTTTACTGAATATGGCAGAACCTTGTAGTTTATCCATAAGATCATCTAGCCTAGGAATTGTATATCTATTCTTTACAGTAATCTTGTTTAGGGCACGATAATCAATGCATATACGATAAGTATTATTATTATTCTTTACCAACAAAACAAGTGCGCCAAATGGAGAACTACTAGGTCTAATCAATCCTCTATTTAATAATTTCTCAACCTGATTTTGAATTTCTTTCTGCTCTATCTGGTTATGCCTATATGGTGCTTTGTAAGGTGATTGTGTACCAGGAATTAAATCTATTTTGTGATCTTTAGGACGTGGAGGAGGTAATCCAAGTGGTAGATCTTCAGCAAAACAATCTTTAAATTGTGCAAGGAAGTCTTTATGCCTAGGGTGCATATGTTTTTCTTTAGCTTGAAGTTCATTCACCCAAATTAGATAAGATTTATTACTTTTGTGTAATGCACGTTTAGCTTGAGTATGAGTAAGTAGTGGAAAAGCATTAGATGCGTGCATACCATACAATGTAATATGTTTTCCTTGAAAATGAATTTTAATTGAATGCGTGGAATAATCTATGTTAGGATTATGCTGATGACGCCAAGGCATACCTAAGATAATATCACTAGACTGTAATGGTACAACTAGAAAATTCCTTCTTTCAGTATATTCACCAATTTGAATTTCTAAATCATGCACCTCTTGTGTTTCATTATACCTTGTGCCTAAGAATGCTGCTTTAATGCGATAATGCATAGGAACAGTTTGTAGTTTCAATTCTTTCACTAACTTTGCAGAAATAAAATCATGTGTACTACCATCATCATGCAAAATAATCTTTTCTTTTCCATCCACTAAACATTTCATTGTCAACAAAGAATGTGGAGTTGGCATACCTGGTAAAGTATCCGAAGGAGTAGTAACGTCATTCTCATCTTCCGTAAAGTTAGGCATTTCTTCATGTTCTTCATCTTCCATTGCTCTAAGATAGTTTATATGGACAGGTGGCTTCTTCGATTGGCAATTGGCTGCTAGATGTCCAGGTTGATGGCATTTGTAACACACTATAGGTTTGGCTTTAGATACATTGTTTGCAATGGCAGGAAGTCTAGGAATATTAGGATTTGGCTGTGTGGATGGCTTAGGATTTTGATTGGTATTTGATGGCAAAGCATGTGGTTTTGTCCAAGACTTATGGAAAGATGATGAAGGAAATTGACTTTGGTTGAATCTTCTAAAATTTGAATTGAATTGCTTAGAACCATAGTTACCATTTACTTGAAATTATTGTGGACGCTTGTCTCTTCCTCAAATCTTGTCTTTAGTATCATGAGCTAAAGAAATTGCATCTTCAAGAATTGCAGGCTTGAACATATTGACTTCAGCGTAGTAATGCCCAAGTAATCCAGACATATACTTGCGCTTGTGTGTCGCTTCATGTACGTCTTCAAGTATGCGTAGTTGGAGTAAGGCATTCCAAAAGCGTTCGGTGTACTGAGAAATAGGCTCACGATCTCTTTGCTGAAGAAGGTCCCATTGCTTTATGGCTTTTTCATGGAATTATGGAGGAAGGAAATTCTGCATAAACTTCTTCTTGAAACTCTCCCAGGTAGTGGGACAATCTATGCTCTTACGAACCACGGTCCACCAAAGAGATGCTCTATCCACTAAATGATTAGTGACACACTTGATTTTATCTTTTTCAGCGTATGTTTCCTCATGAAAGTAATCATCAAACTGACTGATGAATGCAATAACAATCTTTCCATCTCGAGTACCATTGAAAGTACGGAATTTGAAATTTCTTTTACTTATCTTTGTTTCTTTGCGGATGGATTGAGCTTCGAGAGTCGCATCGATGGTTCGTTGGATAAGATCTTCAGGTTGTGGTCCATCTTTGTCGGTAGTCGATCTTTGTAAATTGGCCAATTGAACTTGCAAGGCTTGTCGGGCTCTTCGTTCTTCATCCAACTGCATCATAATTAAATCCAACTTTTGTTCCATGGTAGGTTCAGGAAGATCGCCTTCAGCCATTAAATCATCCATATTTTGTTCCGTCATCTTGTAAAAATTCAAAAGACCTCACACTCTCAAAATCCAATTAGCGGGATGCGTGTAGCTCAAAATCGGGTGTACAAGGCTTATAGATTTTTGTTTGGCTTTCACGGTCTTCGACTTTGGCAATTGCAGGGTTTGAAATCTTTGTAAAATCTACGTATGTCCTTCTGCGTGTGCTGAAACTGGTTCAGCAAGTCTGCATATGCGAACAGAGTCTTCCAGGGAACAACTTTGCAGTTCGGTGCTTCTGCGCATGAACAATCCTTATGGGAGTTTTTGGCACAAGTTAGTTCTGAATTCTGGTGACTTGCTGGACGTACAGAGTTGCAGAACTTATGAAACTTGATCAACTTGAAGTTTGTTGTGACTTTAGACTTGCTTGACTAAGCTTAAAGCTTAGTCTAACTGAAATGACGAATTTTAGGGGGGGCCGTTTTTTGCGCCGTCGAATCCATTGAGAAGATGCCGAGCTAGCAGACGACGAGTTTTGTAGGCTTTAAGCTTTATTATTAAGCTTATTAATAATTAAAGCTTTTAAGCTTTTTGAAAGATATGAGCTTATCTCTGTTCACTGTGAGAAAACGAATTGGAGAAGAAGATGTTGACGTGGTCCTCCGCCATTTCAGTCCGGTCCTTCGCGACGATCAGAGGTTGTAAACAGAGGTTCTTGACCGCCAGGAATCCACCCATATCGACTGTTCGCGATGAGACTGACCGTAGAGCTCGATCATTCCAGGAGCTCCACCTTCGCACAAGATGGGTAGCGATTGGAAGCTCTCGATCTCAGCTTCACTATGATACCATTGGTGCACAGATCGGATGCTGTATGCTCGCGTAGGGAGTGCCGGAAGGTCCCTAAGAACAAAAGAATTCTACTTTTTGCACAAAACTCAATATAGAAAGCATGCACGACATGAACAAGAGACCAATTGGGTGCAATCTCCCCCATGCCTTGTGTGAGCACTCCACAAAGCATGTATTTTATGTATTAATCATCTTCGAGCTCAAATAATAGCCCAAATTACAAAATAGCACGCTTTTGGCTTTTGAGTTTGCTTTAGCACAAAATGGAAATAAAGCTAATGGGCAGGTGCCCAAAGAGTCATGCATACCCAATACAATGTCCAAATACAAAATATCATAATCGTGCGCCCATGCGTATACAAAATAATAAATAAATATCCAACGCCTTAATAAATAGGCGCGACAAAATATAGGTGCCATGCCTAAGGTATGCGCCCATCAAAACATAAGTGATAACTTGAATACACGCTATCCTCCAATGCTTTCGTCCGCCACTGCTGCTGTCTCTACACATCAACTGAAGCATTCACAATCGTTAGTAAAATAATACAATTAAACCGACAAAAGTGAATACCTAGCAGTCTTAAGCTACATAAATAAATCAACTGGTTAGAAATCAATCCTAACCTTAATTTATCACGAGTGCGCACTCTAAACTCATAAACGTTTATTAATTTAATATGTATTTTACGGAATCACCCACTATGGAATCACCCATGGACACACTAAATTAATGAAACGCCCGAAAAGGATAGGCGTCCCCATCAACTTCTCGCACAAAGAATCTACTTTGTGTATGAGCCCCGGTAAACAAAGTTTACGGAATCCACCGTAAAACCTCACGGAATCCACCGTGGCACGGAATCCACCATGAAATATGCCTCCTGGCATCAAGTTAGGACCTAAGGCCGAGGCCCTGTTCTCCTTTGGTCATTACGCTTAACTCCCTTCTTTTTACACGCTCGAGTATGGAAACTTGAAGGAAAAATCTCATAAAATGAAAATATGTGCTAACCAGGCTATAAGAGTCCTTGCCTAGTAGGAGTTTTTTGTCCAATTGTCCTGAGTTGGGTAGGAAGTTCAAGTCGCCACCTAGGATGACATCTTCTTCTTAGCATCTAGGATGACTTCTTCTTGGGGGTGGCATCTAGTTGGAAAACATACTAAGGAAGATTGGAGTGAAAATAAAAGTGAGCGAAAGAAACAAAGATGTAAGTGTCACCTCATGAGGGCTTGGTAGGTTCTTGGGTATCGAGTTAGGACCTAAGACCGAGGTCCTGCTCTCCTTGGGTCACTATGCTTAGCTCCCTCCTTTTTACATGCTCGAGTATGGAAACTTGAAGGAAAAATATCATAAAAGGAAAATATATGCTAACCAGGCTATATGAGTCCTCACCTAGTAGGAGTTCCTGGTCCAGTTGTCCTAAGTTGGGTAGGAAGTTCAGGCCACTACCTAGGATGACTTCTTCTTCTTAGCCAGTCTATGTTGGAGCAGTTGGTGAGCGACTCGCTCTAGATTTCTATCAGACTATGTTGGACCTCTCCCTCATGGATTTCATGCCTTAATCTTGTCAGGGGGTAGGGTAAGAGCTGTGTTTGTGCCTTATTGTGTATTTTGTTTTGTGGTAGCTTGATGCCTTTTATGGTGTTATTTATACAATTTAGTTCATGGATTCGACGAGTTGAGTTGCCCTATCTTGTGGTTGCCAATGAGAGCAAGATTTAAACACCCAAGGTATCCGAAAAAGAGCTGAATGATGCAAGTTTAAAGCAAAATTTAAAGCCCAACAGAAGCAAAAGATGCGGATTTGATAATTTTAAGTGATGTGGAAGACGAGAATGCAATTTTCTTACACCCAAGACATGTTGGTAAAGAGTGGAATGATACAAGTTTAAAGGAGAATTTAAAGCCTAATGGAAACAGAAGACACAGACCCAATAATTTTAGGTGACCGTGGAAGATGGGAATGCAAATTTCTTCAAAAGATCAACCTTTGCGGTGGTTGTAGATTTTTCATAATTTTTTTGAGTGTCGGATGATTGAAGTAAGATGAGTTTTTGGCCATTCAAGACCTCAAGCTGAACATGTAGGATTTTTTAGATCTTGAATTAGTCATTGGACCAGGAATAAATTGGAGCCGGTCACCTAGAAGGTAAAAATTTGAAAATTGAGCTGGACATGACCTTGGTTTGGGGGGGGGAGGCCGTGTTTTTTTTGATGGCTTGCTGCAAAATGATGCCGTCCTCCTTCAGATTGATTTGTGTGAGAGAGAGAAATTGGAGCTTAGAAAAATTCATCAAACTAATCAATGCCATGGATTCTCCGATTTTTTCACTTCCAATCACTGCCTTCCTCGCGTGAAATGGCTGCCTAAATGAGAAGATCAAAATTCCCTATCTCTCTCTCTCTCTCTCTCTCTCTCTCTCTCTCTCTCTCTCTCTCTCTCTCTCTCTCTCTCTCTCTCTCTCTCTCTCTCTCTCTCTCTCTCTCTCTCTCTCTCTCTCTCACAACGCTGAGACATGATGAAGCATAGATTAATGTTTGGATGAGCATTAGCGGTTGTTAATGAGTGTCAGCGGCCTTCCAAATACGAGATACATGTGAGATAAAGTGTGGTTTTATGAGTAAGTGATAAATTTCATCGTTTTATGATATATTTTGATTGCAAATGGTTGAAAATGATTGCTCTTGATTGTCAATGATTTGTTTTATGAGAAACATTAAGAAAATCATCAAGAATCAGTCATCTATTGATTTTTTCATAAACACACAAAACCCACAAAATTATGGCTTTAAGATAAATCATGGATTTTGGGGGTTTTGATGTGTTAATGGTGTTCATATATGGGATGAAATGAGGAATGATAATAATTCTCAAAAAGTCTAATCAAGTCACACAAGAAAATTGGGAAATATAAGCATTTATTCATAAATAAATAGAGAAAAATAAGAAAAAATAGTTTTTTAACTCTTAAAAAGTAGAAAAAAAATATGTGTCCATGGATATATGGCATGACTGAAGCATGAGGCTTAGCCTCAGTTAAGACTTATATTTATGTTGAAGCATAGAAAAAAATGGTTTTGCATTGTCATAATGTTGTTTTAAATGAATAAAAATGGTTGAGCACTATGAATCATTCACATTTGCATTGCATTCAACACATGGCATCATCGTGGATGCATGGCATATTGTCTTTATAAATATTGATCCATGCTAAGAGTGAGGTATCCCAAGCTATAGGGTAGTGATTCGTTTCCTTTGGGAGACTTGCTCAGTGAGGATTGTCTTTTATCTCCTGGAACCATCAATTAAAAGAGAAGATTATGTATCGTATGTGCTTTATGTTCAAACGGTGCATCTTTGGGCCAATCCTCAAGGTGTAGGAGAGCCGTAGACGGGCCACGACAATTAGCCGAGGGGTACTCCATGTATTTGTTTTACATGGTGTATAACATCAATATGTGTAGGGGCTCCCTATGAGGAGTTTGGGAAGGGTTATCCATTGGACTATGAGCCATACAAATGCTTGTTTGGTTAGATTAGTGTAAGTAGCCTTTGGACACTCCTGGCCATGAGGACGTGGGGTGTTTTGGTTGAGTATAGAAGCCCGCGGGCTAGAGCCTTAGAGCCAATGTTGAGCCCGTTTTAGGTCCCAACATCATTCTCCAAAATATTGACACACTTCCATATACCAACATTCTACACCTCAAGGACTTTGCAATGATACATCAATAGTTCTAGCTACGGATTATCCAGACTACTACCTATAGCCACCATAGATCATGGTCAAGGAAGATAGCATGGTCTTTGTCACCAGTGATGAAAAGAGGGTCCTCCTACACCAATTCTCTCCCTTTGGCCTTCTCATCAACGAATAGATCTTTTACTGGGGCAAGGCAAACAATCACATGATGAGGCTAAATCCAAAGGATACGAAGACAAGAAAACAAATATACTAAAATGGAACATGTCTTTGTAGAAATTACACAACACAATGGACAGAATTTGAGCAAGGAGTAGAGAGCACACAACATATATGAGAAGAACAAAGAGTGCTTTAATTTCAAACAAAGTAATGCAAATATGGCCATGTGCACCCATGCGCTTCCACTGTGCAGCTTAGATGGTGATCCAAATAGACGATAGGCGAAGAGCTTAAGGATAACTAGAATAACTATGGTTGGTGGGTGAAAGATAGATTGACGATGGCTTTAGAGGGTTCTTCCTTTTATAGCACAAGAAGGTACTCTAGTCAACATATTCAACCATATTATGAATCTTTCCTAGGCAGCTAGGGAATATTTTAGAGAATATTTCCTTTACCACGAACTGGGGGCATTGCCATCAGACCCCAAAATAGGGGCCATTGATAACTCCCACATCCCCACAAGTCGATGCATTGTGCCTTGAGTTGCTACTAAGATAAGCATTCCATCTAGCCCAAAGGCTAGATCCACAAAGATCACCTTTTTATCATCTGGTCACATAGACCTCATCTGACATACAAGTTAGGACCCACCTAATGTTTGTGCTCACACATTTCTTCTCTTCATAATGGGGCCCTTACAACTTAGAGCACCATGGATCATATGTGGCACCTTACAAGGGTGGGCCATTCAACATATTTAACACCCCCCTCAATGTCCACCCATAGTGAACTACATTCTCGACCCAATGCTATGTCTCTAAAGATAAATTCTAAGGAGATCCTTTGTAAGAGCTTTGGTGAAGATATTTGCTCCATTCTCCTCCGTTGGTGGTGGATAGAAGACTAGCTCTATTATCCCATCCTCCTTGATCAAGTCACACACATAATGTTATTGAATCTCAATGTATTTGGTGCATACATGAAAACTTAGATTTTTGGCAATGGCAATGTAACTCTGATTGTCACATCTTAGCATTGTTGGATCTTCATCCTAGACTCCTATATGCCATAGGATTCTCCTTAATCATATTGCTTCACATGTAGCAAAGCAAAACTACCTTGTACTCTATAGAAGAAAATGCCACAGTGTCAAGAATCGCGTGATGGGGGACTTTGCTTGAGCTGCTGCGCCAAACACACACTGTATACACAAGAGGAAGCTCACTCAAGAACACAAGAAGAGAGATGGAGGCCAAAACATTTTCTTGTTGATTTTTTCTTCTTCTTCCACACAATATACAATGTACACAAAGTGTAGATAAGATACAACATAAAGGAAAGTGGCATTCTAAGTCAAACAGTGCATAATCGACTACACTAATCGCCTTGGTGCTATATCTTTGCCAGCTGTAGGTAGGTATAACAACCTAAATATAATAAGTGAGAAGTTAGTGGCCATGTAAGTGCCATAATGACCACCAACGTGCTAAGTGTAGATGTGTGGACCCATCTAGCCAAGCGGTCCATCATCAGTGTCGAGCTTGCCATCTCAACACTCCCCCTCAAGCTCAACTCTATCTCCGCAACTCCAAGTAAGCTTCGGAACTTTCGAAGCTTCTTTGCACCCAATGCCTTTGTGAAAATGTCAGCTATCTGATCCTGTGTGCTGACATATACCAAGTCAATCTCTCCTACAAGTGCCTTCTCTCTCACAAAGTGATAGTGCACCTCAATGTGTTTTGTCCTAGCATGGAACACTGGATTCCTAGCTAACTGTATGATGCTCATGTTGTCACAATGAATGACAACTGGACCATCTCCCTGCACATCCAAATTACCTAATAACTTTTGTAGCCATACCACCTCACATGCTACCATAGTAGCACCTCTATACTCAGCCTCTGTACTCGATAAAGCAACTGTAGTTTACTTTTTGTTGCTCCATGTAATTGCTACACTACCAAGGGAAAACATGAATCCACTAGTAGATCTTTTGTCTGGCATACCACTAGCCCAATTTGCATCTGTATATCCAAAGACCTGTACATCCTTACTTGCCTCATAAAAAAGTCCATAATGTAAAGTGGACTTCACATATCTCAATATATGTCTAACTACATCCAAATGAGGCTTTCTAGGCATCTACATAAACTGACTGACAATGCCAACAACATAGCTCAAGTCTGGACTTGTGATAGTCATGTAAATCAAACTCCCTACTATCCTCCTGAATATAGTAGGGTCTTCTATCTCATCCCCAAAGTTGGCACTCAACTTCACATTTTGCTCCAATGGTACTGAAAGAGGCTTACATGCGGTCATACTGTACTTGGATAACATATCCAAGCCATACTACCTTTGGGATAGCCATATACCATCATCACATCTGATCACCTCAATACCAAGAAAGTATCTCAGCTCACCTGAATCTTTCATCTCAAACTTCTACTTCAAGAATTCCTTAACTTCAACAATCCCATTGTCACTGTCACCTGTAATAATCAAGTCATCCACTTAGATGACTATGATGACCAAACCTACATCTCCCTTTCTCACATAAAGTGAGTGATTAGCATCAGAAATACAAAATTCAATATTGGCAAGATACTCTCCAATCTTGTCAGACCATGTTTTAGGTGCTTGCTTCAGCCCATAGAGTGCCTTCTTTAACCTGCACACATATGTGGAATGCTCTAAATCCTCATAACCTGCTGGCTGCTCCATATACACTTCTTCTTGCAATTCACCATGCAAGAAGGCATTCTTAACATCCATTTGCTGCAGACTCCAACCTTTGGCTGCTGCCAAGGCAATCACATATCTAACAGGTTGCCATCCTAGTAATTGGACTGAATATCTTTTCATAATCTATGCCATATGTTTGAGCATAGCCTTTTGCAACCAGCCTAGCTTTATACCTCCTAACTGAACCGTTTGCATTATACTTGACTTTGTAAACCCACTTACAGCCAATAGCTTTCTTACCCTTAGGTAAGGGTACCAAATCCCAAGTCTTATTGGCATGTAGTTTACTTTTTGTTGCTCCATGTAATTGCTACACTACCAAGGGAAAACATGAATCCACTAGTAGATCTTTTGTCTGGCATGCCACTAGCCCAATTTGCATCTGTATATCCAAAGACCTGTACATCCTTACTTGCCTCATAAAAAAGTCCATAATGTAAAGTGGACTTCACATATCTCAATATATGTCTAACTACATCCAAATGAGGCTTTCTAGGCATCTACATAAACTGACTGACAATGCCAACAACATAGCTCAAGTCTGGCCTTGTGATAGTCATGTAAATCAAACTCCCTACTATCCTCCTGAATATAGTAGGGTCTTCTATCTCATCCCCAAAGTCGGCACTCAACTTCACATTTTGCTCCAATGGTACTGAAAGAGGCTTACATGCGGTCATACCGTACTTGGATAACATATCCAAGCCATACTACCTTTGGGATAGCCATATACCATCATCACATCTGATCACCTCAATACCAAGAAAGTATCTCAGCTCACCTGAATCTTTCATCTCAAACTTCTTCTTCAAGAATTCCTTAACTTCAACAATCCCATTGTCACTGTCACCTGTAATAATCAAGTCATCCACTTAGATGACTATGATGACCAAACCTACATCTCCCTTTCTCACATAAAGTGAGTGATTAGCATCAGAAATACAAAATTCAATATTGGCAAGATACTCTCCAATCTTGTCAGACCATGCTTTAGGTGCTTGCTTCAGCCCATAGAGTGCCTTCTTTAACCTGCACACATATGTGGAATGCTCTAAATCCTCATAACCTGCTGGCTGCTCCATATACACTTCTTCTTGCAATTCACCATGCAAGAAGGCATTCTTAACATCCATTTGCTGCAGACTCCAACCTTTGGCTGCTGCCAAGGCAATCACATATCTAACAGTTTGCCATCCTAGTAATTGGATTGAATATCTTTTCATAATCTATGCCATATGTTTGAGCATAGCCTTTTGCAACCAGCCTAGCTTTATACCTCCTAACTGAACCGTTTGCATTATACTTGACTTTGTAAACCCACTTACAGCCAATAGCTTTCTTACCCTTAGGTAAGGGTACCAAATCCCGCATTGACTGCCATACGGGTTGTTAAGAGTTGCCAGTCAATGCGGGATGTCAAGCTAGACGCCCAGGATTTTTCAGAGCTTGATTCGGATGCCGGATGAGGAAGGAGCCAAGAATCGGTCAAGATATGAAAGGGTGGACACTTGAGAGGTGAAAATTGGGCATGCCTTTTGGGAGTTGGGACATTTTATGCCACATGAAACTTTGCATGGAATCGTGGAGAGAGAAGAGGCATGAATATGGCGCCATATCTGCGCCCGATTATTGCGCTTGATGCCATGGAGATGGTGTTGGCAGGCTACAAACACCCTATGCAATCGATGCTGGGGCTGATCTTCTCCCTCTTTGCCGGTCTTATTGCCTCTCTTCGCCCGTGAAATGGCTGTGGGAATGAAGAGAACCAAATCTAGTCTTTCTCTCTCCTCCCTCTCTCTCCCCTAAGGGGCTGTTCTTGTGTGCAAGAGGAAAATGAAGAATGGTGAAGGAAAGCTTGTCCGGTTGGGACCGGATTGCTTCTGGATCGATGTAGACATGAAGATTGCTGATTGTGAAGATACTGGACATTGAATGTGGACTGACCCGCAATCCCACAACAAAATCGAGATCTCGAAACACAGAGCCTAAGTGGTAATTCAAATTTTTATGAAGAAAAAACGAGTTTTTATGCTATTTGATGGATGAAACATTGTTCCCATGGGCTGAATATTCATTATGATGTTGTTTGCTATGAGTTTCAACAGTTTATAATAAGAAAATCAGAAAATCATAAGTGATATGGCTGAAATTAATGTTATAAAACCTGAAAAACACGCGTTTAAGGGGTAAAAATGGGATTTTTGCAAAATAAATGGAAAATATGAGACAAAACACCTACAAAACCTGAAATTTTGTTGTCAAGGAACCTAACTAGTTGAAATGCACCCCTATGGAACCACAGCACCCCCTGAAAGTTCAAGTAGCAAATGGCGAGGAAGAAATCATCACATATGTATGTTTCAAAGTTTCTCTGTGCTTGGTTGTGAATTATGTGGCATTGGTTGACCTAATCACACAAGATATGGGCCCCATTGATGTTGTCTTGGGTTGTGATTGACTGAAACAATTAAGAAAAAATGATATGGACTTCTCTTAGCTCTACATGGAGTTTATGATGCATGTACAACTTATCCACTTAGAGGGAGTTCACAATTATGCTGATTTTGAGCTAGTTATAGCAAAGCAACTCAAACAGGAGTTCAAGAAATGCTCACAAATCTTTGTCTTACACTTGAATATAAAAAATTCAAATCAGCCCTCCAAAGTACTTAGGGATTTAGCCTTGTAGGCCTTCCCCCTGAGAGACAAGTGGACCACCCTCTTGATTTAGAGCCCCATTCTAAGCTAGTCAACAACACACCTTATAGACTCTCCAAGTCTGAACATGAAGAAGTTACAAAGCAAGTCAAGGAGTTACTTGAGATGGGTTTTATTGAACTGAGTTCTTCCCCTTATGCATCTCCCATCTTGTTAGTTAAGAAGAAAGATGGCTCTTTCCACATGTGCATTGACTACAAGAACTTAAAAAAATCATAGTTAAGAACCGGTATCCCATCTTGCAGATTGATGACTTGTTGGATGAGTTGAAAGGGCACGCTTCTTCACTAAGATTGATCTACGCTATAGGTACCATTCATAAGATCCGTATGAGGGAGGGTGATGAGATCGAAACAACTTTCAGGACTGATCGTGATCTTTATCATTTTCTAGTGATACCTTTTGGGTTGACTAACACCCTCGCTACATTTGAGAGTCTCATAAATAAAATCCTCCACCCTTTCCTATTTAAGTTTGTGCTCGTTTTCTTTGTGACATTCTCATTTACAACAAGTCACGAGAGGAGCACTTGGGACATGTCAAAAAGGTATTTCTGATAACTACTTATTTTGTGCCATTTTTACACTATTTTTTGACAAAAATGAAGAGCTTTGGCTCTATATTATGTATTATTTTTCATAAAATTTAATTAAAAATAAGGTTGTAAAGCCATATTTGGGTTGTGCTACTATCCAACTAAGGGAGGATCTTTTAGCCCATATTTCTACACAAACTTCTTTTGACACATCCTTGTTTGAAGCTTACAATCGTCGATTTGTTTTAGGCCCATCAATATCTTCACTTATTTATTATCAAGAGATGGTCCATAGATTTGATTCTTATTTATCCATACTTCAATCAACTCCACATATAACTCCTCCTCTTCTTTTTCAACCTCAATTAGATCCCCGAATTTTTGTTTTTACTCACTGTTCATTTATTGCAGAATATATTTTCTCACCCCTTCCTCCATCTCCTCTATTGTCTACTACACCCCTTTCTACTTTTTCAACATATTTCTTAACTTCATTCTTATCAGATTCGATTAAATTACCTAAATCTCCATCTTTAAGCCTTTCTTCTTTTTATGATTTTGCATATTTGTCACTTCATCCTTTAATGCTTATTCCTCTTCCTTCTTCCACATCTTTTATTTCTAATCCACCTTAGTTGGAAGGGCCACAATCCACAATCAATCTTAATTTTTAGTCATTTTTATTGAATAAAATAGAGGAAAAATACCAAAAAATGGTGAAAATGGGTTTTAAATGGGAGAAAATTAGGAAACGGTAAAAGGAAAATTCCAAAAAATTACATGTGTATTTGTGCAGCATATAATGAAGGTAAAGCACAAGGTTGACCTCGGTTTACCCTCGTTTCTATGTTTTCGTTCATGTTTATTGCTTTCTTTGTGAAGAAATACACATAAAATGACTCTTTCACCTATCAATGAATGCAAAACATTAAACGGTAGGGTGAGAGGGGAGGTTGAGCGTCAAAGTATAAATTAAAATCTAGTTTATGTGTTGCATCATGGCTATAGGACGTTGTTTTAAAATAAAGAGAAAGGCAGCATGAGAGTGTAAGGCTCGGTGTCTTTTCTCATTACATAAACGCTAGCATGAAAATCATGAAAAGATTGGTTTCGCACGATGCACAATGCTGATTTTCTTCTGTTTGTGCACTAAACCGTTTACATTATGCACTATGCATAGTTCATGGTATCAAGGGAAAAGCTCCTGGACTGCATAGCAATTGTTTTCTTAGGAATTTGACCCACGATTGAGAGTGAAAGGTTATCCCTTGCCATAGGATAGAGGGTCGATTTCCTAAGGGACTGTTGAGTGAGGACACATGGTATCTCTCCTGGAAATACGAGAAATATAAAAGAGTGGAGTGTGTTTGAATGTTTTATATGTTGAGCAGTGCATCAAGGGGCTAATCCCTGTGATGTAGGAGAGCTGCAGTGGGCCGCGGTGTTTCTACCGAGAGGTTGCCTCCATGTATGTGATCGTGGTATTTATTGCCAATGTGTATGGGTTCTCTCTCTAAGGAGTTTTAGGAAAGGGAAATGTTGGACTACAAAACGATGAAACTATAAACGCATAGATGCTCCTGGTCCTCCGCGAGGCCGTGAGGGTGTGTTTGTCTGTCATGAGTATGAAGTCCGGCTAGTGCCATAGCCAGTGCCAGCCCATTCCAGGTCCCATTAGTGGTGTGTCTACCAGGAGCTGCCAACAAGTGGTGGTTCTCGAATCTAAGGTTTTTAGGGACTAAGAAAGTTGGTTTATGTCCTCTGACAAGGACCGTCAAGCCAAAATACAAAAAGCAGAATGTGCTGAGAGGGCTAGATGGCGGTTGGAGATCGCAAGTCGCTATTCTCCTCAAAGGAGTAGCCTGATACGCATAAGAGGCAGTGGTCTTAGTAACCCAACTACTGCACATAGTCCTTTAGGTGTAGGAGGAAGCGTAAGTTCTTCCTCTCTTCCACCAAGTCAACCCACTTCAAGTGGGGGTGTGATTCCATCAGTCCAAACTCCTGTTGTCAATCCGATTGTCGTCATGGCACAACCCATTGCAATTCCTGGCAGGGATGCCAGATTTGCCAACTTTAGGAGTTCCTTTGCCCAATTTTAATGGGTTAGTTGAAGAAGATGCAGAGTTTCACATTTGTGAATTCCAAAGACTAATGTTTAATTACCGCATCCAAGATGAGGGACATCTTATGATGTTCTTTAACATGACATTAAAAGGAAGGGCTGCAGTATGGTATCACAACATAGAGGTTGGAACCATAACCACAATCAACCAATTTTATGTAGCTTTCCGAGGAGAATATGCCCCTGAAAGAGGTGGCCAATATTGGTTGCGTGTTTTGAATGTAACACGCCAAGACCCCCATGAGAATGTGAAAGCCTATGCCAAGAAGCTTAAGGAAGTGTTTCGTAAGTTACAAAATTACATTCCTATTCCGCCAGCTGCCCAATTGCAATACTTCTTGCATGGATTGGATTTCAATATTCACGTACAATTGAGCAGTGTGGCTTTGGCTGATATAGACACTACCATCGCGCGGGCAGAAGGAGCAGAAGCATGATTACAAATGGCCTACTCCTCTCGAATAAATCTTAATGCGGGTCTAGTACCTGGAGGCAATTTACCATTGACGAATGGAAGTCAAGGGATGCCTATGAATAACCCTAATGGGAGAGGAAGCATGGTCCAAAATGTACCTTTATTGCTAGCTCCTCCCAGTGTGACTATGCCTATGGCTAGTCAGTTGGCTTCACCAAATGTTGGAGGCCAAGTTTCGAACCCTAATGTTGTTCTTGTGAGTCAACAACCAATGCCCAATCAAATTGTTAGGCCAATGGAACGACGGATAGACGATCAAGGCTATGAGTCGAGTGCATCTAATGTCCTTGGCGAAATTAAGGATATGATGAAGCATTATACCAACATGATTCCTGAACAATATCGGTAAATAGCTGTTGACGTCAATTTCTTGAAGAAGCAGCAGAATTTGATAGGGAGTCGATGCCCTGAAGAGGGTGGACCCTCAAGATTCAGCTTGTAAGTGGTGTGGTGGACAACATTTCCCTAGAAACTGTCCAAATGTTAAATGTGATATTTGTGGGAAGTCGGGCCACTTAGCTGCTACCTGTTGGAGTAAGATTAGTTCTCTCCAACAAGGGAGTAAACAGCTAGGTCCAGTTAATCATAAAGTGCAAGGTAATAACCTCTAGCAAAATGATGGACCAAGACAAATATTGCAAAGTGGAAAGACCATTATAGAAGAGTTGCCACAAGGCAATGGAGTCAGCCTTATTGAGGCTGTACGCGTCAATGACGCTGAAACCTCTAACCTAAGAGCCGTGACAAGAGGCCAAAAGGCTAAAGAGGTTGATAAAGATAATGCAAAACTGATTGAGGGAAACCCTAAGCAAGGGGATAAGGGGACGCAAGTCTTGAATCCTAGCGTGGAAGGGGGACCTCTAAGGCCTGTTGACAAAAAAGTCGATCCTAAGAAGGATGAGGAAGTGCTAAGAAAGAAGGCAAGAGCTAAGAAAGAAGCACCAAGGCCGGTCCCGAGACCAAAAGAGAGAATGGTCTGGCGAGAAAAGAGAGCTTTACCTACCTATCATGATTTTGATTTAGCGATTTCTCTTTGCAAAGTTAAACCAGATGTAAACCTCTTACAGTTGATTAAATTATCTCTAGGAGTACGCAAGGAATTCAAGAAGATCATGCGTATCGGGCATATTGTAGAACCTTTGGGCATAGCACGAGTAGGGGAAGATTGGTTTGATCATGCTGAAAAGAATTGCCCTAGGGTTCCAGCATATGTGGATGGAATATTAGTGGAACATGCCATTGTAGACATTGGGTTCTCCGTCAACATCATGAGTTCAGAGTTGATGGAGAGGTTGGGTCTAGGCATCCAAAAAGATAGCTCCACCCTTCTTAGAATGGCTGATGATAGTCTAAGACAACCAGAATGTTGCGTTACTAGAGTCCATATTACAGTGGCAAGTGTAGAATGCTTCTTGGACTTTAGGGTTATAAGATTTGTAGGACGTCTTAGCTATCGAGTTTTTCTAGGTAGGCCTTGGATCTTAGGAACAGACTGTCAAGTCGATATACCCGTCGGTCGAGTGGTTCTAGGTAGAGGTGCTAATCAAGTAATAGTTAATGCTTACCCTGAGTCTCCTCAGAGTGAGAGAGCTCCTTTATCCTCTACTGAATTAGAAACAGTAGATGATCCATTTGGTAGTGAGACATCATCCATCGATGAATTTAGAGAGGGGTCCACTACAGAGGATATTTATCAGATAACTCTAAATGAGCTGATAGAGCCGCAAGATAGGATAAGAGACACGGATGTGATTGAGTTAGACCATGGTACGCCGAATGATTTGCGGCCAATTAAATTAGATTCCATGCTTAGTTCAGCAGAAAGGGAGGACTATGTGTCCTTGATTCAAGAATTCCGCGACATCTTTGCTTGGAGTTATGATAAGTTGAGAGGCATTCCTCCCAGCCTGGCTATTCATACTATTCCTGTAAAAGAAGGCAGTCATCCTGTGCGTCAGAAAGTAAGGTGTATGCCTTTTGAATTGAGGGATGGGCTGTTTGAGGAGTTACTGAAGTTACGAAAAGCCGGTTTAATCTTCCCTATACAACACACCGAATGGCATTCACCAGTTGTCATCAGGAAGAAGAAAAACAACCAGATCCGACTATGTGTAGATTTTAGAGAGCTAAATAAGCAGACAGTTAAGGATTACTACCCATTGCCATTTATTGACCAGATTTTGGATCAATTAGTGGGTAGGAAAATATATTCGTTCATGGATTGCTTTGCAGGATATAACCAGATGGCAATTGTAGAAGAGGACAAGTTGAAAACGACTTTTATTACTGTCTTTGGTACTTTTGCGTACCATGTGATGGTGTTTGGATTGTGCAATGCACTTGGATCATGGCAACGAATAACAAATAAGACCTTTGGTGACATCTCCCCAGATGAGTTGAAAGTGTTTATCGATGACTTGGGGGCAGCCACTATAAGGGAAAGGATGTTGATTATTTTAAGAAAGTGTTTTGAGCGCTGCAGACAATTTTGTATCGCTCTTAACCCACGGAAGTATGTCTTTGGAGTGCCTTATGGGCTATTGCTAGGCCATGTGGTCAGTCCAATAGGGATCGCAATTGACCCTGAAAAGATCAAGGTTATAGTCGCTATGAGTCCACCATGCACTCCAAAAGAGATACATAACTTTCTGTCCATCGATAGGGTACTATCGAAGGTTTATAAATGCCTTGCCAGAAAGGAAGTTGCCATTAACGAACATGTTATCCTTTAGCTGTCTATTTGAACAGAGCGACCCTTGTAAGGTAGCTTTCGAGGATGTGAAATAGGAGCTAGTAAAAGCACCAGTTTTAAAAGCACCTAAAAGAGGCGAGGTATTTTACATATTTTCAGCAGCCACCATGCATAGTATCAGCTCTGTTTAGCCCAAATCTAGGAGGAAAAGTGGTATCATCCGATAGCTTTTGCTAGTCCAAAATTGGGCATATCAGAAATTAACTATACCTACATGGAGAATTTATGCCTTGCGATGGTCTTTGCGACTAAAAAATCCATGCACTACATCCTCTATGAGAAGGTAGTTTTCTATACGAAGGCAGAAGGGCTTAGATTTCTTATGAACAAGCTACAACCGCCTGATCGTCTGGCAAAGTGGTTAATCACTTTGCAGGAGTTTGATTATGAGATTAAGAGTAAGCCACCGAGGTTGCAGGGTATTGTGGAATGCCTTGTGGATTTCAGGGAGCCGAAAGAGACTTTGGCTGAAGGAAGTGATATTGAAGCAATGTTTAAAATTGATAGAGCTTCTATCCCATCTTGGTATGCTGCTATCACGCATTATCTATCGACAGGAGAGACTGGAGCTAGTCTATCAAAATCAGACAAGAGGAAAATTAGACAACATGCTTTGAAGTTTTCCTTGATCGCAGGAACACTATATCGGCAGGGTGTTGATGATATCTACCGCTAATTGTGATGCCTGACGAGGTTCCTTTCATCTTGGAAGAGTGTCATGACTCTGCATGTGGAGGGCATTTTGCGGGACGGTTGACAGCACAGAAAGCTTCGAGAGCTAGATATTGGTGGCCGTCCATCTTCCAAGATTCCTTTGAGTACATTAAGAGATGTGATACCTGTCAAAGACATGACAGCAAAGAGAATAGGAAACGCCCACTTCCGCCTATTATGGCTATCCTTCCATTTGAGAAGTGGGGCATTGATTTTGTGGGTCCTATCACCCCGTCGTCTACTACCCAGAAGAGATACATTATAATAGCAACTGATTATTTCACAAAATGGTCAGAAGCACAGGCGATGAGGCATGACAATGCAAAAGATACTGTAAGTTTTTTTTAAGAGCAAATTATCTGCCATTTCGATCCACCGAAGGAGCTAGTGTCGGACCGTGGAACCCACTTTTTGAATAAAGTGATCAAAAGCTTGACTGAAGCTTGGTAAATCAAGCATAATAAAACGACCCCCTATAATCCGCAAGCAAACGGACAAGTCGAAAGTACTAATAAGCAGCTTGTGGGTATCTTGTCTAAAATAGTCTCAGATAAGAAACGAGACTGGGATAGGAAGTTGTATGTGGTAGTATGGGCGTACAATACAACGTTCAAGCGAGCTACCGGCCATACTCCATTTAAATTAGTTTATGGGGAAGAGTGTGTGTTACCCCTCAAAATTGAGTTGCCAACCATAGGGTTTGCAATTAACCACTCTTTGGGAGATGAGGATTCACTCTTTGAATGTTTCACGACCATAGCCCACCTGAATGAACTGAAATTGTAGAGCTTATTACACCAGGAGGTAGCTAAACGTCGGATGAAGTAGTTGCACGACCTTAAAGCGAAGAAGTATACCTTTAAAAAATGGAAATTAGTTCTATATTACGATGCGCGTAGGGAGCTGTTTCTAGGGAAGTTGGAACCTAGATGGGATGGCCCCTACAAGATTTTTAGGATAGGGAAAAATAGGTCTACGACTCTACTAGTTGATCTGCAGGGAGTAGAGTTTAAAAATAAGGTTAATCTTAATAAGATTAAACCTTATTATTTTTGAGTATGCTAATACAGAAAAATGCATTGCAGGTTCATGCTGGGGCTGATTTAAGACCTGCAAAAGAGCTTAAAGCTAGTTGACGGGGTTGTTAATTCCTTATTTGGAGCACCCATATCTGGAGCAGAGATACCATTAGGGGAAACTCATCTGGTGGAGTAAAGGATGCAAAGTGATTAAGCAAGAAGACGGAACCTTTGTATGGGAGATCAAAGTCTTCTGCCATCATTGCTTACAAGTTTTGACAAGTATCCCTGTTGAGTTCAATGAAGAAGGTGGGATGGAGCCGTCAATTCACCCTCTAAACATGCTGAATTTTGACTATCATAATTATGAATAGAGGAGTTTGCGATGGCAGGCTGTGTAAACCCATTGTGGATGTACACATTATATTTTGAAGGAGCGTCCAGGGGCCCTAATAAAAAAGGGAGTGTTGGAGTAGTAATCCGAGATCCTCGACGTAGAGTTACGATGAACTTAGTTGCTTATCTTGGGGTAGGATTCACTAACAATATGGTGGAGTATAAAGCCTTGATTATGGGACTGCATATTGCCAAACAAGGTGGTATTCGGTGGTTGTTAGTAAAAGGGGATTCCCAGTTGATCCTGAATCAGCTAGATGGGACATACACAGTGCGGAATCCCATTCTTTATATGTATCATCGAACTGTGATGACCCTACTTGAGGAGTTTGAGAGAGTGTCGCTTCAGCTGATTCCACGTTACTGGAATTAGTTTGCGGATTCACTGGCAAATCTTGCTTATGAAGAAGACATTTTCTTTAACTGTGGTCCTAGATTGGATATTGCTATCAATAATGAGACAGGACCCGGTCGCTTGTGGGGAATGTTATCAGAGCATGCAATATATGGCAGATGATGGTTGATATGGGTGATGTAAAGAGTAGCCGAGACCAATCCACCGTTGTTATCCTGGACCCATAGGTTGATTAGACAACATGTTATGCCTACGCCTCTTGCTATATATGCAGGAGGAATGGGTCATAATCTTATGCATTTAGTTTAGGGCTGTGAGCCTTGGTTTTTCCTCCTTGGGAAGGAGCATATTATTGTATATCTGTATAATGGTTTCTTGTTTTAGTATTGTGCTAGACAAGTTCGAAGAAGAGCTTGGAAGGAGCCTTTGTTACGCGGAAGCTTCTCGTGGCCCTATTTAGGTGATATCTCTCCTTTACGAGTACCGTGTTTTTATGTTATATGTGTCTGTGTACTTGTAGGGGATTTTCTTTTCTTGTTGGGGACTGGCGTCCAAGGCATGAAGTCCCAGGTTTGTCTGAGGGAGGTCTGAGTTGTCGTTGCCTCCTGTAAAGACATTGTCAGGCATTGAAAGACCTGTTTTAGAAGGTAGTCCTAGTGACCCTGTTCTGCTAGCCTGCTAGGCAGCCGTTCTAGGAGTTCTTGTCAGTTGTGAGGCAGTTAGAGAAGTCTGCCAGAAGAAAAATGATGATGATAGAAAGGAAAAGAAACCTTGAATATCTTAAGGAAAATAAATATATACAAAGGTGTGTAAAAAGGGATTCTAACCCCTATAAAAATAGAAAATGAAAGAAAAGAAAATTTATAAGCAGTTGATCATCGCCTTGTGAAAGCCTGGTAGGTTCCTAGGGACGAGTCAGACCCAGGGCCGATGCCTTGTCTCCCTAGGGGTGGCGTCTTGCTGGAAAAAGAAGAAAGTAAGGAAGGTTGGAGCGAAAATAAAAGTGAGCATCAGAAAAGGATTAAGTGTCGCCTTGCGAGGGCTTGGTAGGTTCTTGGGTACCGAGACAGGACCTGAGACCAATGCCCTGTTCTCCTTGGGTCACTACGCTCAGCTCCCTCCTTTTTACATGCCCGAGTATGGAAACTCAAAACCCTAAAAGAAGAAATGTGCTAAAAGAAAATACTTCTTGATTAGGCTATAGGAGTCCTCGCCTAGTAGGAGGTCCTGGTTGTGTTGTCCTTAGTTAGGTAGGTAGTTCAGACCACCCCTTAGGGCGACTTCTTTGTTAGTTCTTTTTAGTTTGGCCGTGTTGGAGCAGTCGGTTAGTGACTAGCTTCGGACCTTCTATCGGATTATGCTAGGCCTACTCCTTGTTGATGTCATGCCTTGGTTTTGTCAGGGGGTAGGGTGAGCACTGTGCTGTGTTTTGGTATGTATCTATTTTGTATCAGCTTGATGCTTTCTTTGGTTGTTTTTGTGCATATCTATTGTGGGATTCGATGCTCTGAGTCGCCCTATCTCGTGGTCGCCAATGAGAGCGGAGTTTTGAGCCCGGGATGTGTCTAAAATTTGCCAAAAAATCTAGAATTTAGGGAAAAAATATTTAATATCGAAGGTGGTGGCTCCAGCTACTAGGACGATTTTAAGCATCAAGTGAAAGACAGCTTTTAAAAGGCGCCCGAGTGATACTTGTGGATTTTTGATAATTTTTCAGACTGCCATGCAGGTTGTTAAGAGTTGCTAGTCGATGCAGGATGTCAAGCCGGACGCCCAGGATTTTTTAGAGCTTGACTCGGATGCCGGACGAGGAAGGAGCCAAGAATCGGTCAAGATATGAAAGGGTGGACACTTGAGAGGTGAAAATTGGGCATGCCTTTTGGGAGTTTGGACATTTTATGCCACATGAAACTTTGCATGAAATCATGGAGAGAGAAGAGGCATGAATATGGCGCCATATCTGTGCCCGATTATTACGCTTGATGCCATGGAGATGGTGTTGGTAGGCTACAAACACCCTATGTAATCAATTCTGGGGCTAATCTTCTCCCTCTTTGCCGGTCTTATCGCCTGTCTTCGCCCGTGAAATGGCTGTGGGAATGAAGAGAACCAAATCTAGTCTTTCTCTCTCCTCCCTCTCTAAGGGGTTGTTCTTGTGTGCAAGAGGAAAATGAAGAATGGTGAAGGAAAGCTTGTCCGGTTGGGACCGGATTGCTTCCAGATCGATGTAGACATGAAGATTGCTGATTGTGAAGATGCTGGACATTGAATGTGGGCTGACTCGCAATCCCGCAGCAAAACCAAGATCCCGAAACACGGAGCCTAAGTGGTAATTTAAAAATTTATGAAGAAAAAATGAGTTTTTATGCTATTTGATTGATGAAACATTGTTCTCATGGGCTGAATATTCATTATGATATTGTTTGCTATGAGTTTCAATAGTTAATAATCAGGAAATCAAAAAATCATAAGTGATATGGCTGATATTAATGTTATAAAATCCGAAAAACACGCATTTAAGGGGTAAAAATGGGATTTTTGCAAAATAAATGGAAAATATGAGACAAAACGCCTACAAAACTTGAAATTTTGCTGTCAAGGAACCTAAGGGCCACAACACACAATCAATCTTAATTTCTAGTCGTTTTTTATTGAAGAAAATAGAGGAAAAATACCAAAAAATGGTGAAAATGGGTTTTAAATGGGAGAAAATTAGGAAACGGTAAAAGGAAAATTCCAAAAAATTACATGTATGTTTGTGCAGCATATAATGAAGGTAAAGCACAAGGTTGGCCTCGGTTTACCCTCGTTTCTATGTTTCCATTCATGTTTATCGCTTTCTTTGTGAAGAAATACACATAAAATGACTCTTTCACCTATCAACAAATGCAAAACATTAAATGGTAGGGTGAGAGGGAAGGTTGAGCGTCAAAGTATAAATTAAAATCTAGTTTATGTGTTGCATCATGCCTATAGGATGTTGTTTTAAAATAAAGAGAAAGGCAACATGAGAGCGTAAGGCTCGGTGTCTTTTCTCATTACATAAACGCTAGCATGAAAATCATGAAAAGATTGGTTTCGCACGATGCAAAATGCTAATTTTCTTCTGTTTGTGCACTAAACCATTCACATTATGCACTATGCATAGTTTATGGTATCAAGGGAAAAGCTCCTGGACTGCATAGCAATTGTTTTCTTAGGAATTTGACCCACGATTGAGAGTGAAAGGTTATCCCTTGCCGTAGGATAGAGGGTCAGTTTCCTAAGGGACTGTTAAGTGAGAAAACATGATATCTCTCCTGGAAATACGAGAAATATAAAAGAGTGGAGTGTGTTCGAATGTTTTATATGTTGAGCAGCGCATGAAGGGGCTAATCCCTACGATGTAGGAGAGCTGCAGTGGGCCGCGGTGTTTCTATCGAGAGGTTGCCTCCATGTATGTGATCGTGGTATTTATTGCCAATGTGTATGGGTTCTCCCTCTGAGGAGTTTTAGAAAAGGGAAACATTGGAATACAAAATGATGAAACTATAAACACATAAATTAGGCTTTAGGGAAGTTTGTCCTTTAGCAGTAGATAGACGCTCTTGGTCCTCCGCGAGGCCGTGAGGGTGTGTTTGTCTGTCATGAGCATGAGGTCCGGCTAGTGCCATAGTGCCAGCCCATTTCAGGTCCCATCAAAGGCTCTGTGATTCTTGTTTTTCTTTCTGCATATAGTTGTCCTAATCATTATCATCATCTAATACATCACCATTAGGTGCATACCAGCTACCCATCTCATCAAAGATAACATCCCTGCTCACTATGAACTCACCTGTGATAGGGTTATAAGAGCGATACCCTTTCTACTCTAGAGAGTATCTAATAAAAATACATTTTTCTACCTTTGGATCAAGCTCATCTGGCACATGAACATATGCAACACATCCAAATACCTTCAAGTGCGATACATCGGGCTTCTTGCCACAGTAAAGCATTCTTTAGGAGTCATTCCATGAACTGCAGCTGTGGGGGTTCTGTTAAAAATATAGACATTAGTATGGACATCCTCAGACCAAAAATGTTTGGGCATATTCTTTTCAATCATTAATGCCCTTGCGACTTCTGCAATACGCCTATTTTTTACTTTTTGCAACCTCATTTTGTGTGGGGTATGCCTATAAGTAAATTGCCTCTTTATCCCATGAGTCCTCAAGAAGCCACTAAACTCATTAGAGAGGTATTCTCCCCCTCCATCAGATCTCAAGCACTTCACTTTTAACCCTATTTCTGTTTCAACAACTGCCTTAAGAGATTTGAAGTGCTCAAACACATCACTCTTTTCCTTCATGAAGTATACCCATAACTTCCTTAAATAGTCATCAATAAATGTGACAAAGTATTTGCTGCTACCAAGAGATACATTCTGTGTAGGCCCCCAAACATCTGTGTGCACTACATCAAGTATTTTTCTACTTACTTCTCTGTCATGTGAGAAGGGTTGTCTTGCCTGTTTACCAAATTGGCATGCTTCACAGACTTTATGCAATTCTGCAACTCTAAATGAAGGCAACTCTGTAACCAATCCTCTGGACTGCATTAATTTCAGTCTTTGCACATTTGCATGTCCAATACGTTTATGCCATATTTCAATATTTACAACTACTCCTTTTCCTTTAGCATACATAGCAGCATCCATTGCAGGAATTCCAGCATCTAAAGTGAACATGCGACCAACTCTACTTCCTTTTGCGACCAACCTGCACTTATCATTAAAGTCTTCTACAAAACAACCTTTTGCATTGAATCGGACCTGCAACCCCTACTCTACCATTCAGTCAACAGAAACTAGATTCTTTGTGATTGATGGCATATGTAATACATCTATCAAACTCTTTGTCTGGCCATTATACAAGGACAAGGGAACCTTTCCAATGTGTGAAATTGGGTGGCATGAATCATAACCCATCTGCACATAACCTGGATTTTGTAAGTCCTGCATCTCTCCAAACCATTCAACATGACTGGTCATATGATTAGATGCACCTGAATCAACATACCATACATCATCATGTGTCCCCTATCCTATAATTGCATTCATCATATGCTGCATAACAAACAGACACTCATTTTTATCTTCATTCTGTCATGAAGGCGATGCATAAATTCCTTGCTGTAATTTACCACTGCGAATATCATCCTTCTTAGCATAGCAATATGCTGCAATATGGCATGTTTGCCACAATAATGGCAAACAATAGCATAATTTTCAGAACCTCTATTCTATCATCCACCTTTTCCTCTAGAGCTCCCCCTGCCTTTAAAGTTTCCTCGGCCTCTTGAAACCTACATTTCACTAAATTGCTGATTGAACCTGTTTTGCTCGTTATCGCCAGCACGTCCCATACCAAGGCCTCTCGAAGAGGATCTACCACGTCCCCTTCCTGAACTTGGAGTAAAATGCTTGAACTTGTTCACCATTTTTTTCAGATGAGTCACCATGCATATTGATCTCTTCGGTAATCATGAGAGAGATCAACTCATCAAAATCTGAAAATGGCTTCCATACATATACTGAAGTAACAAATGATTTCCATGCCTTCTCATTGTTAAGGCCACTCAAAGTGGATGAAACCAAATCATCATCATCAAGCATTGCATCAATTCTTGCTAAAGTATCTACAATGCTCCTCACCTTCAACACATACTCATTGACAAACATTTTTCCTTTCTTCAAGGCATTCAACTCTTGCTTGAGTTGAATCTTTCGTGCCTTTGTATTTGTTGAAAACATGTTCTCAAAAATTGTCCAAGCTGCATGTGAAGTTTCTACATTCCTGATATGTCCCAACATCGTATTATCAATGACTGTAGATAACCAGTACATCACCTTTTTTTCTTTCGTATTCCATTCTTTCCATGCTGGATAATTCCTAATCAAGTGGTTAGGCTGATGGGGCGACAGACTGATGATCATGGCTATGAGTCGAGTGCTTCTAATGTCCTTGGTGAAGTTAAGGACATGATGAAGCACTACACCAATATGATCTCTAAACAGTATCGACAAATAGCTGTGGATGTCAATTTTATTAAGAAGCAACAGAATTTGGTAGGGAGCGGACACCCTGAAGAGGGTGGCCCCTCAAGATTCAGCTGTAAGTGGTGTGGAGGCCAACATTTCCCTAGGAATTGTCCGAATGTCAAATGTGATATTTGCGGGAAGTCGGGCCACTTAGCCGCTACCTATTGGAGTAAGATTAATTCTCTCCAACAAGGGAGTAAACAACCAGGTCTAGTTAATCATCGCCTTCTGCAATCTTTTACAACACGTGCACAACACTACACCAAGCAACCTTTTTCACTGATTGCTCAATAATACATGTAATTTGCAACCTGTTTGCAGATAAACCTTATGTTTGCTTCCTGCAAACGCCTCAAAAATTACAAATTTGAAATCTGTAACATGTGCACCCACTTTTGGTCAATACAGCCAAAATCACAGTGTACCCTAAAATTGCCCGAAACTGTTGTCCGCAACCTTGCGGCTCTTAAATGGGGCCTGAAACGGCCTCAGACACCCAAAATAACTGCGGAAAAGCCCTAAAGGGCAGATTTGCAGAATACACGATGCTTTTCTTGCACAGCAAATCTCACAGCAATCTGAGATTTTCGCTCTACCTTGCTTCTGATGCCTCCATAGGCACTATCCAAGAGAGAGAGAGTGGAAGAATGGGAGAGCTTCTTACCTGTTGCTTGCTTGCTCCAACCTTGCTTCTACTCCTTCACTTCGGCCTTCAAAATCAGTCTCTCTTAGTGGCACGGCTCTGATACCATATCAAGAATCACGTGGTGGGAGACTTTGCTTGAGTTGCTGCGCCAAAAACACACTGTATACATAAGAGGAAGCTCACTCAAGAACACAAGAAGAGAGATGGAGGCCAAAACGTTTTCTTGCTGATTTTTTCTTCTTCTTCCACACACTATACAATGTACATAAAGTAAAGATAAGATACAATATAAAGGAAAGTGGCCTTCTAAGTTAAATAGTGCATAACCGACTACACTAATCGACTACCGCTATATCTTTGCCAGCTGCTGCAGGTAGGTGTAACAACCTAAATATAATAAGTGAGAAGTCAGTAGACATGTGAGTGTCATAATGACCACCAACATGCTAAGTGTAGACGTGCGGACCCATCTAGACAGGCAGTCCATCATCAATGTCTACATGTGTCGAACTTGCCATCTCAACACACAGTTGGTTGCTTCTTATACCAATCCAATACAAGATTCCTGAACCTAAAGAGAAACAATATCTACAAACTAATTTTCGAGAATCACTGTCACCTACCCAATCTGAGTCACAATTCTCCATAATAGCACTTTTAGAATTGTATGTGATACCATAGTCAAAAGTTCCCTTCAAATATATGAGCACCCGCATCCCAACTTTCCAATGAATTTCTTGTGGTTTGTTTGAGAACCTGCTCAAAACACCAACAACAAAACTAATATTATGAGGCTGCCAATCACCAACCACATGTACCTCCCAATGCCTACTAGTGTTGATGTATCCTTGATGGATAACTTCACATTGACCTCCATAGGTATAGCTATCTCCTTACACTCGATCATGCCAAATGCTTTTAAGATCTCCCATGCCTACTTTTTTTTAGAGATGAAGATTTTGCTAGGCACTTGCCGGATTTCAATCCCTAAATAATAGTGCAACAAGCCCAAGTCAATCACTTCACACTTAGAGGTCAAAGCCCTAAGAGTTCGATGGATCATATATTCATAGTCGCATGTAATAAGAAGGTCATCCACATATAGGACAATCACTACAAACTTTTCACTATCCTAGTAAACATACAAATTAGCATTTGAGTCACATCTTTTGAAATTAAAACCTAGAAACAAATTTTCTATATGCTAGTACCATGCTACCCTGGTGGTTGAGCCACATACACCTCCTCCTTAAGATCACCATTCAAGAATAGTGATTTGATATCCATTTGGTAAACTGGCTACTTCTTATGAGTAGCCACTACAAGTCCTGTGCAAATAGTACACATTCTAGTAGTTGGAGCAAATGATTCTTGAAAATCAAATCCTTCAACCTATGAAAATCCTTGTGCAACTAATCTAGCATTGTACTTTTCTAAGCTGCCAATATTAGCCATATACTTTACCTTCCAAACCCACTTGGTGCTAATAAACTTCCTCTTTTTTAGCCAATCCACTAGCTTCCAAGTATCAATCTTCTCATGATGTTGTCATACTAGCTTGCATAGCTGCTCTCCATGCTGGATCAACAAGTGCTTCTTCCAAGTCTGTCGGTTCCTTTACTTCTCTTATAATCTCTGCCATCAAGGCCATATTGACTATGTGAGAAAAAGTCTTTCTTTGCTCTTCTATTCTTAGTGACCTCCTTGGTCCATCTGCCTTTTCCTCAGTTGTGGTAGGCATAGGATTGTTGCAATCATAGAGTTGCTTCACCCATCATGGCAATGGATTTTTCAGTGGTGTGATTGTAGGTTGGTGAACTTTTCCTCATCATCCAAAGATGCTTCCTCCTCCTTGAGAGTAGGGACAGATCTTGGGATAGATTCATAGTGGACTACTTCTTTGCTTGATGATACAATGAAATAACTTCTATTCTCCTCCTCCACTGTATGTGGCTGCTCCTTGAACACCACAACACAGCTCACTATGATCTTCTTTTCCTCTTGGTTGTACAATTTGTAAGCCTTATGTTGACCACTATAATCCAAGAATATACATTTTGTGCTTTTTATATTTAACGTGTTTCTCTTATCCCTTGGAACATGTGCATAACATTCACATCCAAAATTTCTAAAATGTAGGACATATGATTTCTTATCAGAATAGGCCTCACGAGGAATTTTTCCCTAAAGAGCTTTTGTATAACTTTGATTGAGAATATAGACTATAGTATTAACAACTTCTGCCCAAAAATGGTTAGGTAATCCCTTGCCCTTAAGCATGCACCTTGCCATTTCCACAATAGTGTGTTTTTGGCATTCAACAATGCCATTTTTCTTAGGTGTATGAGGCATCATCAATTGATGCTTAATCCCTTTGCCCTTGCAAAAGTCTTCAAACTCCTTTGAGTTGAACTCACCACCACCATCTGTTCTAAACTTCTTCACACTTTGCCATGTTTCATTCTCAATAAGTTTTAGCTATTCTTTAAACTTTCCAAAATATTGAGCCTTATCACAAAGGAAGTATACCCACATCTTCTTACTATAGTCATCGACAATTAAGATAAAATAAGAATATGCATTTTACTGCACAAGTTAGCATATACCAACTCTAGAGGAGCTTTCGTTCTATTCTTACTTTCTTGTGGAAATGCCTTTCTCTATTGCTTTCCTATCATACAAGCTTCACATCATTCCTTCATTTCAATTATTATTGTAAGTAGGTGAGCAACCATACCTTACTTATGCATCTCCTTCAACACTGCAAAACCAATGTGACCACATCTTTCATGCTAAAGTTTACTTGTGCCCACACTAGCGGTGGCTATAAGAGCACTTAGCTCATATAGGTTTTTCCTTCTTTCTCCTTTATTGACAACTTTATTAGCACTTTTGATAATTTCTGCATTTGTCTTAGCAAACCTCACCTTATGGCCAAGATCAGTTATAGAAACAACTAATAGGATATTTCTCTTAATCTGTAGAACATACAACACATTTGAAAGATTCTTGAGTTTACCATTTGTAGTAATAAAAGGAAATAGTACCTGTGCCCTCAACATGGTATTTTGTATCATTCCCAACTGTCACAATGATGGATTCTTGCAGAGGCTTCATAGAACTATATAGACATTTCTTATTGGTTATGTGATGGGAGAAGGCACCACTATCCAATATCCATGAGTTAGTGTTAGATATTTCTTGCACTAAGGAATACACTTCCTTAATTGTCACCATGAATAACTCTAACTCTACTTCACCCATATTGGTTATCTCCTTCCCTTTAGTCTTCACAGTGCCATTTTTTTCATCTGTCTTCTTAACATGACAATCTAAAATTGCATGTCCTTTCTTCCTATAGTAGAAGCACTCTCTTTGAAACTTTTTCTTACCACCCTTTTTCTTTTTGTCACCGTTAGTAGAAGAACCATCTTTGCCTTTTGCATTGGTAGAGAATGCAACATCTCTACTATTGCTACCTTCTCAAGCTTTAAGCCTCAACTCCTCCTCCATTAATAGTGCACAAAATTCCTCAAATGTCAAATCTTGGGGTGTCACTTGAGTGCTTAGGACAGTTACCAATCCATCAAACTTTGGTGGAAAAATCTAAAGACACCTTCGAGCTAGCTTTTCACTAGCCTTTTGTATCCCAACACCAGCCATCTGGTCACATAGATTTTTTGTCTAAGTGATGAATGCTTCAATTGTATCTCCTTTAGCAAACTTCTTTGTTGCTAGTTCATTCTCCAAGTTCTGAATCCTTATTCGATTTCACGTTTCATATAGATTTCTCAATACGTTCCAAGCCTCTGATGCATGCTGAATCAAAGTCAAAATATAGAACAACTTGTAACTAAGGCATTCAGTGCATTTGCATTCCTTCCTTTCCAAGCTTGTAGAAGATCTACATTTGGAGGAATCATAACACTCAAATTTGATGGGCCAAGGGTAGGTTGTGGTTCTAGGTCAGTCCCCATCACCATCTTCAAAGGCTCATAAGAATCAAGGATAGTTGTGGTTTTAAACTTCCACAAAGTATAGTTTGTACCATCTAACTTACCTTAGCTAAAAGTTAGTGGAAGAATCCTCAGCGTTTGAATTGTCAAGATTGTGGGAGAGAAGGAAGGAGTCTCACTTGTAGCTTTCTCGCTTGCACAATGGGGGAATACACACAAAGGTGGAGGCTGAAAACAGTTTTCCTCTTCTTAGTTGTGTAAGCCAAAAAAGAACTCTAGTACAAAGAAATAGAAGAACCCTATATATGGGTCTCAAACCAAACTCAACTAACTAAGGTGGCATACTAACTGAGCCACGAACTAGAGTAGATAAGGATAGCTGTCATCTAGCTATTATTCATGGGCGGTGTACCAACCGCATCTGTAGCTAACAAGTCGGTGACATAAATGCACAACGGTCACCCTGGCATATCACGAGTGGAGCTCGATATCTCAACACTCCCCCTTGAGCTCAATCCCAATTCCTGCACACCAAGCAGGTCTCTAAACTTGCGCAGCTTCTCTGTGCCCAATGCCTTCGTAAGTATGTCAGCTACCTGATCCTCTGTGCTGACATAAACTAGATCAATAAGACCTAGTAAAACCCTCTCCCGCACATAGTGATAATGCACCTCAATGTGCTTTATTCTAGCATGATAGACTGGGTTATTTGCCAAGTGTATACTACTCATGTTGTCACAATAAATGACAACTGGCCCATCTGTAGGCTGATGCATATCATAAAGTAGCTTATGCAACCAAGCTACCTCACATGCAGCCATTGCTGCGCCCCTGTACTACTCAGCCTCTGTGCTCGACAAGGCAACTGTAGGCTGTTTCTTGCTGCTCCAAGTGACTGTAGCACTCCCAAAAGAGAACACATCTCCACTGGTAGATCGTCTATTAGAAATACTACCATCCCAATCAGCATCAGTGTATCCATGCAACTGTATTTGAACCCCAGTCTCATAAAGTAGTCCATACTGCAATGTGGACTTCACATACCTGAGTATGCGTCTAGCCGCATCCAAATGCGGTTTCCTTGGAGCCTGCATAAACTGACTTACCAATCCAACAACATAGCTCAAATCTGGCCTAGTAATAGTCATATAAATCAAACTTCCTACTATGCGTCTGTACATAGTAGGGTCTTCCAGAAGCTCACCTGCATCTGCGCTCAACTTCACATTCTGCTCCAAAGGAACTGAAATAGGCTTACAGCCTGTCATCCCATATTTGGACAGCATGTCTAATCCATACTGCCTTTGCAAGAGCCGTATCCCACTTGGTGATCTAATCACCTCAATGCCCAAGAAATAACACAGCTCTCCCAAATCCTTCATCTCAAACTTCTGCTTCAATAGCATTTTCACATGAAGGATATCTTCATCACTGTTACCTGTCATAATCAAATCATCAACATAAATGACAAGTAGCATAATACCTTTCTCTGTTTTTCTCACATAAAGTGAGAAATCTGCCTTGGAAATCTGAAAGCCAATAGTGACAAGATACTATCCTATCTTGTCAGACCATGCTCTAGGTGCTTGCTTCAAGCCATACAAGGCTTTCTTCAACCTGCAAACAAACTCACATACAAGGCTTTCTTCAACCTGCAAACAAACTCAGGATGAACAACATGCACATAACCTGGTGGCTGCTCCATATAGACCTCTTCTTGCAAATCACCATGCAAGAAGGCATTCTTTACATCCATATGATGTAAAGACCATCCCTTTGATGCAGCCATAGCAATGACTGCTCTTACGGTTGACATCCTTGCAACTGGACTGAATGTTTCTTCATAATCAATGCCATATGTTTGTGCATACCCCTTGACTACTAATCTTGCCTTGTATCTATTCACAGAACCATCTGCATTGTGTTTCACCTTATAAACCCACTTATGACCAATTTCATTCTTATCTTTAGGCAAAGGTACCAATTCCCATGTAGCATTTGCTTCCAAGGTATCCATTTCTTCATCCATGGATTTCTCCCATTTTTCTTTTCCCATGGCTTGCTCAAAAGAAGTGGGTTCTGGTTCCTGTATCACTTTGACCATATAGGCATAGTGAATGGCTGTAAATCCATCATATTTCAACCTATCCATAGGATACCTAGCTCTGGTAGACCTACGCAAAGTAGGTTCACTCCCAGGTACTCTCAAAACATCCCTGGTCTTCCTTACTCCAGGTGTAACAATAGAAGGAATACCCAACTCATCATCAATGCTCTGTTCTGAGCCACTGGATTCACCATCCCCATAAGAGTGACCTGCATTCACATCAAACATGGGCTGATCTACCTTCTATTTTCCTTTTTGTGATACCTGCATACCACTATCTGCATTGCTTTGAGAAGATTATCCTGATCTCAATCTACCTGTCCATGGCGAAGAATGTGACCCACTGCTAGAGGACACTCCAGGTCCACTAATATCTTGTGACTGCTGCTGTGAATTCTGTGCAGCATTACCATTTTGTGCATCTACATTATCAATCACATTTACTGGTTTATACCAGCTACTCATCTCATAGAAAACAACATCTCTGCTCATTGTAAACTTACGAGTAGAAGGGTTATAGCAGATGTACCCTTTTTGCTGCAGAGAGTAACCAATAAAGATGCACTTCTCAGCTTTTGGATCCAACTTGGATCTCAACTCATCTGGCACATGAACATAGGCAATGCAACCAAAAATTTTCAAATGAGAAATATCTAGTTTCCTACCAGTATACCTCTCCGCTGGAGTCATGCCATGTATTGTTGTAGTGGGAGTCCTGTTCATTATGTAGACTGCTGTAGCAACTGCCTCAGCCCAGTAAAAATCTAGCATGTCTTTTTCATTGAGCATGGCACGAGATACCTCTCCAATATGCATGTTTTTTCTTTCTGCAATTCCATTTTGCTATGGGATATGACTACATGAATATTGCTGCTTTATGCCATGCTCCTACAAGAACTTTGCAAACTCATTTGAGAGGTACTCTCCCCCTAGGCATTTTATTTGCAGGCCTGTTTCTTTTTCAACCATAGCTTTAAGAGTTTTGAAATGCCCAAAAACTTCACTTTTCTTTTTCATAAAATACACCTAAACTTTTCTGCTATAGTCATTAATAAAAGTGACAAAATAATGACGGCCTCCAATAGATGCAGCTTTAGTAGTCCACACATCAGAGTGGATTAATTCCAATGGCTTCTTACTCTCTTGAACATGTCTAGGAAATGGTTTCCTTGCCTGTTTTCCAAATTGACAGGCTTCACATACCTTATGCATTTCTGCAACCTTGAATTTAGGCAATCCTGCCACAATATTTTGGGCTTGCATTGATTTAAGTCGCTGTACATTAACATGACCAATGCGTTTATGCCAGATATCAATATCTGCAACTACACCGGTCCCATGTGCAAACATTGCTGCACTCAATTCAGGCATGTTTGCATCCAATGTAAACATTCTTCCCTTCTTCTTTCCTTTTGCTATCAAGCGACCTTTATTTTTCATATCCTCAACAAAGCATCCATGAGAATTAAATCTGACCTGCAAGCCATGCTCAACCATTTGACCACCAACAGAAACCGGGTTCTTGGTGATATTCGGGACATGAAATACATCTGACAAGTATTTCTTTTTTCCATCTTGCATAGACAAAGAAATTTTTCCAATCTGCACAATAGGTTGTGCAGTATCATCATCAGTCTCCACAAATCCTGGTTTTTTCATTTTCCTTGCATCCTGCATCCATTCTGCATGACCTGTCATGTGGTTTGATGCACCTGAGTCAACATACCACACATCGTTGCTTTCTTCTGCACTTGTCACAGAATTGGTCATGTGTTGCACCATAAATAAATGCTCATTTCTGTCATCACCCTGTCTACTAGAAGATACATAATTCCCTTGTTGCAATTTTCCATTCATGATGTCATTCTGTTTTTTATAGCAGTCTTTAGCCATAAGGCCCATTTTACCACAGCAGTAGCATTCAACATTGCTGTTTGCATTTTGGCCTCTTTGCCATCCACCACAACCTGTTTGGCTCCCCCTGCCTCTAGAGTTACCACGTCCTTCTCCATAGGACTGGTCTTCTTGAGTTTGCTGCATATTCTGATTTCTACGACGGCCTCCAGATTGGCCTCCTCTACCTCTGCCTCTACCTCTTCCAGCATTTGAGTAGAAGACAGCTTCTTTTGAAGTTCCTCCTGAAGAAGATGCACCACCATTTCTCTGCTCCTCAGAAATTAGAAGAGCAATCAACTCCTCAAAATCAGGAAATCTTTCATGGATGGAAATTGATGTTCGAAACTGTGCATAATCCTTTCCTGGACCATTCAAGGTCACAGAAACTAAATCATCATCTTCCACTGGCGACCCAATGGAAGCAAGTGCATCTGCAATCTTCTTCACCTTCATGTGGTAGTCATTGATGCTCATACTTTCTCTTTGCACATTGTGCAAATCTTGCCTGAGCTGCATTTTCCTGGCTTGCGTATTTGTGCTATACATTTTTGACAAAGTATCCCATGCCTCCTTTGGCGTACTTGCATCCTGAATATGCACAATCATAGAGTCTGAAATACTAATAGACAGCCAATACATAACTTTTCTGGCTCTCTCATGCCATCCTTTAAATGCCTGCATTTGTTGTTGATTGGGAACATCAGGAAGATAGCTGCAGATGCGGTTGGTACACCGCCCATGAATAATAGCTAGATGACAACTATCCTTATCTACTCTAGTTCGTGGCTCAGTTAGTATGCCACCTTAGTTAGTTGAGTTTGGTTTGAGACCCATATGTAGGGTTCTTCTATTTCTTTGTACTAGAGTTCTTTTTTGGCTTACACAACTAAGAAGAGGAAAACTGTTTTCAGCCTCCACCTTTGTGTGTATTCCCCCATTGTGCAAGCGAGAAAGCTACAAGTGAGATTCCTTCCTTCTCACCCACAATCTTGACATGGTATCAGAGCCTTGTTCGTGGTAAGGAGCTCAAGAAAGCAAACCAAGTTCGCGGTGTTCTGGTTTTGGTGACATAAATGCACAACGGTCACCCTGGCATATCACGAGTGGAGCTCGATATCTCAACATGAATTGCCAATACAACACCACCACCACCTGATGTGCCAACATCGCTACTTAATGCAATAGATAACATTTATCCTCTTCACTATTGAAGCTCTTGACTCTTGTGCACTGTTCACTCGTCAAAGCCCCTCGGGCTCTGATGCCACGTAGAAATTATACAACACAACATACACAATCTAAGCAAGGAGTAGAGAATACATAGCAAATATGAGAAGAACAGAGATGGCTTTAATTCCAAATGAATTGATACAAATATGGCTTTGTCTACCCATGCACTTCCACTATGAAGCTTAGATGGTGATCCATACAGATGATAGGTGAAGAGCTTAAGGATAGTTGAAAGAACTCTGACTGGGTGAAAGATAGATTAACGATGGCTTTAGAGGAGTCTTCCTTTTATAGCCTGGGAAGGTAGTCTAGTCGGCATGTCTAACCATATTATGAATCTTCCCTAATCAACCAAGGAATATTCTCTTTACCATCAGGCCAAGGACGCTACCTCCCCACCCCAAAATAAGGGCCCCTTAATAGCTCCTACACCTTGCAACTCAATGCATTGTGTTTGAGTTGCTGCTAGCATAACTACTCTATCTAACCCAAAGGCTAGATCCACAAAGGTCACCTATTTGCCATCCAATCACATAGATCTCATTTGACATACAAGTCAAGACTCACCCAATGTCCTTGCTCACACATGGCTTCTCCTCATAATGGGGTCCTTACAACTTAGAGTACCATGGATCATTGGTGGCGCCTTACAAGGGTGGGGCATCAAGCATATCTAACAGTCTTCTAGACCCATTTGGAGTAGCATTAGTCTAGGCCAAGTTACAAAACCAACACATGTGGACTTGGTAGGAATGGTTTGCAAAAATGATTACTAGAACCCTTTCAAAGACTTTGGTGAAATTTGAACCAAGTTGTCCACATCCTCCATGCTAGCCTCTTGGGCCCATAACAAAATGGTATAATTCTATGTAATATTTAGATGATCTCTCGTCTTATCCATAAAGTAGAGTTATACAAATTGGCATTCCAGAGCCTTTGTCTTTGCTCTCAGATGTCAACTTTTGCTGGCAACCAACCTAATCATGCAGTTCTACATTCTTTCATTGGACCATCACCAATCACTACCACACCCCATCAGGGTCTTGCTATTGAATTGTAGCATGGCATCCAAGGCCTTGGGTGATGTAAGCAAGCATTGTTAAGCATATTCCAAGTTGAACTCCTCCAAAAAGGTAACATACAAGCCCATTGCACTCGAGATAGTGTTGGTACTAAGGGCTTTAGGATTGGATGGAGACCCATCCTTGTTGCATTTGATACCCCAGTTAGAGCTCTTCAGTAGGACGAGTTGGGACTTCAAATCCATTTTGTTGGTATGAGAACACCAAGAGTGCTAGGTAGGGGATAGTAGGTCTTCCTCTTGGTGGATTTTTGAGTTCAAAGAGTAGGATCCTAGTCCAAAAGTTGCTCTTCTACTCCAATAGCTTCTCTAGCCTTAGTACCAACCTATGCATCGACTATCATTTGCAGCCACCTACACCAACAAAGACACTGAAACTTAGCTGCCCACCATAGAAGAAGTTTTCTAACCCTCAGGAATAGGCACTATCAAAGCACAATGTGGCTCCTCCACACCAAAGGAAGGGAAAATAAATTTCAGATATCGGCCAAACTTCTTGCGCACATTTATGGTGCAAGTAGCCACATGTTTAATCTCTAAAGGCATGCAAATTTTACTACTAACCCATCCAATTGGGATAGGGATTATTCTCCAAGAAGAAGAGGGAAGCCACCAAATTGGAAATACTAAAAGACTTCAATTGTAGATAGAGGGCTTCCATGGGGCTTCCATGAAGAATTAAATCACTCCATGCTTATCCTTATGAGCATCTTGCAATGTGCTCAAGAGATATTCCCCAATAGACTGGGGCCCAAAGATCCTCTACACCTACATCACGGAGAAACCTAACATTGCCTTTGGCTTGCCATCACTAGCAAAAGGAGATGCTCTTGAATACATTGTAGTTTGCGCTCATAGCAAGCCCACCCCAACTAGACCATAAGTCGTTGGGTGAGTTACTCCATGATTGTAGATGATTTAGGGTGAACACTAGTAGATGTCCAAGGCAGCTAGTGAAAGCTAGAAAATGTAGTGATTGCACCCAGTCTTCCCACACTCTAATTTCTTAAGTAGTAAAGGGACCACAATGTTAGAGGTGACTATGTAAACCACCATTGTTTTAAAGATACTAGAAAGTAAGAGACCATGACAACAATGATGGAAAAAGAAAGTAGAGAATGACAAGTACAACACAAGGAGTTGCAATTGGGCACCAGGGGGGCGTGGTGATTATGAATGCAAGAAAAAAGTAAAGAGTGATAAGCACAATGCAAAACAATTACAATTGGGCACCAAAAAGAAAGAAATAGGCTTCAATATGTCGAAGGGCAAAGAAGGCATAAAATATTTCCACCAATGCATGTGTGTCATGCCAGAAGCCCATGATGACTCATAAACATCAACCATATCTCATATACATTGAAAAATGAGTAAGTGCATTGAAAGCTTGCCACCTTAGCCAATTTTGCTAGACCGAGACACACTTGTATTGCAATTTGAGCCACCATTAGAACTAGTGTGTTAGAAGGAGGATGAGGACTAGAGCTTATAATAGCAAAATCGAGAGACTTGTTACACTCATCAAAAGATAGGAATGGACATGCCATGTGCCATCATGGTTATGCCGCGATTGGAATCCATTTACTGTATGCGGAAGGAGATATCCTTATAGATCCGTTAAATAAAATGCACTGGAACTAAAATTGCAGAACACCCGAGATGGACCACTCGATTGGAACTTTAGCTTGCCCATCTGGGTATCAAGAACCAATACTACTTGTTCCTATTGAAACAAGCATTTCTACAAAATACTATCCATTGGGTATTTCTACCTCAACTAGAGTTTTGTTGACAAAAGGCAAGTGGTCTAGATCCGCTCTTCATCTAGTTGAGTAATGGCTTCTAGCTACAGAGGCAAAGAATCCTCTGGAAGGAGACAATCTGAAACAACTATCCACATATTAAGGACTAGAAATTCTAGTGACGTGATAGCTTCTAGACCAAAAGCCAACTTGTAATGAGAAAGCCTAGTAGCTACTTTGAAAAATGTATAATAGTCCCACAAAGCCACTAGAAGCTAACTACCCCAATCTTTGCAATGGTTCTCCATCGAGTCAAGATCTTGCATAATGTTTTGTTAATGGACTCAACCAATCCATTAGCCTCCAGATAACAAAGACTTCTTATGAATGATCAAGAAGAAGATTGTAAGGTGCTTGATGACCTTGTTCAAAGAATGCCCATCTGGATGACTTGACCAATTCCACTAGACAACCATACCAAGTAAAACTATCTTTAAAGAGGCATGAGGTTACTACTAACTAAATAAAATTATTCTTCAAGGCCCATGTCTCAACCCATTTGATACAGTAATCAATTTGCTATATCATGTTGTATTTATTCTGATTGCAAGCCACAACTGGCTTGAACAACCTCACAAATCAGGGCAAAATCATGCCTACACTTGTGAAATGATTCCAATGGAAGAATTGGGTGGATAGATAGACGATCATGTGCAAGAGATTGGCGCAACCATTGGTAGGAATCACATTTGCAGACCCACTTCCACACATTACCATATGTAGTGGGTCACCATTGATCATCTTGTTGAATCTTTCAAATTGTTTCCTTAGTAGAGAAATGGCCACAAAACAAGCATGACCCAATATGACTTTAAATTACTATCTGCAAAGAGCCAAGTGCTTTCATTGGTCCATATATAGAAAATTTGAAACTACTCCCACATTTAAAAAGTCAACATCTCCTCGTACCATCTCTAGGGAAAAATTTGCAAAGAAAAAGAGGTTGTGTCCAAAGAGACAACCATCACAAATAGTTGAGCATCAAGGAATCATCATGAACGGACCCCTTGGAACTTCCTCAAAATCCAAATATGAAGGAAAGTTTGCAACCACATGCTGGACTATGGGCCAATGCACCACCTAAAACTTGAACTCCAAATTTGTGTTGATTTTATTAGAAGCTAAATGAGGTGACTATTACATGAGATGTATTCATTCTTGGATAGATTCAATGGGTATAATTAGGTCCATCTTGCTTTGGATGAACAATCAAAGACAACATTCCTAAATACTCAAGGAAGTCTTTGTGTGCACACTGTAATGTGGTTTAGCCTTAAAAATGCTCCTAATTCCTTTCAATGAGACATGTAAGAAAATTTGGTTCATATTTGACATATGTTATGAGGGTCTTCTTGTACAATTTTAGTGTTTTCGATCTATGCTCCTCCACCTTCATCATCTCTAGCTCTATTTACAAACATGTCAAGACATTAGCTTAAGCCTTAATCCTATAAAGAGCATATTTGCAATTAAAAGGTGGCATGCTACTCACACATATGATTTTTGGAGAAGGGAGCATAGTTGATCTATAAAAGGTGATTGTGATCATGTAGATAGAAATCCCTACGCCTCCATTTGTACAGCTAAGAAGGGAGCATAGTTGATATATAAAAGGTGACTATGATCATGTAGGTAGAAATCCCTACCTCTCCATTTGTAGAGTTGAGATTTTTGGAACACGTTTGCTAGCATAGTCACCATCTGTGACTTTTGGACCATGTGACCATATCCTTGGATAAACTCACCCATGTTTTGAACCTTTCCTTTCAATGGGATGTGGGAGCAGATCTTGCCTCTTTTACGACTTTGCATGGTGCTATCAAAGGCCCCTATCTTGATCCCTAATAATTGGAATTAAGAGTTTCATGTCTTCGTGGAGACATCGAACACCGCCATTGGAATTCTCTCAATATAAGAGGACCCTAAAGGTTGATTTTCCCCTATTTATTATGCTAGTAGGAAAATTTTCTTGGTAGAAAAGAATTATCTAGTCACAAAAAGGAAGTGCTTGGGTATGATCTATTCACTTAAGAAGTTTTAGCACTACCAGTTGGGGCATCCTTTTGTGTTCCATGTGGATCATTCAATTTTGGTTTATTTTTCTTTGAAATAATAAAAAATGGAGAAATACATTCAACACAATCCACTAGAGCAATGAACCCAACCTAGAGTAGCCTATCCAATTCCTGCTTTACCAATTTTTCCATGATATGAGGATTCATCCAATACCTTTGCATTTGCACTAGCACTACGTCTAGCTTCTAGGGAATGTGGTGTTGATAAAACTTGGGATCAAGATCCTTCATATCAAGCTAATCCCATGCAGATATCTGTAAATTCTATCAACAAGGTAATGAGTTAATCATGAAATGCAAAATCCTAATGAGCACTAATTTTGATCAGTTTTGTTTCATCTAGCCCCAAATAAACCTTGAACTATCCATCCTCTATCACTCTAATAAGTTTTTGAAGTTAAGCCTCAAACTCTTGCTATTGCATCAACACTTCAATGACATCCAAAGCCACGATAGCTACAACCACTACATCCTCTTCCCCTAGATTTGAACCTTCAAAAACAAACCTAGTGAGTCAATGTAGCTTTAAAATTGGCTTTTTCCTACATCGGAGGAAGATGTACCTAGGATTGGACTAATATATTTTTCACTAATCTGTAGAACATCCGTTACACACAAGGGTGTCAAATTCAAATTAGTTGCCAAGAATTGTGCTTCTTCTTCTTCTTCTTCTTCTTCTTCTTCTTCTTCTTCCCCAATCCTTCCACCATCTTAATTGTTTTTGTACCATTGATTAAAATGCTATCAGTGGTGGTGGATGGATCTTAATTATAGAGAATTGAACTTTATTATGCCACCGATGTAATGTCAACTAGTCTTGATCCAATTGTGGCTAGCCCAAGCTTGTTGAAGCCATGACCTTCCTAGCAAGAGGTGATAATCATGTCCTACTCGCTCCATATTGAGGACTAGTAGTGACATCAAAAAGGGGATTCCTACTACTTTGATTAGCATTAACCAAAGGATTCCAAGTGGGCAAACCCCTTGCTGATTAGCCATTTTAACAAGGAATGGAACTAACTCCCAATCCATTAGCCCAAACTCCTTGCATAGAGCCACTATGACGATGTTGACCCTGGTCCCACTATCAAGTAGCACATCATTGATTACTCAACCTTTGCACTAGATTGACATTATTAGAATGGTAGGATTTGACAGTGGTCCTAGTGGTATCAACTCATGTTGCACCTTTCACACTTTCTCTGATAGGGCTACTATAATCGTGGATACGATTGAAAAGGTCAATCTAATTGAATAATTTAGAGAAAATGATCTTTGAATGCACATACTAGATTTAAGAGGTGACCCGAGGAGATAAGAAATTGAGTATGGAAAACAAGTAGATTCCACCACCTAAAACTTCGGATCCGATTCTACAAGTGGACACTACATTTCCTTGCATGGGTAAAATTCACAAGCCTTGCTTCTATCAGTCATGAGAACAGGAATTGGCTGCAGATCCCCCATAGTCTCTAGTTCTGTTGTGGACCATCTTGCAACTTGATGTTGACAAACTTCCTCTTGCTCCACCCAAGGTATCCTTATAGGTATATCTAGTACTGGTTTGACCCACTTCCCCAAATGAGTCTCCAAATTCACAACATGCTCTTGGAACTCTTCTATTATCACCATACTAAGGTATTGGTGCCTTATCCTTCCCTTGTTACTTTTTGGCATCATAAGCCTAACCCTCTTGACACTTTGCCTACCAGTGCCCTACTCACATACACTCACATACAAAATAAACACTACTTCATTAAGAGTCAAGGGGAACCACCCCAACCTCCTTGTTCACATCCGCATCCTTCTCAATCCATGATAAGAGACAAAAAACTTACCAAGTATAGGAGACTACAAGTGCAACCACAACTACGCGGCACTCCACAAACTCATCGAAGTGCTTTGCCATCCCTTGTTTGAGTCATCAAACAATGTATACTATAATGGTAGACCTCTATAGTATGAGTAATTGTTTTGCAAATACTACACTAGTGTTGATTGAGACCATAATTTGTAGCCAAGTATCTCTGCTTATTACATTTGGTATACCAAAGGATTTTGTTTGCAGCCTTTTGAGCACCGTCTAAGCATTTGTGGCCCTTGCCCTTCTTTTGGGACTTTAAATACTTCTTCTTATCCTCCTCCTCAAAATCCTCCTCTTTGTTGCTATATTTTTCATATGGATCCAGATCCAAATCCAAGTTTGAAGGGAGGAAACCCTGAGTGGAAGCTTGCAAGGGAAAGCGAGAGCTATGGTGGAGGAAACAAGAGAGTGAGAGTAAGAGATGCAAGATATGGAAACTCCAACAATCAATATGGGCTATCAACCTTTCCCTTATTGAAATGTCAATTGAAAGAATAAAGAATGAAGTAAAAGTGATGGGCGCCCGCCACCTGTAGTGTAAAGGTGTGTGAGTACTATCAATGTAATGAATACACGTATAGTTAGGCATAAGTACCAGGCACGTACCTCAACCCCTAGCAACCTGCCACTTAAAGGCGAATGTGCCCCTAGTGAGGAAAGGACAAAAAGAAAGTAACAAAGTATAAATGTACAGAAAGAATAATAGGAGGAGGAAACATGCCATCCCATCAACTTCCTAAGAAAGGAAAAACACTTTGATGAGAGACTTTTAGTGAGCAGATCTATAGGATTTTGATTAGTTGAAATCTTGACAAGTTCGATGGACTTGTCCTCACAATGACCTCTCTGATATAATGCTAATGCACTTCAACGTGCTTTGTCTTCGCATGGAAGACTAGATGGCACTCATAAAATCCAAATGCATTATAGCAACCACATCAGTAATACCAAGGTCTACCACCAGATGAACTAACAAAAGAGCCTCCTTGCAAGCCTCAGTGGTTGCAACATACTTTGCCTCTGTAAGTAGTGGAAAGGGATGTGCATTTATGCACCCTAGACATCCAAGAAACAACAACTCCAGCAAAGCTGAAGACATAGCTAGAGATGAACTTCCCTATCTACATGTCTTGCATAATCAAAGTTAGTGTACCCCATGACTCATGTATCCTAGCCGCTATAACATATGCATAGATCTGCAGTGCCCTCATGATACCCTCCATAACATCCCAATGCCATCGGCTAGGTATAGCCACATGTTAGATATGATCAATGCCCCACCCTCATTAGGTGCTACCAATGATCCATGGTGCTCAAAGTTGTAAGGCCCCCATTATGAGGAGAAGCCAAATGTGAGCCCGGACATTGGTTGAGTCCTGACTTGTATATCAGATGAGGTCTATGTGACCGGATGGCAAAAAGGTGACTGTTGTGGGTCTAATCTTTGGGTTAGACGGAGTGGTTAAGCTGGTAGCAACTCGAGGCACATTGCATTGAGTTGCGTGGTAAGGGAGTTAAAAGGGGCCCCTATTGTGGGGTCCGGGGGCCGCGGAAGCGGCCCCTGGCTGGGGGGTCCCAGGGGGGCCAGCGGCCCCCCTGGCGGGGGTCCGGGGGCAGCGGCCCCGGCCCGATGGTAAAGGGAATATTCCTTGGAATATTCCCTGGCCGACTAGTGGAGGCTCATATGGTAGGTCCGACCTAACGACCTTCGCGGGCTATAAAAGCTAAACCCCTTCGCAGCCATCATTCACTCATCTTTCACCCAGTCAGAGTTGTTGTTCCAGCTAGCCTTAAGCTCTTCACCTATCTTCTGTCTAGATCGCCATCTAAGCTTCACATAGTGGAAGCGCACGGGTGGACAGAGCCATCTTTGTATCAGTTGTTTGAAGTTAAAGAAGTTACTGATTCTCCTCTTATCTGTTGTGTACTCTCTATCTATTTCTCAGATTCTGTTCGCTGCGCCGTGTAATCCCAATGCCATCGGCTAGGTATAGCCACATAGCGTGCCACAACTCCTATTACAAATGCAATGCTAGGAGGACAAGTGGCTATCATGGCAAATATCAAACTGCCTAATAGGGATACAGAAGGGATCTTGACTATCCCAGGTTTCTGCTCATTAAACTGCGCACAATCGGCCTGACTAACCTTCACTTGAGAAGATAAAGGACAATGAATAGGCTTAACATCCTACATATGAAATGTCAAGAATCGCGTGGTGGGGGGACTTGCTCAAGATGCTGCACTGAACACACATAGAATGCACAAGGAGAAGCTCACTCAAGAGACAAGAAGAGAGATGGAGGCCAAAACGTTTTCTTGCTGGTTTCTTCTTCTTCTTCCACACACTTTACAATATACACAAAGTATAGATAATATGCAACATAAAGGAAAGTGGCCTACTAAGTCAAACAATGCATAACCGACTACACTAGTCGGTTGGCGCTATAACTATGCTAGCTATAAATAGGTGTAATAACCTGAATATAATAAGTAATGAGTCAGTGGACATGTGAGAGTCATAATGACCACCGACGTGCTAAGTGTAGATGTGTGGATCCATCTAACCAGGCGGTCCATCATTAATGTCTGCATGTGTTGAGCTTGTCATCTCAACATGAAATTGCTCAAGGACCTTCTAGATGTACTCCTTCTAGGACAAGTAAAGGAACCCCTTAGAGTGATCACATGTGATGCGCATCCCAAGAATATGCAAGGCTTGGCCCATGTTCTTCATTTCAAAGCTCTTCTTAAGTTGATCTTTCAAGGCATCCGGCTCATCATAAGTGCTCTTAGCAATCAATATACTATCCATATAGAGTATCACAATCATAAGGCTACCATCATGAGCCTTCTTTATGTAAAAACATGGATCCATATTACTATGAGTATATCCTTGTGAATATATAGAAGCATTGAAATTGTGGTACCATTCTCTAGGTGCATACTTAAGGCCATAAAGGCTCTTTCTCAACTTACACAATAGGTGTTCCTTGCCTTTTTCCTCAAAGCACTTGGGCTGCTGCATATAAATCTTATCATGCAAGTCCCCATGTAAGAAAGCCGTCTTGATATCCATGTGATATAGATCTAGATCTAGCTGCATAACTAAACCCAATATCAAGCATAGGGTAGTCATCTTGACTACAGGAGAGAAGACTTTATCGAATTCAATACCACACTTCTGCCTAAAACCCTTAGCAACCAATCTCAACTTATAGTTGGGCTTGGAGCATCCAAGGTGTTAACCCTCAAATGAATGAAGGTGGAAAATCCAGAAAAGCTAAAGCAGAAGACAAATACAAAGGCCAAGGCAAAGAGAAATGGAAGACAAAGACGCACAAGGAGAAGAGTCCTAAATAAGGGAGAAAGGTGCACAAGGAAAAGCACAAGTCAAAACTTTTGTAAAAGAGCGCAAGCTCATCATGGTTTAATTCAAGGAGCGCCGGGCTCTCACCCGTGCAATTTGTAAATGTAGACGAGCGGTGGAAAGGAAGCTAGGAAGATAGAAGGACAATGGAAAAAAGGGCCTAGGCTACGATCGGCCATGTAAAAAAGGGGAAAAGGGGATGACCGCCCAAAAGGGATTTAGGGTTTTGTATATAAAGTTGAAAAGTGAATGATAAGCTCATTCTTGTGTGTGGCCAAAAGTAGCTCTCTTCTTCTTCTTCTTCTTCTTGCTTGCTTGCTTAAGCTTGTGCTTGAGAGAGGGAGTGTGAGAGTGTGAGGGAGAGTGTGTGAGGGTGAGGGACCGAGGAGGAGAAGCTCTCCATCTTCTCCTCTCTTCTTCTCTTCTCTTCTCTTCTCTTGTCTTGCTCGCGGCAATGGAGCTTGGAGCGTGGAGCTTGAGGATGGAGCTTGCTTGAAGCTTGCACTTGGATCGTGGAGCTACCGGAGTGCGTGGAAGAGGAGGTATCTTGAATGGCACGGAGGTAAGCTCACTACACCCGTAAGGTAGGCATTGCGCATCGGTTATGTGAGAGGTAGCAATTAGTGCTTGGCTTGGAATGCTTGAAACAATAAGCTGTCCGTGGGTCTTGGCTGTTGAGTGAAAGCCCCAACATTTTGGTTTCGTTGTTGCCGGAACCAATGGATTCAAGCCTTGAGCGCTTGCATGCTTCGAATCGAGCATTGGAGAGGGTTTTCCCCGAACCGGTGCTTGAGGTAGATAGGTAGGAAGCGAGGGGTTTGAAGAGGGTATTCGATCTCCTTGGCAAGTAGGTTTTTTGCTTTCTTGAGGTTTATGTTGTGGAATGAAGTAGTGTAGGTATTTACTTTGTGATTTGTATGCATTTAAGGTAGGAAAAAAACAAAGAAAAAGAAGCAAACAGTAGGGTTTTCTGTTGCTGTATAACAGGCTGAATAGGAAAATAGGGGCACAGATCCTTGGAGTGCCGCTCGATTCGAGTACCATAGTGATCCCAGGCATGTCTAGCACTTCCTGGTAGTGTTTTGTACCTAACTGGAAGGCGCTGGCCGATTCGGTATAGTAGACGTCAGTCTAGAGGCATCGCGTGCAACTCGCGGGCCGTCGGCCACATCGTCAGACCAGGCCATCCGAGTCCCAGAATCGGACCAGTCCCAGAATCGGACAGTCCGATCGGACGTGCCACGTGGCACTCGGACCACCCAGAATCGGACCAGGCTATCCGAACCTTAGAATTGGACCAGGCCATCCGAGTCCCAGAATCGAACCACTCCCACTTTGAAAATCAGACTACTTTTTTGATCCGACTCCGAGAATCAGACGTGACCAAAATCGAACCACTAGGCCGATCCGACCAACCCAAAATCGGACGTTCGATCCTGATAATCAGACTCTTGAAAATCAAACATTTGAGAATCGGACAGAAAACTGTCAAAATCGGACAAGTATCTAGAACACAAATTCTGACGCATCTAAACCCTGAAATTGACCCTAAAGGCCACGTAGAGCTAAAGGCACATCACAGATTCATCACTGGGCTGAAACATAGAGCAAGTAGTTCAGAATTTGGCTATAAACGGTCCTCCAAATTACAAATGGTGTTTACCGTAACGGCCCTGCGGGCTGGCGGGGACTGCCCCCCCGGACCCCCGCAGAGGGGGCTCTGCCCCCTCCGCACCTCCCCCAAGTAGGTTGGAGAGAAAACGCACGCCGTGACAGATCCTCCAAATTGGACCCTAATGTAGTAATGGCTCTACACAAGCATGGAGTCTCACTTGCAATAGAGCAACCAAAAGCCCCTACCCGAACAGAGAGAAATAGAGACCCTAGAACATCAATGGGCCAATCTAGCCATCAAGGGTAAAAAGGCCACACCACAAGAACACAAAGACATTGTGTTCATACCATGTCTATTCAGAACGAAATGCAACATCAGCAAGCTACAAATGCCAAGATGACTAGACATGACCCTCTTGACGAGAGATGTACCTTGAGCAACACTGCATAGACGACCCAAGATATTGGTGGAGAATCCACGTCTGGTCATGCATGTGGGGACTCAAGGGCATATGTCAGAAGGCTTAAATTTGCAAGCCAAGACCCTGAAGATGAAGACATAGTACCACCTGCTTATCTTAGGGTCAAGCTCACCGCGAAAAGAGAGTATACTATCGATGCTCTGATTGATGAAGGAGCAGATTTTAACATCTTGACCTATGAATCATGGACCCTACTAGGCCAACCAGAGCTCACCCCGACTAGTGCAACTCTTAGCCCTTATGGGAGACACCCATAAGCACTCATAGGGAAGTGCAAAATCCTTGCAACAATTGAAATGGAAAGCTTGCCTATCCTATTTCATGTTCCCCCAAACAGTGCTAGCTGCGGGAAAGAAACCCTCCTAGGAAGACCCTTCAAAAGGGCGACCAAGTGTGAGGCCAACTATGTAGCACAGAGAATACACCTGACACTACCGGGTGTGAGAATAGTCACAACCTTTAGCAAGGGTGACCTCATCAAACCTCAAGGGAAAGGCAAGGAAGGTGCTGACGTAATAGTCCAGCCTACTAACGAGAGCAAGGACTTGTTGGAAAAACTGATACAAGCACAGGTCGAACAACGAGAACTAGTGAGTGAGGCCAGGCCTGAAAAGAGGTCAAGAGACAATGTCAAGGACGGGCTCTAGACTTACAAATATCATAGAAGACCCCAAAAGAAGCCCAAGCCTTATAGACACAGGGATCAATGGAAGGTCAGTACAACACCGCAGTGGATATCCAAGGCGTTGCTTCGTGCTCAAGGGTATTATGCAGGCAATCATTGGATTTGGGTACCCAAACTCCCTGCTAGGCCACCTCTATCAGAAGCCCAAATTATGTCCAAAGCAAAGAGACGTAGGAGGAAAACTAAACGAAGGGCCAAGTCTCGAACCAAAAATATTGGAGTGATCGAGCCCCTCACTATTGAAATCAAGAAACCAAACATGGCCTATCAAAAAGTAGATCCCCAACCTGGCGTACTTAGCAAGCAGATATCAGAGGTAATTGTCAAGCGTGCACAAGGCTCACTGGTGCGCAAGGAGCCTTTGACTTCCGAAGAGGATAATGGGCACCATAGGCACAACATTGCTCATGATAAGGTTGATCACTCAACAAAGCTAATGACAGAATCGTCTAACAATCATGAGCAAATTCTCCAGTCAGCGCCAAGCCCACGTAGGAGTCCCAAATCTCCTACATCCTCTTCACCTAAATTGACACGTGAAGCGCGAAAGCAGCAGCCTCGTGCCGCTGCTCAACCTACACAAGTGAAGGTGCAAAGGGCAACAAAAGGCACGACCACTTCTGATCTGCCTAGGGACTTGACACCGCAATCTACCAATGGTAGCAAGTCCATTGAACTAGCTGCTACTTCTTCAAATCAAGGATCACAACAGTTACAACCCTTGGCCGTGACAAGACCCCTTGAGGAACATGTCCTTAGTAGTTTACCTGTGGAGGAGGTGTTGCAACCAACTTCCTTGACAACTCCAGCACTTTCAAAGTGCCTAAAGCCTAGGCTGGAGGAGTTAAACTCAAGGGAGTTGGCTGAAGAGCTAGACTCTTCGAAAAGGGAGGTAGTTGTGCTCTCACAACCTAGCGAGGCTATTCAGCAGGCCAAGGCCATGTCCCGTAAAGACACACTAAAGAAAGAGAATGCTGAGGCCCAACCAAGCACATCAACGGTTGGCCTAGTCCAAGGTCATGAGTCATTGAGAGATGCACCTTCACTGACCAAGAAAAAGAGAAGAAAACATAAAAAACAACAGTAGCTACAGATGGTTGTGGACCCCAAGAACATTGAGACGAAGAGCGCTGGGGAGCTGATGAATAAAGCATCGAGTCCATCCACCAATGAACCCATTAATGCCTCTCCTAACCTATTCATGTGCTTAGCTATACCAATCTGAGATGGGGTATACATGGTGGTCAAATTGATACTTAATACCTCTCTCATTAAAAATTTACTCAAAGGCTTTAGATACATACTCATCCCCATTGTCAAATTGTAGGCATTTCTACCTATACTCAAAGTGGTTTTCAACAAAAGAAAGACAACACTGAAATGTAGCCAAGACTTCTGATTTCTGCTTTATGAAGTATGCCCAAACCTTATGCGAGTAATCATCAATGAAAATAATGAAATACTTTGTGCTACCTAAAGACTTGCAAGGGCATAGGTCCATAAACATCGCGCTCAATAAGAGCGAGAGGCTCACCCATGCGTGTAATGCTAGACTTTTTATGCAATACGGATCTACCTACCATAAAGACAATGATCCCAATAATCAAAATACTTATATTCAAGGAGCAAAAGATAGTGCAAATGAGTAAGCATTTTTATTCCCTTTAATGACATGTGCCCAAGGTGATGATACCATAACGATACATGTGGAACCACAATCACTATCAAAACATGGTTGATAGACCCAGATACAAGTACGGGATAAAGAGTGCCACGCTCGTGCTAGGATAAGATTCCCACAAGTAAGCTTCCATGAGGAACTACCAAAAGATACAATATAATGTGCATCATCCAACTATCTATCCAAAAGTATGCTTTTAGTCAAAGCTAAATTATGGCATGTATTATGCAAAGTGCACATACTTCCTGAAGGAAATTGTAGCTAGGGGACATCTCTAATACCAACAATATCCAATGCCAAGTCATTACCCAATTGGGCAGATCCTATCATGTTGTTGTAGGAGTGAAAACACCCTCGATGAGAGGTGATTGAAATGAAACCCCTAAATCAATCAATCAATAATGAGCATAGGTGGAAAAGGCATCAATCAACTCTAAAACATGACATTAATATTCTCAATCTTGATGTTGAACTTGCTAAGGGACAATGCTACGATCATCATTATTTTCTTGTACTTTATCCTTTTCTCTTTCCTTGTGCTTGTCATCACGCATTTATGGCACTGCAGTCGGATATGACCTACTTCTCACGATAGTATAAAGTCAATGTAGACTTACAACCACGAGACTTAATGTGAGACTAGCCACATGATTGAAAAAACAAGACTTCTAAGAGTCTCTCCTACGGTGGTCATTACCACTCCTACCATTATTGCTCTAACTATCAAAGCATGAGATGTGCGGGAAGCATCTATATTCTTTCTATTAACCTCTTCATTCAAGGGTGCACCCTCTACATCCTATGATTTCAGCCCATCAATAAAGCACATGTGTACACATAGCAACATAGAATGTGTCTCATGACTCAAGCAATGTAACCAACAAGAACAAGGGAGAAAGATTGTTCTTAAATTTAATCCCCCACACGGACAAGTGGCAGAAAATAGAATAAAACCCATTTAAGTGGGCAGATATTGAGTTCGTCTCCTTTACACAAAGGTCCATGAGTCGCTTTAGCCAATACATCTAAGAGACATGGCTCTACTTATCATAGACATACAAATCTTATCCCATAACTGCTAGGCAGTCTACCCGTCAAAGACAACATTATAGTAGACCTGCTTAGAGAGCGACAAAATGATTGTAGATTTGCATAACTCATCCAATTTAGTCCAATCCTCTACATCAAAGCATTTGTGATTTACATGCTCATGTCTCAATGGCTTAGCTTGTGATTTTTGTACTAGAACCTACTAGATTTGTACCTTCCAATAGCTATAATTTGTGCCATCCAACATCTCAATGTTAAAGATAACACTGTCATTCAACCCACTAGCCATAATGTAAGAAATGAAACAAAGTCCAAGATAAATGGGTTGTTGTAAATGACAATAAAATAGTCCAAAATTGAAGCTAACAGAGGAGAAACAATAAAGAGTAGGGTTGTCCACTAATTGTCAATAGATGACTATCAAGTCAAAGAATCTTTCCTCATAAAGAATGCATAAACCGGCAATTATAGCAAGCTAAAAATAATGAAAGTAAAGTAAAACCCAAAGCCAAGTGTGAGAAATCCACCAATAAAATCCAATCTATACTACTAGGTATATCTTGCAAGAAGTGGGATATGTACAAACCACTAACAATCACTAAGCATGTAATCAATACCAAACTCAATGTATTAGAGAGAGATACATCCAATAGGCATAACTATCATGTTATAGTAGGTCTCAAATATAGAAAATGAGAAATACCAGATACACAACTGATTGAGCAAGTGTAGAGAAGCTCAATACGTAGCCAAGTAGGATGAATACATCACTTACAATAACCTGACAAAGATAGGTGTTGGCTTAAAGCATGAATCAAATCGGACCACTAGGCAACAACTACATCCAAGGAGCATTCAAAGAGCATAGATATAACTCAATCAAGTCCCATAGTCTCACAGAAGTAAACTTGACTACATAAACCCAAAGCTCTATTCAAATGTAAAATATCCAAGTAGCTCAAGTGAGTCCCACTAGAACAAAACTGAATGGCAAGTGAGAGATGCAAGCTCAAAATGTCGAGTACATGCCATTCAAGCATCCAAGATACATGAAGCATAAGATCGGAGCATAAAACTCAATAGATTCTTCAAGCTCGTAACTGCGTAAGCCACTAAAGTAACAAAGGCATGTAGCCACAGCCAAGATAAAAGTTACCAAGCTTAAACTCGAAGCTCAAAAGCTTTCAATAGCATAGTCAAGTGCATAAACCAATGCTAAGCATCAATTCATTGATAGAAGCACTAAAATGACATCCAAGAGCAATAATTATTTCATTTTTCCTAATAAAAGCTTGATATCCACTGTATTACAATAGTGAAATCTCTACTAAAACTAAGCCAATGCAAGCTCAAATCCAACCATTATTGCCTCAATACATTTGCAAACATTCCAACATCAATCCAGAGGTATATGAGCATCAGTGGAGCTCAAAAATGAAGTAATGGTTGTCCTTAATTTATGATAGTATGGGCAAACAATACCTACTGAATGCCAAGTGGCACAAGAGCCAGAAGAGGGCCACCAATGTCTATAAGAGAAGCAAGGAGGAAGACCAAGTAGGTGCAATACACGACACTAATCTACTATTGGTGTGTGCTACCAATGCTGGGAAAGATGAGCACAAGGGGAGCTCCAATAGGTCCCAAAGAAGCCTTGGAACAAGTCTTGAGTGGAGGGAACAAGCTGGGTAGAAGGTAGAACTCAACATATACCTCAGGGTGAAGGAGCCATGGCTGCCATTGATGAAGAGCTGAAGCTTTCAAATCTAGACTAAAGTAAAACAAAAGAAAAGCCTCTCTAAACCAATCATTGATACCAGTTGAAGGGAGGAAGCCTTGAGTGGAAGCCCACAAGTGAAATCAAGTCATATGGTGGAGGAAGCAAGAGAGCAAGAGCAAGAGACACTGGATGTGGGAACTCCAACAGTCACAATGTGTAACTAGCCTTCCCCTTATTCAAATTTCATTGAAAGAATAAATAAAGAAGTGATAGTGATGGGCACTTGCCACTTGTAGCATACGAGTGTTCAGGTATTACCACTGTAATGCATACATAAGTGGTTAGGCACAAGCGCCTTTACCCCTAATAGAGTCATTATTTTCAAAATTGTAGCTCTTCTGAGTTGATTTGCTAAACTTCTTTACTTTTCCTTTCTTACCTTGCAATAAGGTCATTTCTCTACCTACAAGGCCTGCTGAAAGTGCAAGATTGTTGACAATAATAACCTCTTAGCCAAAACTTGGTGGATATGACAATTCAACCCCTTTACATAGATAGAATGTAGCATTTCACACTTAGGCTTATTTTCCTCTTCACTTATCGAAGCATGCAAAATCAACCATTGGACACTAGAATCCCATTGTTTGAGGTTTCCAAGGTTTCCACCTTCTATGAATCCATCCAATCCTACTAAAATTGCTTAGAGAATGCCACTTTATAGCATCAAAATCAGCCCATAGCCAACCATGCAACATCAAAATCAGCTCATGCTTGCTCCTAATTAACCATGTGGCATCAAAATTGCTTAGAGAATGCCACCTTTGTAGCATCAACATTAGCCCACCCTTGCTCCTTGGCCAACCATGTACCAATTTTCTTTTGCATTGTAGATTCAAATGTTGTGGCCTTGTGCAACTAGCCCACTTGTATCGGGAAATTAATGTCATAAGCCACCTCAAATTACCGAAGAAAAGTATCATGATATTAGGAGGAAGACTTTAAAAATTTAAGGCACCTGAGCCTTAGCCACCACAGAGCTACCAAAATGTGGTATAAAGGAAAGCACAATCATGATTAGCAAGGAAAAGAATTGGCCCACAAAATTTAGCAGTAGCTAACCCACTTGTATCGGGAAATTAATGTCATAAGCCACCTCAAATTAGTGAAGAAAAGTATCATGATATTAGGAGGAAGACTTTAAAATTTAAGGCACCTGAGCCTTAGCCACCACAAAGCTACCAAAATGTGGTATAAAGGAAAGCACAATCACGATTAGCAAGGAAAAGAATTGGCCCACAAAATTTAGCAGTGTCACAGGAGTGATTGGCAGAGATGAAGGTGACCCACAAACCACATGTAACGATGGCAACCATGGCACTCAGGATTGTATCTTAACATGCTCGACCTTAACTTATTAGCAACTTAGGCATTCAATCCATTAGCTTTTCTAAATGATAATTATTCCTCATTGCATTGAGCATTTTGGCATAACCAAGGTATCTTGAGAATAGGGAGTCATGGGCTCCTAAAGTATCTTCTTCTTTAGTTCTTAACTTGGAGACAGCATAGAAAAATCTCAATACCTAAGCTTTCACTTAGTATCTCACTCCTTAGCTTGGATATCTCTCTAGAATTGTTGGTATTTTGGTTCCTTGGATGCTTCTTCTTTTGTCATCTAGATGATAGGGTTACTTGATATTGACACTAGAGTAGCTAGCGACTTTGCCTTTGAAGGTTCCTCCAAGATGAGAACCTTGAGGAATGCCTTGTAGCTTACGGAATCTACAATGACATCCTCCTTGCCTGGCCTATATTTGATCTCAAACTCATGCCCTTGTATGACCTCAATCCACCTTCATTGCCTCATGTTAAGGTAAATTGTTTCCCAGGCAAGTATTGTCTCCATGACTTGAGAGCATGAATCACTACCAATAACTCTAATTCATGTGAACCATATTTTCTCTCGTATGTCTTTAGCTTTCTTGAAGAGTAGGCCATTTGATGACCCTCTTGCATGAGGACACAATGTGTAGAGAAGATTCTTCTCTCTTTTCTCTCCACTATTGGCTCTCTATCTCTCTATATTTTTTCTCTTTCCTTTCTCTTTTTTCATTTTCTCACTAAAATGACTTATTTTTCCATTCCAATCTCCCCCCTTCTCTCTCTCTCTCTCTCTCTCTCTCTCTCTCTCTCTCTCTCTCTCTCTCTCTCTCTCTCTCTCTCTCTCTCTCTCTCTCTCCCCCAATACCTTCCCCTCTCCCTAAACAACCCCTCTATTGGTTCTCTCCATACCTTCCCCTCTCCCTAAACAACCCCTCTATTGGTTCTCTCCATACCTTCCCCTCTCCCTAAACAACCCCTCTATTGGTTCTGTCCATACCTTCCCCTCTCCTTAAGCAACCCCTCTATGCTCAATTGGTTAGTAGCCACTCAAGTTTTGATTTGCAGGTACCTAGATGCAAAGAATGGAGTCATATAGATTTATTTGCAGGTCCCCAGATTAATTGGTCTATCATTCCAAGGGAATGGAAGACTCCTATACAAGCATATCAAAGTTATTTGCAATTTCCCCAAATATATCATTAATCTATCGATCCTTCAATTAGATTGGCTGTTCATTTTGCATGGTACCTAATGTACATGCATCATCATTCTCATAGTGATTAGAAGCCAGTAACTAAATTGTGTCTTAATGCTAATGTGGATGTTGATCCCTATCAGTTGGACATATTGTATTCCTGTGCTCTATGTCTTGTGAGCAAATATCTTGTACTTCTGGAGAGAATGTGTTGTTCGCAATTCTTTCAAAATCCTCCCAAGACATTTGTGGATGAATCTCTTTCCATATACAAATTTAGAAACCATCAAGCTTTTAAGCATGATACACTCCATTAATTCTTGATGTATCTTTGGTGAGCCATAATTATATATTCTAAATTTTTTGGAGGTGCCATTCATGCGATTATTTTATGTCTAGTTTATATATGTGGTATGTGAGTTGTGTATGAAGGGGTCATGGTTTGCTAAAGCTGATCAAAATGGTGGTTCTTTGGCGATTTCCTAGTTTTTGATTATGAATTGCAAAATGGATAGAAGAAATCTATTATATCCTTTCCAAGTTTATCGTGATTTTATCTTTTTAGGAAAAGTTCATGAATAAAATGTGTTTTTCTTTCATCAGACTTGTTTGCAAATGTAGGTTATTAGAAGGAGTCATGGATTTGTTAGCACTAGAGTTTATGATTCAATATGGTTATTTTAGAGCTTTTTCCTCTTTTTCCTAGGTCACATGGATGCTCCTTGATTAAGTGTCGACATATTTTAAGTATTGAAATGATTTTATTTATAGTTATTTTTTTATTTTTACACCTTTTGTAGACCTTTTGTAGTGTATTTTTGAGCTTATGTATGCCTTCTAATCTCTTATGTATGCTTCTATAAGTGTTCTAATGGATGGATGTTTCACTTGGGGATATTGTCTAAGCTTGGAAAGAGAAGAATGGAAGCTCTTAATAGCTCAAAAAATCAAAAAAAGTAGTTGATGAAGACTTGAACTGAAGGCTAAAGTGACAATGATATTGATGAGCTCTCAAGGGTTGCTATAGTGGCTCTGGTGCCCCTTCATATTAAGCATAGATATTGGGAGGGGTATCCACGACCAAGAGAGGATTATTGAGGGTCATTCTTTATTATTGTCATGTACTATTAAGAGAGAGCATATATGAGAGGAATAATATATGAGAGATAGTCAATTTCTATGAAGAAACATTGTATCTACATGAGAGACATTGAGAGAAAGACTATGAATACTATGTGATGAATTCCATTAAAATTTCATCATTCCTTTTTATTCTTTTGGTTCTTTGATAATTTCTATGAAGGATATGTTGAAGATTTTTTGTGATAAATCCATGGGAGATTTACTATATGATGATGTGTGAAGATTGATTGTTCTTTGCATTCTTTTTCTTCTTGTGGTGATAGTTGATTAAAGTATGAAGAATATGCTTGTTGGTGTGACAATATTGATTTTCTTGTAGTAGTTTCTCCATTTTCTTGGTGTTCCTCTTGGGACTCCAATAAGCACTAATGCTCCAGAGAATGGCTTTAAATGCTTAGATATGTAGAAGGAGCTTCACTCACTGAGGAGGTTAGCAAAAAGAATGCTAATGTAGCATGCATCTCTCATGCTCTCATAATTTGAGGCATGAATAGTGCTAAAGGAATTTATGACCATCATGGTAGAGATCCATAATCGAATAGGTCTTAATTCTATATATTGTGGGCACATGCTCATAGTAAATCTCATGGTCCCAAGTCTTCACTTACATATCATTATTGTGGACAATAGGGACATATATAGCCACTATGCCATAAGATGCATCAAAATAGGCATGATAAAGGCACATGGAAAATATAGGATAATGCTAAATCATCATATGACTAGTGCATTACTAAATCCACTATCAAGATTGAAGAGATTAATGTATTGGAATACAATTCAAATAACTACATATTGGTTGCTTCTTCACTTTCTACCACATAGTTGACTGATGGTTAGTCCTCATTTTCTCAATGTTGGTTATGTGATTCCAGGGATTCCTTTTATACGACCCCACATCGCAGTTGGTTTTCTACCTACCGTATCATTTTAGGTTTGGTATGATTGAGATATGATTATGTGTTAACCCCAATTCAAGACGGAAGAAAAAGACGTAAAGAATGCGGATGCAATGGAAGAAGCAGGATAAAGAACAACTAAAAGCGCAAGGGTGGCCTCAAAAATATAGTCAAAGGCAAAAGCACATTTTTAAATGCAAGGCACCCCTAAAACTATTGTAAAAGAGCGCCAAGCTCCCTCTTGTGCAAATTGTAAAAGGTAGGCATGCATATGTAAAGAGATAAGGCAAATAGAAGGAAATAGAAAAAAGGACCTTGCCACAATGGCTGATCATGTTAAAAAGGGATGGGTGCCCAAGGGATTTATAGTATGTATAAAAGCCAAAAACTGAATAGAGAAGCTCATTCTTTGGTGTGTGGCAAAAGTGGACTCATCTTATCCTCTTCTTGTCTTCTCTTTGCTTGCTTGTGTGTGCTTGAGAGAGGGAGTGTGAGGGAATGAGTCTTTGAGGGTGAGGGATCTTGGAGGTGAAGCTCTCTATCTTCTCCTCTCTTCTTCTACTTCACTTCTCTTCTCTTCTCTTGTCTCGTGCGTGGCTATGGAGGATGAAGCTTGGAGGTGAAGACTCGAGGGTGCTTGAGCTTGCATCATGAATCATGGAGTTACCGGTGTGGTTGAGGGAGGAGGCAACTCATTCAAGCATCGAGGTAAGCTCACTACACCCCGATAGGATTCAAGGCGCATTGGCTAGGTGAGAGATAGCCATAGGTGCTTGCTTGAAACACTTGAAGGGATAAGTGATCTGTGGGTCTTGGCAGTTGAGTGGTGAGCTCCCTCTACGTTTTGGTTCCGTTGTTGCCGGGACCAACGAATTCAAGCTTTAGCGCTTGAGTGCCTCAACTCGAGCCTCGAAGTAAGGGTTCATCTCCGAACCGGAGATTGAGATAGATAGGAGGTTTTGGGTTTTTAATCCTTGAAAACTAGCGAGTATTTTTGGTTTTTAATGATGAGGCAAGTAGGAGAAATCATTTCAGTACTTTACTTTTGATTTTTGTTGCATTTAGAGTAGATAGGATCGAGAAATTGAAGCGAAAAGCTTTAAGGTTGCTACTGTAAAACAAGCCCAAATAGGACACAAATCAAGAAAAATGGGGAAAAAAAGAGTACTTGAATGGATTTATGTCGCTAAGAGAGTGATTGGATAGATCAAGCTAGGGAAGGGTTTATAACCCAAGAGGCCAAGGGAGAGCTCATTTGCAATTATGGCATTGAGAGAGAGAGAGAGGGAGAGAGAGAGAGAGAGGGACCCATTGCCTGCGTTGGATTGATCGCTTCACCCATGAGTCTTTTGCACATTGCAAGCATATACAACTCTTCTTCTCTATCCATAGCTTTGATCTAGAGGTGCATGCTATATGTCATGACCTAAATCGTACGATTTGTAGTCGTATCTGCCAAAACTGCGCCGCATTCGACCCGTCCAAGTGACGGAAACCTTAGAATCAGCCCTCATCCCTCTTGTATTCGGCCATTTGGTCCACCACCATTGGATGCTTAGACCGAATCAACCATTTGGCCCATCTTACTCGGACACTTGAAACTTTGGCCCTCGGCCCTACCAACTCGACCCAAGCCCACTCGAACAAGTTGAGATTCTGCCCACCAACCAAATTCACCATTTGGACCAACTTTGCATTCAGCCCACCTGACTCGGCCCTCGGCCGTTTGGCCCGAACCCATTCAAACAAACCATCTAGCCCCTCCACTATCGATATGCCATTCATAGACCATGAGAAGTACGAGCAGGCTGCTAAGGCAGTCGGTAAGCTGTGGGACCGAACCTTTAGTGCCAATTTGCATGATGGCTAAAAGCTCAAACAAATGACCAAACCTTGTCAAATTCCATATCCCTAGCAACAAGCAAGAACTTCTTGAGATCCTAGAGCATTTGACAAACAAGCTAGCGCGCAACCCAGCCGGTAACCTTAAACCTCTCCAAGATCTCTTGGATGAACCTAAGTGGCGATGGACCAAAGTGCATGACTTAAACTTGATGTACAATTGAGCCTTAGTCACCGACGAAAAGGAGAAGCCATATCAAGACTTAGTAGATGATGAGCAATCGGATGAAGATGGCTCTAATGATGAATCCAAGGATAATTATTTCTTTAGTGACCAAAGCGAAGGAGAGATGGATACCATAGAATATGACACTGAGGGACGAGTGATAGAACAGTGTAATATTTCTACAACAAAATATTATAAGAACCTAGATCCCGCACAAAAGCAGTTTGAAGTAATCTCCCGCAACAAAAAAACTTTGGCCTAAGTGCTCCATCCTCGTGTAATAACAATATCATCCCCCGCGTTGTGCATAAGGAGCTGTGTGTTTATAAACCGCAAGTCACCGCAAGAACTCCCCTCCAAGGAAAAGGATAATGAATAATTGCAAATTTTTTGATAAACTCCCTCTCCTTTTCCCGTTGCATGGCAGGGAGAGAGAGTGTGTGTGTAGGAGCTTGTGGAGGGGCATGGGGAGGAGAGCATGCGACTGCCACATGTGTGGCCACCCCCACACCCCCCACCTCCACCTTATATGACCCCCCCTCCCAAACTTCAAGGGAGGGCATCGTCTCGACCTGCCACCACACCGTCGAGCTGCCATCAGCGCTGTTAGCTGCCGCCCACGCCGTCACGTTGCTGTCGTTACCATCATCTTCCTCATCATCATCCTCACCATCATCATCCCATTCGTCATCTCCATCACGTCTTCTCACATCTTCTCTGATAAGACAGAAGCTTGAGAAGCTTCTATTGAAGCTCCACTAAACCAACTTCACCCGCAGTTTTGGGGGTTTCATATACCAATTCCTGCAAGGCCTATTTCCTGTGCTGTGAAGGAGATCCCAGGCAGTAAGCAATTACAGAATTCGAAAAAGGGGAACAAGGGAGAGTTCATTGATTCGATATTATTTTCGTCAATGGCTCCTAGGCAAAAATCGAGAAGAGCACACACGGGAGCTTCCACCCAAAGTACGAGAGTAGATAACGCCCCGATATTAAATGCCCAGGTTCCGAAAAATAACTTTGCATGGAAAGGATGCATAAAGCATGTTTTAATTCACATAGAAAAACTTAAGTGCATTAGAAAATTTATATATTTTGCTCAGTTGCATGACGAGGTACTTGTAATGCTTGCACTTCCATGGTCAAGGGTAGTTGCATTTTGAACACGTGATACACGAATTAAAAAGATGCACCTGTGCAAAGACGTCCTTGTTGCCTCGCGCATATAGGTTAAATGAATTTTTGTGATGTTGTTACGTATTTGGAGGTTCACATTGTTGAAAAGGAAGGGGCATATAGCACTTGATGCACTTATATATTAAATTCCTTGCTATGATCGTATATAGAATAATTGTAGAGGGTCGTTTAATGATGAATAAATAGTTGCAATGAAAGGAAAAGATCTACGATTTTTGAACAAAAAACATATAGTATGCATCTCGCATGAAATGATAGATACAATTTAGGCTAAGTGAAGTGGTAAAGGAAGGATTAAATCAATGATGTATTCATTGGCATCTGGTCATGAAGGAATGATGCATTCACGCATAGAGTTCTTTTATCAAAGTTCACAATTGGGGAAAGGATGAATCTTCATTAAAATACAAAAGCTTTGAATTCAATGCATAAACATAGGGTTTATAGGGGGTAGTTCTTAATGTCAATCAAAATCGTATAGCACAAGGAAAGATGGAAAGATCATTGTAGATCCTATAGTTGCATAAGGGTGAAAGGCCTATGGTCTTGAAATTGCATATTTACATAGAATGATACATCTCATACTCCTTGCAATTACTTACATCTTTTAAGGAAAGTACTTGCAAGTTTAGAGGAAACTATTTACATCTTTAAAGGGAAGATCATCGTTAATCATAAGTTAGTTAGATCAACTAAGAAATTCGTGTGTAATTGAGTAGTTTACATGAAATTCATAAAGATATGATTAGTTAGCATACGATGATCACCTCAATGTGCTAGGTTGGGTTAAGTTATGATAAAATTCTGCTTAGTATCACACTTAGGTTGCCGATTTAATATTTTCGATCTTAAAAGTTCTACCCACATTCACGAAATGTTAGGGTTATCAAAACAACCGTGCAAGAATGATCTAGGGTTCTCACCCTAAGGATCAGATGACCAAATGCTAGACTTCCGCAGGGAATTTAGGGACCCTAGGGTCAAATCGTTTATCACCCTAGTAGGATTAGGATTTTGGATTGGGTCAATGGGACTCCCAAACCCTCCTATATCTTGATCAAAGGTATTCTTGATCAAGAAATACCGTATAATGAGAGATATAATCCCTCAAGTTAGGTACTAACACCTATCTCGTGCAACAAGCCTGCAAGGTCATATGCTCTTGCTTCTAAATCACAAGTTAGTATTGCTACACCTTAGACCAAGGTTGGCGAGTTCTAATTACAAATTAGTTTCTCTAAGAATTGAGTAGTTGCCCTACTATAACACTCTCTCTTGGGAGCTGATTTGTCAAGCTTAGGGCAGCGGTGAATTGCCAAGAAGAAAATTGACCAACCAAGTTTAGGACGACGGGGTTGTCTAGGATCTATTTGACTATAGTATAAGGAAACCTAAGGTAGTGATAATTTTGGGTCAATAGGGTATAAACCCTAACCCAAGGAAAAAGGGTAAACAAGCAACCCAGCTTGCTAAACCTTTGGGATATTGCCAAGTCGCGAATGATCCAGGATCGAATGCTGGGAGTATTCGGGGAAAAGGAATCACACCTTAGCTGTTGGCTGTATGAATGACCATTGGAATGCTCGTGATTGTACACTTAGGTGCACTGCTTGTACTTCTTTGCTCAAGGAACTAATTCAAGAAAAACAACTAATGCTTCAAGTTAAAAGCCTGGAGGGAGAGGCAGTTTTAGTTACCTTCAATTGTATGCCTGACCCTATCCAAGGGGATTGTTAGCCGCGTCGAGTACGTGGACCGAACCCGCCACGAGAGGTCTCTCCGTGGGTGCTGCTTGGAGCAGGAGGACGCTTGGGTGCCAGGGGAGGCTTTGGCCATAAATTCCTTGCCTTCGGATCCTGCACAAGAGACGGATGTGACTCGAGATGGGATCTCGAGGCCCGTACACTAGTCAACGGGCAAAACTTTGAAGTAGCGATCCCTGAGGATTGCTAGGATAGCCTTCGTGCAGGATATTTGATGTATTCCAAAGACTATGATAAATAAAGATCAAATGTTGAAAAAGGAACTTGCTTGACATTGTTTTTCTATGTCAGTGCCTAAGTTACGTGAAGGAACCAGTGTTTAATTGGTTGATTAAGGAAGTTGTTTTTGCATGTCAAACTAAATGTGGTAGGTAATTAGATAACTAAGCAACCTGAGGAAAGTGCGGTGGACGTGACTCTGGGTCTGTCCTACGGAAGGGTGGTCCCGGTTAGCCGAGAACTTTCCTCAAAGGAATTGATAGTAAAGTAGCGATGACCTAGAATCAATAGAGTTAGAGTCCCGATTTATGCTATTTTAGGAGAACGGAATGGGACTATGCCTTACAAGCAAAGAGGTCGAGCTTCGCATCCCTCTCGTTTCCCATTCTCCTTGAACCAAGTGTAGTATAAATCCGCTTCGACCCTGATGTTTCTGCGCTAAGTGGTTCGTCGGGGGCTCGACGCTAGCTACTTCCTAGAAACTTGACTATTAGGAAAACCTTGATTTAGGTCGATCCTAAGTGGGAACGATCAGATGCTTCCGCTTCGTGCAGACTCGAAAAGACCTTGATCGCAAACCCCATGACATCCCTTGTGAGTGTCGGGTGGCGCTTTCTAGACTCTCTTCCCGATGGGCTGCTAAGACGTGTCCTATAAGTGGATAGGGGGACACATTACAGTTGGTATCAGAGCGAACCAACGGGATCTAATATTCACAAGGGAACTTAATGGGGGGAAGTAGAGCAATGTTGTCGTTAAGAACATTTCCTTATTTACTTATGGATGTTGGGCTGCAGAGTCGCGAAGCATGGAACAAATTCTTGGTATTCCAGGTTATGTTTATGACTGCAATGCGTGCTTCGGATTATTGACGAAGGCTAGGCATGATGAATATTCTAGACCGCATCTACAATCCTTCACCCCTGTACGTGGAACGGAGATGGACGGGTGAATCAGGAATATACTACATAGCAGCCCACCGACTTATGTACCTTCAGATCAACTTGAAGAGAATCAAGTGGATGGAGGATTTAAAGATCGTGAAGCTATTCATCTTTGTCGAGGCTCACACAAACGCAACCCTACAAGTCAGCGGTTGAAAAGTCAACCAGAACAAGTATGTATACGAAGAAGTGACTTGAGTGATCCCTATTGATGACAGAATCAAGGTGCTGGGACGTTATGAGAAGAACGGGTATCAAAGGAAGGGATACCCCAAGCTTCCTATGACCTATCGATTCCTAAAAATCCATGACCCCTCTCCATATTATTACTCAGTCCCTGTAGCCGAATGTAACACAATCCTATTTTCCCCAAACTGATGTGCCAATTAGCTTGTTCTACTTTCCCAAAATAAATGTACTCAAAAGGGCTATGCCCTCATGAATGAATAAGATTTTTATCACTGTCTGTCGTGGCTGTAAGTGTTGGTAAAGGAATTAAGTGAATAGGTCACTTGGTTAAAAGTTGTACTTGGCATATTAATGTAATGTGAGAAACATTTGGTAAGTTTTTAACATAAAGAATCTTATTACCCAGGCGCAACCCCAAGTGTAGATTCCTAGTCCGACCCCTGCATTAAGTACAGCTGTAATTCAAGAGAAGAAGTTCCTTCTCAAACAAATCAAGCCACCTGAATTCGATGGTAAGGGAAGGACTATCCAAACTGACGCCGAGGTCTGGATCAAGTCCATGGAGGACTATTTTGAGGCAGCAGGAATGGCACCTACTAACCAAGCTATGCTCGTCGAACTGAAGCTTACTGGCGAAGCAAGACTTTGGTGGAAACAATGGTGTGGAGACCAAGGGATCTCAGAAGGGTCAGTCACTTGGGAGAAGCTTAAAAAAGCTGTGCGAGGGAGATATCTGCCACCTACCTACCGCACACAGAAGATGAACGAATTCTATGAACTGAAGTAGCTTAGACTATCCCTTGATACATATTATTCAAATTTTGTCTCTCTTTTAAAGTACATGCCACAAATGGATATGACACAATAGGTGTCAAAGTTTTGTGCTGGGTTAAATCCACCCATAAACACCCGCTTGGAATCAATGCGTCCAACGAACCTACAAGACGCACTCATTCGAGCTGCACCAATAATACATGAGGTGCAGACCAAGCCAAGGAATAATAGGACTTGGTCTTACAGGGATCAGAACAAGGGAATGTATAGGTCTCAGGCTAAGAGAGCGCATGGCCAAAATCAGGGACCAAGGAAGAAAGCTAGGGCCAATGCTGTCAACAACTTCATTCCTACACAAGGTAATGGCCGCAATCTCCATTGCTTCCATTGCAACGAGCCTGGACACTTCAAAAGGCAGTGTCCCAAGCTTAACAGAGGACAATGCCAAGGGCCATTCCAAGGAACCGTCCATGGCCAAGGAGCCACCGTCATGGCCCAGAGGAGAACCTCTAGTGTTGCCAACAAGGAGCTGGGTGATGAAGAAGATCCATCCATGGAAGTTGACATTGAGAGGGCAATGGTTCATGCTGCTCTTCACAAGAAAGGCCCGAATCGCCAATTCTTGGTGATTCAAACTCCATTGGATTATCAAGGTAAAAGCTTCAAAACCTTGATTGATTATGGCAGTACACATTCCTTCATTTCTCCAGTCTGTGTAAAAAGATTAGGGATAGCCACAATAGATGCACCTACCGTACTTGTGGAATTAGCAAATGGTCGAGAGGTCTCTTGTACTAGGCAAACTGCTAAGGTGAAATTCCTACTAGGTGGAAAGTCGACTTCGGTCAGATTCAGGGTAATGAACCTAGGTGTCCACGAATGTTTGATCAAAATGGATTGTCTAATACCCAATGATGCCCACATTCACTATGAAAAGGGCTAAGTCTCCTTTCAAAATTCTGAAAGGGAACTAGTTACAACTCAAGGAGAGGCTGGTAAGCCAAAAATTCAGCTGGCAAAAGCAACACGGATAATAAAAGGAGTTAGGAAGGGCCTAACTATCTATTTGATTAAACTAAATAAGCTAGATCAGAATCATGAATCTAGGGAAGAACCTTCATGGTTAAAGGAATACGCAGACGTATTTCCTAAAGAGCTGACAGAACTTCCTTCCCAAAGGGAAGTCGATCACGAAATCAAGCGATTGAGTTGAAGGAGCAACTCAAGCAACTGTTAGACCAGGGCTACATCTGTCCTAGCAGCTCGCCATGGGAGCTCCAATGCTGTTCCAGAAGAAGAAAGATGGAAAGCTTCGGCTATGCATTGACTATAGAGGATTGAATCAATCAACCATTAAAAACAAATACCCCATTCCAAGAATAAATGAAATTCTTGACTGTCTTCAAGGTGCGAAGATCTTCTCTAAGATAGATCTTAGGTCTGGATATTATCAGATAAGGATCAACAAAGAAGATATCCCGAAGACCGCATTCAACACAAGGTATGGACACTTTGAATTCCTAGTCATGTCATTCGGGCTGACAAATGCTCCTGCTACCTTCAACAGGTTAATGCAAGATATCTTTAGGCCCTATCTTGATGACTTCGTACTCGTCTTCTTTGACGAAACCCTAGTATACTCCCAGCAAGAAAAAGATCATGAACCCCAGCTTCTCATTGTTCTTGAAACAATGAGAGCACACAAGCTTTATGCCAAGAAGAAGAAGTGTGCATTTTTCAAGCGACAGATTGAATATCTATCATTCATTGTATCAACAGAAGGAATTTCAGTGGATCCGGCCAAGGTCAGAGACATTCTGGAATGGCCAACACCAACTTCTGTCAAAGAAATACATAGTTTTCTTGGATTGACAGGATGGTACAGGGTCTTTATCAAAAACTATGCTTTGATTGCAGTGCCTCTGACTGATCTACTAAAGAAGCAAGTAGCAATTGTATGGTCATCTGCTGAACAGACCAGCTTTGACAAACTAAAGCAAAACTTAGTATCAGCACCCATCCTAAAACTTCCTAATCTCAGTAAGGAGTTTAAAGTGGTAACTGATGCTAGCGCACTTGCTTTAGGATGTATACTTATGCAAGAAGTTCATCCCGTAGCATATTCTTCAAGAAATTTGAAGAGCCATGAAAGGAATTATGCTACCCATGACCTGGAGCTGTTGGCTATCATCCATGCTCTCAAACTTTGGAGACAATACTTGCTAGGTAACAAATTTTCCTTAGTAATGGACCACAAGAGTCTTAAATGGATCTTCACCCAGAATGAGCTCAATATGAGTTAATGTCGATGGATCGAAGTGCTGAAAGAATATGATTTTGAAATCAAATATAGGCCTAGAAAAGAGAATGTAGTTGCCGATGCACTCAGTCTCGCAAGGCATTTCTAAATTCTCTCATTTTACAAGATCCATCAACAGCGAGATCTATAGCCACAAAGGTATCAATGCCAAACAACCTGATTCTTGAGCTAGCAAAAGAAGAGGCATATCATGACCCAATCTATCAGAAAATGCTAAGGGAGATTCCCATCAAGGATCAAGACCCGAAGCTAAATACAAAGTATCAAGAATTCTCCATCAGTAGTGGACTTGCCTACTTTAGGACAAGATTATGCATCTCGACAAGCTAATCACTCAAGCAGAAGATACTTTGGGAAGCCCATGACTCCCCTTTCTCAGGACATCTTGGCTATGCCAAGACCCTTAATGTGGTCAGGAAGAGCTATTATTGGGATAGGCTCAAAGGTGACGTTCTCAAATATGTCACATAATGTTTGTCTTGTCAACGCATTAAGGCCGAACATGTCAAAATGCTAGGGAAATTGCAACCACTAGACATTCCCCAAATGAAATGGGAATTCATAGTATGGACTTTGTTGTTGGCCTGCCCCAAGTTCAGGGAGGATACAACTCCATTATGGTCGTGGTAGATATGCTCACCAAGGTTGCACATCTTATCCCTGTTAAGACAAACTACAAAGCCTCAGACATCGCAAGGTTATTCATCAAGGAAATATTGAAACTGCATGGGTTACCCAGAAGAATCATTAGTGATCGTTACTCCCTCTTCACCTCACACTTCTAGAGGGCCATCTTCGAGGCCATTGGGACTCAACTCTGTTTCAGTACAGCTTACCATCCCCAAACTGATGGTCAAACGGAACGAGTCAACCAAGTCATTGAAGATATGCTTAGGACACACTGTTGTCGCGAACCCAAAAAGTGGATTCAATATTTGCCACTGGTTGAGTTTGCCTACAATGCTTCTTACCAACAAAGAATTCAGATGACCCCTTTTCAAGCATTATATGGGCACAATTGTCGTACTCCTTTAAGCTTTTTGGATCCAACCTTGAGGGTTGAAGCTTCAAAGTAGATGCTGGAAGACATGGATGACCAAATCAAATCAATAAGACATGACATCCAAGCCACCAAGGACAGATAGAAGGCTTACGCGGCGGCAAGACAGATCCTTCGTTGAAGGTGATATGGTCTTCATTCGTATACGTCCAAAGAAGAGTTTCCTATCCTTGGGTGAGTGCAAAAAGCTAAGTCCAAGGTATTGTGGACCCTACAATATTCTTAAGTGCCTAGGGCCTAATGCTTACAGGCTCCCTAAATACCTAAAAGTTCATAATGTATTCCATGTCAGCTTATTGAAAAAGTATGTGCCTAACCCTAGTCATGTGCTTGATGATCAACAAATTGTAATGCCTAGCCAAGGAGTCCTTGAGCTACGACCTGAGAGAATCCTAGATGTTAGGGAGAGGCAATTGAGATCCAGACCTTGAGAGAATACCTCATCCAGTGGAAAGATTATCCCGAAGAGGATGCCACCTGGATTGACGAACGTACTCTCAACCAACAATACCCCCAGATCTTCTCGAGATGAGGACATCTCGATTCCTCTAAGGGGGAGAGAATGTAATATTTCTACAACAAAATATTATAAGACCCTAGATCCCACACAAAAGCAGTTTAAAGTAATCTCCCGCAACAAAAAAACTTTGGCCTAAGTGCTCTATCCTCGTGTAATAACAATATCATCCCCTGTGTTGTGCATAAGGAACCGTGTGTTTATAAACCACAAGTCACCTGAGCAACTCCCCTCCGAGGAAAAGGATAATGAATAATTGCAAATTTTTTTATAAACTCCCTCTCATTTTCCCGTTGCATGGTGGGGAGAGAGAGTGTGTGTAGGAGCTTATGGAGGGGCATGGGGAGGAGAGCATGCGACTGCCACCCGTGTGGCCACCCCCACACCCCCCCACCTCCACCTTATATGACCCCCTCCCAAACTTCAAGGGGGGGCATCGTTTGAACCTGTCACCACGTCGTCGAGCTGCCGCTAGCGCCATTAGCTGCCGCCCACGCCGTCAGGTTACTGCCGTCACCTTCATCTTCTTCATCATCATCCTCACCATCATCATCCCATTCGTCATCTCCATCACATCTTCTCACGTCTTCTCTGATAAGACAGAAGCTTAAGAAGCTTCTATTGAAGCTCCACTAAACCAAGTTCACCCGCGGTTTTGGGTATTTCATAGATCATGTCCTGCAAGCCCTATTTCCTGTGCTGTGAAGGAGATCCCGAGCAGTAAGCAATTTCGGAATTCGAAAAAGGGGACCAAGGGAGATTTCATTGATTCGATATTATTTTTGTCAATGGCTCCTAGGCAAAAATCGAGGGGAGCACACGCGGGAGCTTCCACCCAAAGTACGAGAGTGGACAACGCCCCGATATTAAATGCCCAAGTTCTAAAAAATAACTTTGCATGGAAAGGATGCATAAAGCATGTTTTAATTCACATAGAAAAACTTAAATGCATTAGAAAATTTATATATTTTTCTCAGTTGCATGACGAGGTACTTGTAATGCTTGCACTTCCATGGTCAAGAGTAGTCGCATTTTGAACATATGATACACGAGCTAAAAAGATGCACCTATGCAAAGGCATCCTTGTTGCATCACGCATATAGGTTAAATGCATTTTTGTGATGTTGTTACGTATTTGGAGGTTCACATTGTTGAAAAGGAAGGGGCATATAGCACTTGATGCACTTATGTATTAAATTCCTTCTGTGATCGTATATAGAATATTTCTAGAGCATCGTTTAATGATGAATAAATAGTTGCAATGAAAGGAAAAGATCTATAAACTTTGAACAAAAAACATATAGTATGCATCTCGCATGAAATGATAGATACAATTCAGGCTAAGTGAAGTGATAAAGGAAGGATTAAATCAATGATATATTCATTGGCATCTGGTCATGAAGGAATGATTCATTCATGCATAGAGTTCTTTTATCAAAGTTCACAATTGGGGAAAGGATGAATCTTCATTAAAATACAAAAGCTTTGAATTCAATGCATAAACGTAGGGTTTATAGGAGGTAGTTCTTCATGTCAATCAAAATCGTATAGCACAAGGAAAGATGGAAAGATCATTGTAGATCCTATAGTTGCATAAGGGTGAAAGGCCTATGGTCTTGAAATTGCATATTCGCATGGAATGACACATCTCATACTCCTTGCAGTTACTTACATCTTTTAAGGAAAGTACTTGCAAGTTTAGAGGAAAGTATTTACATCTTTAAAGGGAAGATCATCGTTAATCATAAGTTAGTTAGATCAACTAAGAAATTCGTGTGTAATTGAGTAGTTTACATGAAATTCATAAAGGTATGATTAGTTAGCATACGACGATCACCTCAATGTGCTAGGTTGGGTTAAGTTATGATAAAATTCTGCTTAGTATCACACTTAGGTTGCCGATTTAATATTTTCGATCTTAAAATTTCTACCCACATTCACGAAATGTTAGGGTTATCAATACAACTGTGCAAGAATGATCTAGAGTTCTCACCCTAAGGATCAGATGACCAAATGCTAGACTTCCGCAAGGAATTTAGGGACCCTAGGGTCAAATCGTTTATCACCCTAGTAGGATTAGGGTTTTGGATTGGGTCAATGGGACTCCCAAACCCTATATCTCAATCAAAGGTATTCTTGATCAAGAAATACTATATGATGAGAGATATAATCCCTCAAGTTAGGTACTGACACCTATCTTGTGCAACAAGCCTACAAGGTCATATGCTCTTGCGTCTAAATCACAAGCTAGTACTACTACACCTTAGACCAAGGTTGGTGAGTTCTAATTACAAATTAGTTTCGCTAAGAATTGAGTAGTTGCCCTACTACAACACTCTCTCTTGGGAGTTGATTTGTCAAGCTTAGGGCAGTGGTGAATTTCCAAGAAGCAAATTGACCAACCAAGTTTAGGACGACGGGGTTGTCCCGAATCTATTTGACTATAGTATAAGGAAACCTAAGGTAGTGATAATTTTGGGTCAATAGGGTATAAACCCTAACCCAAGGAAAAAGGATAAACAAGCAACCCAGCTTGCTAAACCTTTGGGATCTTGCCAAGTCGTGAATGATCCAGGATTGAATGCTGGGAGTATTTGGGGAAAAGGAATCACACCTTAGTAGTTGGCCGTACGAATGACCATTGGAATGCTCGTGATTGTACACTTAGGTGCACTGCTTGTACTTCTTTGCTCAAGGAACTAATTCAAGAAAAACAACTAATGCTTCAGGTTAAAATCCTGGAGGGAGAGGCAGTTTCAATTACCTCCGACTGTATGCCTGACCCTATCCAAGGGGGTTGTTAGCCGCGCCGGGTACGTGGACGAAACCCACAGTGAGAGGTCTCTTCGTGGGTGCTACTTGGAGCAGGAGGACGCTTGGGTGCCAGGGGAGGCTCTGCCCATAAATTCCTTACCTCCGGATCCTGCACAAGAGGCCGATGTGACTCGAGATGGGATCTCGAAGCCCATATACTAGTCAACTGGCAGAACTTGGTGGAGTAGCGATCCGTGAGGATTGCTGGGACAGCCTTCAGGTAGGATATTTGATGTATTCCAAAGACTATGATAAATAAAGATCAAATGTTGAAAAAGGAACTTGCTTGACATTGTTTTTCTATGTCAGTGACTAAGTTACGTGAAGGAACCAATGTTTAATTGGTTAATTAAGAAAGCTATTTTTGCATGTCAAACTAAATGTGGTAGGTAATTAGATAACTAAGCAACCTGAGAAAAGTGTAGTGGATGTGACTCTGGGTTTGTCCTATGGAAGGGTGGTCTCGGTTAGCTAGGAACTTTCCTCGAAGGAATTGATAGCGAAGTAGCGATGACCTAGAATCAATAGAGTTAGAGTCCTGATTTATGTTGTTTTAGGGAAACGGAATGGGACTATGCCTTACGAGCAAAGAGGTCGAGCTTTGCATCCCTCTCATTTTCCATTCTCCTTGAACCAAGTGCAGTATAAATCCGGTTCGACCCTGATGTTTCTGTGCAAAGTGGTTCGACGCTAGCTACTTCCTAGAAACTTGACTATTAGGAAAACCCTGATTCACGTCGATCCTAAGTGGGAACGGCCAGATGCTTCCGCTTCGTGGCAGACTCGGGAAGAGCTTGATTGCAAACCCCATGACATCCCTTATGAGTACCAGGTAGCGCTTTCTAGACTCTCTTCCCGATGGATTGCTAAGATGTGTCCTACAAGTGGATAGGGGGACACGTTACAAACAGATATGAGTAGACTCCAAACCAAGCAAGAGGAATGTTTTTAGGATTGAGAAAGGAGTCATGTGCAAGGATTGCGACTAGTTGGAGCACATAAGAGCGATAGATTACGAGCAAGCATGCCTAGTCTAAGTGCTACCAGGACGAATTCACCCTCTAAGCTATGGCCTCTAGGAGAGACTCCCTCTTCTAGCAAAGATGGAGAGTTTGATTCTAAGTCAAAAGTAAGCTCAGATAGTGATCCTGAAATACCTCAACTTCCTAAGACTAGATGCACCAAAGGGGACCTACCTGTTCACCTAAGGTGCCGAAGACTGAAGGAGAAAAGGAGGAAGCAACCCAAGGAACCACATGCTGATGAGCAAAGAAAGCCACAAGACCTAGCAAAGCAATTCACAAAGTTCCAAAAAGGTGATAGGGTAGTGATCTTGCCGAGAGCCAAATGCCAGGGGCAAGCCAGCGAACGAATAGAAGGACGTGCCAAGGTCAAGGAGTTCAATTTAGCCAAGGAAGGGGAGACACCCCGACCTACCTTTATAGCCGATGACTTGACTGAGGAAGAGGAAGAAAGTCTCATTGCTCTCTTGCGAGAGTATATAGACGTGTTTGCTTGGTCCCTCGATGAGCTAAAAAGGGTAGATCCGAGTGTAGTGACTCACAACATACCCACGACACCCGATGCAATGCCAGTCAAGCAATGACTATATCCAATGAATTTCAAACACGCTCACACAGTGAAAGAGGAAATTAATAAGCTGTTGAGAGCAGGATTCATTTACAAGATTGAGCACATGGACTGGGTCTAATCCATAGAGATCATGCTGAAAAAGAATAGAAAGATCAGAGTATGCATCAACTACAAGAAGGTAAATGCTGCTACGAAGAGAGACAATTATCCATTTCTATACACTGAGCACATGCTCAAGAGAGTGGATGGTAAAGAAGGCTACAGTTTCCTGGACGAATTCTCGGGATACAATTAGGTGCAAATGCATCCTGATGATAGGCATAAGACTGCATTCGCCACTAAGTGGGGTGTCTTTGCCTACATAGTCATGCCCTTTGGGTTGACTAATGCTTATGAAGGAGTTAGAGGTTTTCATAGATGATTTGTGTGTTCACTCTACATGGAAGGAACACTTAGATAAACTTCGCAGTCTCTGAACGATGTCGGTTATATTGCCTCTTGATGAACCCCTTGAATTGCCAGTTCTAAGTAAAGCACGTATGCATTCTAGGGCACCTGGTGTCAAAGAACGGCATTGCCATAGACTTCTCAAAATTCAAGGTTATTGTCGATCTTCCACCACCATCAGATTACAAGGGAGTTCAATGCTTCATAGGCCACACAGGATACTATCGACACTTTGTGTTGAACTATGCATTGATTGCTAGACCTCTATACAAGTTGATGATTATATGCGAGTGGACAGAGAAATGCCAATGCACATATAAGGAATTGAAAAAGGCTCTAACTACTACACAAATTTTGTGATTCCCAGATTGGACAATCACCTTCCATATTCACATCGACACTTCAAAATTCGTTGTGGGAGCTGTGTTGTGCCAGCCTGGTGAACACAACCTAGACTATCTAGTGAGATTTGCTAGCAAACAATGAATTACTCAACAACACACACACACACACAGAGCTTAGCCATGGTATTTGTTGTAAATACATTTCGACATTATCTTTTGGCCACGTCTTTTACCTCCTTTGTTGACCATCAAGCATGGCTTTATCTTGTTAATATACCTTGCACTACGAGATCCATTACTCGATGGTTACTTTTGCTTTTAGAATTGGACTTCTCCATGGTGGTACGCAAGGGGAAGCAGCATTACATGCCTGACCATATGTCTCGCATACCCACAAGAGAAGCCGCTGACAAGGCATCCCGGACGAATTGCCAAATGCGTATCTATTTCACATGTCTAGTGAGAGAGATTTATTTAGAGCTTATTTGACACCATATTGGGCAGACGACATAGTCCAAGTGCTTGAGCATGGACTTCATGAACGACTTGAACAAAAGGCCCAACTTAGGTGACTCATCCTTAAATTCCAACCCTATCAGTTGTTGATAGCAAGCCAACTTGACGGATTGCTGTGTAGATGTGTGTGCGAGTATGAAATGCATGACTTATTGGCAGAGGCACATGAAGGGATTGTAGGGGGACACTTTAGTAGAGATACAACAACCTGCAAGGTGTTGTAGTCTCAACTGTGGTGGCCTACTCTCTTCCGAGATGCAGTATGATTCGTAAAGCACTCCAATGAGTGCCAATAGACCAAGGTCCCGATTTGCAAGGATCAAATGGAGCTAACCCCTATCATTGCAAGAAAACCTTTCAAGAAGTGGGGCATTGACTTCATTGGGCTGATTAGTCCTATGGCACAGTATTCACAAGCCAAATACATCATTGTTGCCACAGATGATCTCACAAAGTGGGCTGTGAAGCACGAGCCACTCGGAAGAACAACGCTAGGACCACTGCCAAATTCTTATGGGAGCAGGTGATCTCATGATTCACAGCTACACCATCGAACTGGTTAGTGACCAAGGCACACACTTCATTAATGAAGTGATTGCTCACCTCCTGTCTACCTTTCTAATCATCCATTGAAAGTATTTGCGTTAGTATCCTCAGGTGAATGGCTAGGCTGAGTCTACTAATAAAATCTTAGTGAACGTCCTCACCAAATAGTCTCAGCTTTGCGCAACGACTGGGATAACAAATTGATGGCAGCCTAGTGGGCCTATCGCACAGCCTATAAAACGACTATAGGACAAACTCCCTTTAGGTTGACCTATGGGACTGAAGCAATTCTACACTTAGAGTTCTTTGTTCCTAGCTTGAGAATTGTTCTTCAAGAGAAATGGGATGGAAAGAAAGCATGGATAGAGAGCATACCAATGATCTTCTATGTGTTGCCAAACACTAAATATGCAGGTATGAAATCATTGTTAGAACGCACATTTAAAAAGCAAGCTCATTGCAACGTCGACTACGGGTCCCATTGTATTCACATCGCCATAGGTAACATATGTATAGTCATTGCTTTCAGCAAGGGTTGCGTAACTCCTTCAAAGTCCGTAAAGCCACCGGTAGAGAAACCCACTGTCAAGTCTAAGGAGGGGGGTCGTGACCCGTCACAATCCGCCAAACCTCAAGAGATGGGCAAATCATTGAAGCCAAAGATGAGGCCTATGAACCAAAGCTTCAATTGATACCTAAAGATCAAGTCCTACCCCCACCTAGGAGCAAACTCCCACGACCCCACAAGGCTAAGAACCTGCACTCGAAACCTAAAAGGCCAAGACAAAACTACCAACAACGACGAACGGTCAAGCTCAAGGCTATTACGAGGGTAATACATCGATATGGGTACCTAAAGCCAAGATGGAAAAGGTCACTACTCAAACATCGCCCTTAAGATTGACCACCCAAAGCATCAAGATGAATCATCTAGAAACACCGCAAGAGACTTAGGCTGCAAAACCCATAGAACCTCAAAATCTTAGGCTAGCATATCCTAAACCAAGCTATCGACAAACACTAAAGCCCGCTACTCACAAGCTGCCTCAACCTAATCCCACTTGTGTCCTTAAGGCCTCAGAAGCATCTAGTAGCGCGACACCTATAGCTCCAACCAAGCCCATTGAACAAGAGGCAAAGCCACAACCTCAAGAGCAACCCAAGCTGCAACAATCACCTGTTGAACTATCTAGTTCGATCAAACCCCATCGGTCAAACCTCAACCACTGTCGGGCTTAGACGCTCTTATGAGCGGAGATCAATTCTAACCTTGGCCACAGACTTAGCAGAGAATACGAGGGATGACTTGGTTCCTTACCATAGACGCTTGGATGCTACCTTTATGACGCTTGCTAAAATCTACAACAGGCTGGATTTAGGCCTTTTGGACGAGCCTATAGTGACGGAAGTGCACTCCCTTATTCTTGGAAAGAATTGGAATTTGTATTTGTTAAGGCTTTCGAAGCAGCTGAGGAGCTAATTTCCACCGAGATCTCTAGAGAACATGCACAAAAGAAACGCCTCATTACGTCCTATGACAAGAGCACTGTCCTTGCTACCACAGACCAAGAAATCAAGGAGTTAAAATAGCTCGCTAACATTGACTTCTTTTTCTTGAGGAAATGGTATGCTCTCCGACTTTAATGGGAGCTAGAGAGCTAGCAAATCATGACTAACGTTAAGCAACGATGTGCCATCAAAACCTCAGAGTATGACCCGACTTATGTAGCTCCAACCTCCTATAGGGTGTTGACCACCATTCGTAACCGACCCCTAGAAGAGCACCTCTTGACCTACCTGTATTTAGATCAAATTTTGACTGAGGAGGAGTTATGCATTGCCAGTCGAGTAGACTCTAGTGACTTCTTCATGGATGTTCTCACCTACATCACTCAAGTAGGCATCAGTCCTTTCATCATGGACCACTATGTTGATCTAGAATACAATCCGAATTTCTATGCTTGGCTCATGCAAAAGTAAAGCACCAAGAACACGCACTGAATGCCCTTGACCTCTCAACCTCTAATCCTAGAAATGATTCTTCTCATTCCCAAGGGGGAAGGGGGGGAAGTGGGAAAGGGGGTAAGGTGAAGTAAGGTGAAATCACCAGGTAAAATCAAACATGTAAGGGGAATGAAACACACAAGGAAAAATTTAAAGTCTCAATCAACATCCAAAATATATGAAAATTAACTTGTGATTGAGGAAAAGTGTCATAAAATTTTGGAAATAAATAGAACTTCTCGAAGGAAAATTCTCTTTTTGTGCTTAAGCATGTTCTTCTTTCCATAAAAGCATGATCAACTCCTGCTCATCTTCTAGCAAGAAAGTGCCTTAAGAACGCTAATGGTGAACCATGGTTTCATGACAGTAGTTGAAGATGGCAGCACAAGAGGATCATGCCCACTGCCTTCCATTCACAAACGAGGAAAGAGTGAAGTATGGCCTTTTCCTCGAAAATTGCGCCTATAACCAAGTCAAGTTTCAAAGTATCCAAAATATTGAAGAGGTGGTGGCTAAGAAGGCAGCTACCAAAAGGGTTATGGAGAAATTCAACCTAGCTAAGGACCTCAAGAAATTTGGGCAAGAACCCAACCACACCAAATGTGTGGAATTTTTTAGGACATACAACCTTGACAGGGAATGTGGGACGGTGATTGTGTTGAGGGGAGAAGAAGCTAAGCAAGTGCAGATTCAACTCAGTGAGGACTTGGAGCCACAACAGAGACACCAAAAAGGGGTTTCTAGTGCAAGAAAATCTATCTTGTAACATCAACAAGCTTTTGTTTCATTCTTTAGAGAACCACAACAAGGAAAAGAACACCACGAGCAAGAAATCTTCACGCAACTTCACAAAGATAATTCTCCCACGGCTTTAACTTCAAAAAAATTGATCATTCTCTTCATAGAATTCATCAACCAACAAAGGGAACACAAAAGAAACACCACTTTTAATGAAAAAATATCACATAGTATTCATCTTCATTGTCTTCATACTTTTCTCTTACATTCTTTCATATATAGATACATTGTTTGGCATAGAATTGGCTATCTCTGACTCTCCCTTTCTCTCCCAATCAATAGTACATCATCTCCTCACTGCAATACTCAATAATCACTCATAATAATCATTCTTTGGTCATGGATGCCCCTTTCAAAAGGTGTGTCTGATATGAAAGGTCATCAGAGCCACTACAGTGACTTCTCATAGCTCATCACTATCACTTCACTCTAGTCTTCTCTTGAGTCTTCAGCAACCCCCTTCCTTGAACTCTTTTGGACTTACATTCACCTCTTTCCAAGGCTATAAAACTTTCCCAAAGTCACACAAACATTCTATAGAACACTTATAGAAGCATACATAACAAAACAGAACAGGAATAGAGGCTTTACAAAAGCTCAATAGAAGGTTTACAGAAGGTCAACAAAAAGTATCAGAACCACATAACTCATACTAAAACCATTCCAAACTATCAAAAAATTTTCAATGAGCTTTCAAAAATTCTCAACTTCCATCAATCATTAACCCATACTTCATACAGAAGAAAAACAGAACAAAACAGAAGCTAAACAAAACCAATCAGAACCAATTAGAACCCCAACAGAACCTATCAGAACATCACAGAGCCTCATATCTCTACTGAAAATCATAACGAGCTTCCAAAACATAATCAATCTCATCCAAAATACTCTCACACTTCCAAAACAACTAGTCATCACTCAAAATCCATCAAAAATCAATCATTCAGGCCTCAGAAACAACAAAAATCAACCAAAAAACCAAGTCACTTCAGCATTCAACATATCCCCACACTTAATAAGGGAGCGTCCTTGCAGCCTTTAAAAAAGGAAATACAAGTCCATTAAAGAGCTAAACTCGATCTTATTTAGTATCTTCAATAAATCACCTAGCAACGACCCCAACTTATCACCTGTATCTAATAAAGAATACAATGAAAGGAAAACCCTTTATCCATTAACACATCTTATAAACAACAACAAATTATAACAAATTCATAAAGGATATAAAAGGCTACTTTTGTCCTTCAATCAGATAGAATCACGAACCACCATCCATCAGCGTTAACCCCAACACGAAGAAGCAAAAGGAAATAAAAAAGACGCAGGGTAAAGGCGAAAAAAAGGTAGCCCGACTGAAGAAAGAATAGGATAAAAGGCCAAAAGCGCAAGGGCAACCTTAAAAGTCCAAGGCAAATGCAAAAGGGGAAAGGCGCATTTTAAAATAAAAAGGTGCACCCTGAAATCTTGTAAAAGAGTGTCGGGCTCTCACCCGTGCAATTTGTAAATGTAAACGGGCGGTGGAAAGGAAGCTAGGAAGATAGAAGGACAATGGAAAAAAGGGCCTAGGCTACGGCCGGCCATGTAAAAAAGGGGAAAAGGGGATGAACGCCCAAAAAGGGATTTAGGGTTTTGTATATAAAGTTGAAAAGTGAATGAGAAGCTCATTCTTGTGTGTGGCCAAAAGTAGCTCTCCTCCTCTTCTTCTTCTTCTTGTTCTTGCTTGCTTGAGCTTGTGCTTGAGAGAGGGAGTGTGAGAGTGTGAGGGAGTGAGTGTGTGAGGATGAGGAACCGGGGAGGAGAAGCTCTCCATCTTCTCCTCTCTTCTTCTCTTCTCTTCTCTTCTCTTCTCTTCTCTTCTCTTCTCTTCTCTTCTCTTCTCTTCTCTTCTCTTCTCTTGCGCGCGGCAATGAAACTTGGAGCGTGGAGCTTGGGGATGAAGCTTGCTTGAAGCTTGCACTTGGATCGTGGAGCTACCGAAGTGCGCGAGAGAGGAGGTAACTCAATCGGCATAGAGGTAAGCTCACTACACCCATAGATATGGATGGCGTGTCGGCTATGTGAGAGGTAGCCATTAGTGCTCGACTTGGAACGCTTGAACAATAAGCGGTCCGTGGGTCTTGGCGGTTGAGCGAAAGCTCCCACATTTTGGTTCCGTTGCCAGGACAAATGGATTCAAGCCTTGAGCGCTTGCGCGCTTTAAATCGAGCATCAAAGTAAGGGTTTTCCCCCGAACTTGTGCTTGAGATAGGTAGGAAGTGAGGGGGGTTGAAGATGGTATTCAATCTCCTTGGCAAGTAGCTTTTTTGCTTTTTTGAGATTTATGTTGTGAGATGGAGTAGTGTAGGTATTTACTTTGTGATTTGGATGCATTAGGGTACGAAAAAACAAAGAAAAAGAAGAAAACAAGCATCAAGGTTTCTACTATCATAACAGGGCATGGGGGTTTGATTCGTTTGCCGATTTTCATTTTGGAGTTTATTGAAGATTCCCAGGCATATAGATCTCTTCCCCATCACTCCAGCATCATTCATGTTGAATCTTGTAGCTTGTAATAATCAATACCTTAATATTTTTGACGATTTTATGCTTGAAAGTGCGTTTGGGTCGGCGGAATCGGACATCCGATCCAGTGTCCAATTCTCACAATCGGACGTTCGAACAACCGTCCGATCGGACCATCCTATCCGATCGAACCACTCGGACCATCCTGTCCGATCGAACCAGCTTGTCCGAGTCCCAAAATTGGACCAGTCCATAATCGGACCACCCAGAATCGAACCAGTCCATAATCGGACCACCCCGAAAATCGGACCACCGGGCCGATCGAACCAACCCAAAATCGGACATCCGATTCTGATAATTGGACTTCTGAAAATCGGACATCTGAGAATCGGACAAAAAATTGTCAAAATTGGACAGGTATCTAGAACACAAATTTTGACAAATCTAAACCCCAAAATTGACCCCAAAGGCCACGTAGAGCTAAAAACACATCACAGATCTAACACTAGGCTGAAACTTAGAGCAAGTAGTTCAAAATTTGGCTATAAATGGTCCTCCAAATTACGCATGGTGTTTACCGTAAGAGCCCTATGGGCCGGGGGGGACTGCCCCCTAGGACCCCCGCAGAGGGGGCTCTGCCCCCTCCGCATATCCCCTAAGTAGGTTGGAGAGAAAACGCGCGCCGTGACAGATCCTCCAAATTGGACCCTAGTGTAGTAATGGCTCTACATGAGCATGGATTCTCACTTACAAAAGAGCAACCAAAAGCCCATACCCGAACAGAGAGAAATAGAGACCCTAGAACATCAATGGGCCAATCTAGCCATCAAGGGCAAAAAGGCCACACCATGAGAACACAAAGACATTGTGTTCATACCATGTCTAGTCAGAGCGAAATGCAACATCAACAAGCTACAAATGCCAAGATGACTAGACATAACACTCTTGACGAGAAATGTACCTTGAGCAACACTGCACAGACAACCCAAGACATTGGTGGAGAATCCACGTCTGGTCATGCAAGTGGGGACTCAAGGGCATCTGTCGAAAGGCTTAAATTTACAAGCCAGGACCCGAAAGATGAAGACATAGTACCACCTGCTTATATTAGGGTCAAACTCACCGCGAAAAGAGAGCATACTATCGATGCTCTGATTGATGAAGGAGCAGATTTTAACATCTTGACCTATGAATCATGGACCCTACTAGGCCAACCAGAGCTCACACCGACTAGCACAACTCTTAGCCCTTATGGGGGACACCCACAAGCACTCATGGGGAAGTGCAAAATCCTTGCAACAATTGAAATGGAAAGCTTGCCTATCCTATTTCATGTTCCTCCAAATAGTGCTAGCTGCGGGAAAGAAACCCTCCTGGGAAGACCCTTCAAAAAGGTGACCAAGTGTGAGGCCGACTATGTAGCACAGAGGATACACTTGACACTACCGGGTGTGAGGATAGTCACAACCTTTAGCAAGGGTGATCTCATCAAACATCAAGGGAAAGGCAAGGAAGGTGCTCACGTAATAGTCAAGCCTACTAACGAGAGCAAGGACTTGTTGGAAAAACTGATACAAGCACAGGTCGAACAACGAGAACCAGTGAGTGAGGCCATGCTTGAAATAAGAAGGTCAAGAGACAATGCCAAGGATGGGCTTTGGACTTACAAATATCGTAGAAGACCCCAAAAGAAGCCTAAGCCTTATAGACGAAGGCATCGATGGAGAGCTAGCACAACGCCGCGATGGATATCCAAAGCGTTGCTACATGCTCAAGGGTACTACGCAGGTAACCGATGGACTTGGGTACCAAAATCCCCTGCTACACCACCTCTATCAGCTGAAGGCCAGAGTGCATCAAAAGCAACGAAGCACATGAGGAAATCTAAGAGAAACTCTAGGTCTCGAGGCAAGAAACCAAACATGAGTATTCGAAAGAAAGAGCCTCAACCTAGCATGCTTAATAAGCAAATGTCATATGTGGCCATTGAGCGTGCACAAAAGCCATTAGTGCCCAAAGAGCCTTTGATTCCCCAAGAGGATAAGGAGCACCAAAGGCACCATGCTACTTGTGAGATGGCTAATTGCTCAACAAAACAAATGGAACAATCGTCTAATAGCCTTGAGCAAATCATTCGGCCAGTGCCAAGTCACCCTAAGAGTCCTAGATCTCCTACATCCTCTTTTTCCAAACAGACATAGGAAGCACAACAGCGGTTATCGATGGCGGCTGCTCACTCCCAACTTATGTCTCCATTAAAGCTTCCAAATGTCCAAGAGGTGGGGCATGACGCCATCTGTAGTTCTCGACCCAAGGATATGCCTAAGCAACCTAATGTGACTAGATGCTCGATCTACACAGATGAGTGCTCAAAGGGTAACAAAAGACCCGACCACTTCCAATCGCCCTAGAGACTTGGCACCGCAATCCACCAAGGGTAGCCAGCCCACTAAACTAGCTGCTACTACTTCCAATCAGGGATCATAGCAGTCACAGCCTTGGCCGTGACAATGCCCCTTGTGGAACGTGTCCTTAGTAGTTTACCTGTGGAGGAGGTGTCGCAACCAACCTCCTCGACAACTCCAGCACTTTCAAAGTGCCTAAATCCTAGGCTGGAGGAGTTAAACTCAAGGGAGTTGGCTGAAGAGCTAGACTCTCCGAAAAGGGAGGTAGTTGTGCGGTCACAACCTAGCGAGGCTATTCAGCAGGCCACGGCCATGTCCCATAAGGACACACTAGAGAAAGAGAATGCTAAGGCCTAACCAAGCACATCAATGGTTGACCTAGTCCAGGGTCCTGAGTCATTGAGAGATGCACCTTCACTGACCAGGAAAAAGAGGAGAAAACAACGAAGACAACAGCAATCACAAGTGGTTGTGGACCCCAAGAGCATTGAGACCAAGAACGATGGAAAGCTGGGGAATAAAGCATCAAGTCCATCCACCAATGAACCCATTGATGTCTCTCCTAATAGCGGTGAAACCTCAGTCACATCCGTGTGCTCTGAAAAATCAAAGCAACCGTTGCCATCAACAGTTGCTTTCAACACTCAATCCACCGACAATAGAACTCACATCGACCAATCAAGAGTGGATACAACGTCGTCACAACAGGGTGACAAATCTATACCAGTCACATCTGAGAAGAACCATGACAAAATAGCAGCAAAACCTCAGGAAAAATGCACAATCCCTAAGAGCATAAGCAATCCTAGCATTGACCAATCTTGCTCATCTAGGCCTGAGCCCCCAGCTATGCTAAAGCCTAAGGAATATCTTAGATCTTTGCATGAGATAGCAACCGAGCAAGCCCTCGTTGAACATAGAAGTGTCACAGAATGCTTAACTGAGTTGGATGCTAAGCTCAAAGTGTTTGCACGTGTCTACGTCCTTGCGGACATGGGCGCATTCCCTAAGGAGCAGCTCGAAGAATACTTGCCATTCCCCTTATCTTGGGAAGAGCAAGAACATCTTGACGAGCACTATAACAAGCTCTTACATGAATGCATGCGACTCATCTCTGACGAGGAGGTTGACGAACTACGCTTAACCGTCACGTTCAATGAAGTGCTCTGCCGACCGAATCTCGTAGACATAGAGCAACTAAAGCGACTGTCAGCAGGCCAAAGTCAATTTGAGCAGCGTTGGTGCAAACGCCGCATTGTAATGGCTGAACTAGGGGCTCAGATCATGACAGTCTCTGAGGAGCGATTGGCCAAATGGCGATCCCAAAGGGACCCAACCTATGTGGCACCAACTTCCCTTCGAGTGCTGACTGCCATTCGGGGTACGGACTTGGCTGAACCTAGCCAAGAAAACTTTTTGTTTGATAAGGTTCTCACTGCGGAGGAGTTACATGTTGCCAGTAGACTCGGACAAGGGTCCATGCTGCTCGATGTGGCAAAATATCTATCGGTACTAAGTAAGCTGCCACGAGTGCTGGATGCGTGTGCCATGCTCTAGTACAACCCCGAGTTCTACAATTGGTTCTTATCCTCGTGAAGTGACATGGATTCATAAATATGTATATAAATAAACATTGATTTTTGTGTCACCGTGTATAAACAATATCAACACACACAAGCAATGATAGTCAAGCGCAGGGAGAAGAGTTGGGTCTGACAAGCTAAGCTCCTCAAGTCCTCCTCTCATCACGCATTTAAAAGCCATGTAACCATCCCCACCTCCAAGTGAAGGGCATGCAACCCACATTACCGCCATAGGAAGCCTTGACCAACAACTCTGATGGTGTAGACAGGGTGTAGTCCCTTTCTATACACCTTCTTCCCTTTCCAGTCTATCCTTCCAAGGAGGAGCCCTGCCTAAATCCATGACCGCCAGCCGACGTAACTCGGCGTGAACCAAGATCTCCTAATGGCAGGAGGCTAAATATACATCACGGGGGCCATCCCTCTACAACAACACTGCATGCTCTGTCAAGATTGTGGGAGAGAAGGAAGGAGTCTCACTTGTAGCTTTCTTGCTTGCACAATGGTTGAATACACACACAGGTGGAGGCTGAAAATAGTTTTCCTCTTCTTAGTTGTGTAAGCCAAAAAGAACTCTCATACAAAGAAATAGAAGAACCCTATATATGGGTCTCAAACCAAACTCAACTAACTAAGGTGGCATACTAACTGAACCACGAACTAGAGTAGATAAGGATAGATGTCATCTAGCTATTATTCATGGGTGGTGTACCAACCGCATCTGCAACTAACAAGTCGGTGACATAAATGCACAACAGTCACCCTGGCATATCACGAGTGGAGCTCGATATCTCAACACTCCCCCTCGACCTCAATCCCAATTCCTGCACACCAAGCATGTCTCTGAACTTGCGCAGCTTCTCTACGCCCAATGCCTTCGTAAATATGTCAGCTATCTGATCCTCTGTGCCGACATAAACTAGATCAATAAGACCTAGTAAAACTCTCTCTCGCACATAGTGATGATGCACCTCAATGTGCTTTGTTCTAGCATGATAGACAGGGTTATTTGCCAAGTGTATATTACTCATGTTGTCACAATAAATAAAAACTGGCCCATCTGTAGGCTGATGCATATCATAAAGTAGCTTATGCAACCAAGCCACCTCACATGCAGCCATTGATGCGCCCCTATACTTAGCCCCTATGCTTGACAAGGCAACTGTAGGATGTTTCTTGGCTCAGCTTCACATTCTGCTCCAAAGGAACTGAAATAGGCTTACAGCCTGTCATCCCATATTTGGACAGCATGTCCAATCCATACTGGCTCTGCAAGAGCCGTATCCCACTTGGTGATCTAATCACCTCAATTCCCAAGAAATAACGCAGCTCTCCCAAATCCTTCATCTCAAACTTCTGCTTCAATAGCATTTTCACATGAAGGATATCTTCATCACTGTCACCTGTCATAATCAAATCATCAACATAAATGACAAGTAGCATAATACCTTTCTCTGTTTTTCTCACATAAAGTGAGAAATCTGCCTTGGAAATCTGAAAGTTAATAGTGACAAGATACTGTCCTGTCTTGTCAGACCATGCTCTAGGTGCTTGCTTCAAGCTATACAAGGCTTTCTTCAACCTACAAACAAACTCAGGATGAACATCATGCACATAACCTGGTGGTTGCTCCATATATACCTCTTCTTGCAAATCACCATGCAAGAAGGCATTCTTTACATCCATCTGATGTAAATACCATTCCTTTGATGCAGCCATAGCAATGACTGCTCTTACGGTTTCCATCCTTGCAACCGGACTGAATGTTTCTTCATAATCAATGCCATATGTTTGTGCATACCCCTTGACTACTAATCTTGCCTTGTATTTGTTCACAGAACCATCTGCATTGTGCTTCACCTTATAAACCCACTTACAGCCAATTGCATTCTTATCTTTAGGCAAAGGTACCAATTCCCATGTAGCATTTGCTTCCAAGGCATCCATTTCTTTATCCATGGCATTCTCCCATTTTTCTTTTCCCATGTCTTGCTCAAAAGAAGTGGGTTCTGGTTCCTGTATCACTTTGATCATATAGGCATAGTGAATGGCTATAAATCCATCATATTTTAGCCTATCCACATGATACCTAGCTCTGGTAGACCTGCGCAAAGTAGGTTCACTCCCATGTGCTCTCAAAACATCCCTGGTCTTCCTTACTCCAGGTGGAACAATAGAAGGAATACCCAACTCATCATCAATGCTCTATTCTGAGCCACTGGATTCACCATCCACATAAGAGTGACCTGCATTCACATCAAACATGGGCTGATCTACCTTCTCTTTTCCTTTTCGTGATACCTGCATACCACTATCTACATTGCTTTGAAAAGATTCTCCTGAGTCTCAATTTGTCTGTCCATGGCGAAGAATGTGAACCACTGCTAGAGGACGCTCCAGGTCCACTAATATCTTGTGATGACTGCTGCTGTGAATTCTGTGCAGCATTACCATTTTGTGCATCTACATTATCAATCACATTTACTGGTTTATACCAGCTACTCATCTCATCAAAAGTAACATCTCTGCTCACTGTAAACTTACGAGTAGAAGGGTTATAACATCTATACCCTTTTTGCTACAGAGAGTAACCAATAAAGGTGCACTTCTCAGCTTTTGGATCCAACTTGAATCTCAACTCATCTGGCACATGAACATAGGCAATGCAACCAAAAATTTTCAAATGAGAAATATCTGGTTTCCTACCAGTATACCTCTCCTCTGGATTCATGCCATGTATTGCTACAGTGGGAGTCATGTTCATTATATAGACTGCTGTAGCAACTACCTCAGCCCAGTAAAAATCTAGCATGTCTTTTTCATTGAGCATGGCACGAGATTCCTCTCCAATATGCCTATTTTTTCTTTCTGCAATTCCATTTTGTTGTGGGGTATGACTACATGAATATTGCTGCTTTATGCCATGCTCCTGCAAGAACCTTGCAAACTCATTTGAGAGGTACTCTCCCCCTCTATCTGACCTTAGGCATTTTATTTGCAGGCCTGTTTCTTTTTCAACCATAGCTTTAAGAGTTTTGAAATGGCCAAAAATTTCACTTTTCTTTTTCATATAATACACCCAAACTTTTCTGCTATAGTCATCAATAAAAGTGTCAAAATAATGACAGCCTCCAAGAGATGCAGCTTTAGTAGTCCACACATCAAAGTGGATTAATTCCAATGGCTTCTTACTCTCTTGAACATGTCTAGGAAATGGTTTCCTTGCCTGTTTTCCAAATTGACATGCTTCACATACCTTATGCATTTCCGCAACCTTGAATTTAGGCAATCCTGTAATAATATTTTGGGCTTGCATTGATTTAAGTCACTGTACATTAACATGACCAATGCGTTTATGCCAGATATCAATATCTGCAACTACATCAGTCCCATGTGCAAACATTGCTGCACTCAATTCAGGTATGTCTACATCCAACGTAAATATTCAACCCTTCTTCTTTCCTTTTGCTATCAAGCGACCTTTATTTTTCATATCCTCAACAAAGCATCCATGAGAATTAAATCTGACCTGCAAGCCCTGCTCAACCATTTGACCAACAGAAACTAGGTTCTTGGTGATATTTGGGACATGAAATACATCCGATAGGTATTTCTTTTTCCCATCTTGCATAGACAAATGAATTTTTCCAATCTGCACAATAGGATGTGCAGTATCATCACCAGTCTCCACAAATCCTGGTTTTTCCATTTTCCTTGCATCCTGTATCCATTCTACATGACCTGTCATGTGGTTTGATGCACCTGAGTCAACATACCACACATCATTGCTTTCTTCTGCACTTGTCACAGAATTGGTCATGTGCTGCACCATAAACAAATGCTCATTTCTGTCATCACCCTGTCTACTAGAAGATGCATAATTTCCTTGTTGCAATTTTCCATTCATGATGTCATTCTGCTTTTTATAGCAGTCTTTAGCCATATGACCCATCCTACCACAGTAGTAGCATTTAGCATTGCTGTTTGCATTTTGGCCTCTTTGCCATCCACCATGACCTCTTTGGCTTCCCTTGCCTCTAGAGTTACCACGTCCTCCTCCATAGGACTGGTTTTCTTGAGTTTGCTACATATTCTGATATCTACCATGGCCTCCAAATTAGCCTCCTCTACCTCTGCCTCTACCTCTTCCAGCATTTGAGTAGAAGACAGCTTCTTTTGAAGTTCCTCCTGAAGAAGATGCACCACCATTTCTCTGCTCCTCAGAAATTAGAAGAGCAATCAACTCCTTAAAATCAGGAAATCTTTCACGGACGAAAATGGATGTTCGGAACTGTGCATAATCCTTTCCTAGACCATTCAATGTCACAGAAACTAAATCATCATCTTCCACTGGCGACCCAATGTAAGCAAGTGCATCTGCAATCTTCTTCACCTTCATGTGGTAGTCATTGATGCTCATACTTTCTCTTTGCACATTGTGCAACTCTTGCTTGAGCTGCATTTTCCTGGCTTGTGTATTTGTGCTATACATTTTTGACAAAGTATCCCATGCCTCCTTTGGCGTACTTGCATCTTGAATATGCACAATCATAGAGTCTGAAATGCTGATAGACAGCCAGTACATAACTTTCCTAGCTCTCTCATGCCATGCTTTAAATACCTGCATTTGCTATTGATTGGGAACATCAAGAAGAACTGGTTCTTCTTCATTTCTTGCAAACGAATTCCCAATATCCTTTTCCCATAAGGAAATTCGTCATTCTGAACTTCCATGCTTGGAAGTTGTTCTTGTCAAGCTTTTCAGTGACAATCTGTGAAAGAGAATCAGACGCCATTACAGAACACTGCAAAAAATTATGTCACTGCAAAGAACACAACTTCAGCCTCACAAGGGCAAATCTGCAAAACTGACGAAAGTGGTATTTGACCACACAGTCACTTCCTAGTGATGATTTTGCATCAACAGGCAACAAGGATGATTCTATAACTCCCAATGTCTCTGTGCACAGGCATTCGATGCAATTTCTACAGTAACTTTTCACCGACCTGTAGAACAGTGGTCGCACAGCATAAAACAGAGCCTTTTCCTGAGTACGTGCAGAAAACTTTCGCCTCCAAAACAGGCCTCGAAATGGCCTCAAATCAAAAAAACAGAGCAACCAAGGGTTAAAGCCCTTGCCCGCAGTATATACTGCCCTCTTGCTACACCGCGAAGGGCATCTCAATCTGAGACAATGCACTCTTGCACTTTCCGGCTGTGCTACCTGCAGAGACTTGCTCCCAAAACAGAAAAATGAAAGCAACACTGGTCCTCTTACCAGAACACCGCGAACTTGGTTTGCTTTCTTGAGCTCCTTACCACGAACAAGGCTCTGATACCATGTCAAGATTGTGGAAGAGAAGGAAGGAGTCTCACTTGTAGCTTTCTTGCTTGCATAATGGGGGAATACACACACAGGTGGAGGCTGAAAACAGTTTTCCTCTTCTTAGTTGTGTAAGCCAAAAAGAACTCTCATACAAAGAAATAGAAGAACCCTATATATGGGTCTCAAACCAAACTCAACTAACTAAGGTGGCATACTAACTGAACCACGAACTAGAGTAGATAAGGATAGCTGTCATCTAGCTATTATTCATGGGTGGTGTACCAACCGCATCTGCAACTAACAAGCCGGTGACATAAATGCACAATGGTCACCCTGGCATATCACAAGTGGAGCTCGATATCTCAACATGCCCCACCCCTCCCCTTCTCGTCCTATGCGCTTGATAACCTGCACTATAATCCCTTACATATGAATGGTCTTATCATGTGACAAATCCTAATCCTTGATTCGCATCTTACAGGCCCCCCGCAAGGAAAACATGGATAATCAAGGGTAGCTAGCTTGCAAGGACGCTCTCCACAGTCCGACGGGAACATGCAGCACACGCCCCTCCGTCGGTGCACTATGTACCCACTCTTAAAAGGTACGCCAAGAAACGCGGCCCTAAGCGACACCGCCCCGGAGAATCCGCGGGCCAGGGGAGCGGACACTCAAGGAGGCACACACAATGTGGCAACACCAGTGGCACAAACCCCCAACGTACGCTCGGGCACCAGATGCTCAAGGGCAGAAAGGGCAGCTCCGGATAGGGAAGAATTCAATGAACTATTTAAAGGCATTTTGGAAACGGTGGCGGCCTGGGGCTACACCATTCATGTCCCAGCCGACATGTTCCCTGCCCAACCCCACGGGAGCCCCGCACTAGCAGAGCCCCAATCGCCCGACCACCCAGACTCGCCCCACCTCGTACAAATAGAGTAGCCCCATGTTGTATAAAGGCTTATTAAAAGCTACCTGGCCAGGACTCTTTGTCTTCAAATGGTTAAGTGTTGACATGTTCCCCAATTGTATGAACTTTTCATATCTGTGTTTAATGTATTTCACGTCTTTAGCATTAAAAAAAAGCTAATCAAGCACAGGTGATAAATCTAAGTCAACACCATAGAATTCAGATAAGTGATGTCTCCTTGCGTTGCACCGGTTTATTATAGTTGCGGCATATACCATGCATGTACTCTCATGAAGTGACAAGTGGATGCAGGATGATACAGGTCTTCGTGCAAAAGTGTTCAATGCCCGATCACCGCAAGACCATCGACCCCACAAAGAGCTGCAGCAAAGCCACCCTGCCGAAAGTAAAAATCACCCTTGTTGACCGCCCACATTGCATGGCCCAAAGCATATTCATGGGCTATGCTCTCTTTCTGGGTCAAGCTCTATAGTTGGCTCATGTGGCAGTCGTTACCTCAATTGTACCAACATCGCGTGCGTCGCAAGGAGGTTTGCAATATCTCAAGTGTATCTCCCCATCTCAACAACTGCTTCTCTAACAACGAGGCTAGGGCACAATCATCATTGTAATATCCATTTCCTGAGCCTTCGAAGCTTGGCATTTTCCAACCCATTGAAAGGCTGATAGCCTCAACATATTGTAATGGTTGTACTCAGGCAAGTCCCAAAAAAAAAACAAAAAAAATGAGAAATGAGAAGAGAACGAAAGAAAGAAAGAAAGAAAAAAGCACAAGAAAAAGAAAAAAAAAGAAAAAAAAAAGGAAAAAGAAAAGAAACGAACAAAAAGATAAGAAGCACCCACGATCATAGCACAGCACCTAGGAGTCCTCAAATTAGGTACGTCCAGTGACCTTGGTCGATTGGCTCCATCCCTAGTCCCCTAGCCCTTTAGCATCACCCACAATTGTTCAGGGCACATCAAGGGCAGGACATACCTAGGGAACTTTTCTCGCCTATGGTTAGACCTGTCACCCTGACCCACTTGCACAATTCTCTCTTGCACTCTACCTTAGTACCATTGCAATCAGTGGTGGTAAGCACCGCACGATTGGCCATGAAAAGTACACCGTCCTCATCAATCAAGTCCAATAGCTTCCAGCTACCAAAAGTGCGGTGTCCCTGTATTCAATTATGCTACGTCATGCAGTCACAATGCAAAGGATGTCTCATATACCTTAACATGTACTTCTTCTCAACATAGACAACTTTGCTTCATCCACACATTGTTACAAGAAACTAGCCCACGGTCTTCTAACTATATAATATCTAAGTATGCACGAGCTCTTACATAATATCTACACCGAAGTATATACACAGTTTGGGTCCTCAAGTGTAGGACAATACTCTCAGCTTGCTTAGAGTTCAACCTGTCTCCCAAACTAATCAAATATGTCTTGTGCACGATAAGAAGACTAGCACTACCCCTTAGGGAGAGACCACACGAGAGATTTTCAAATTGCAGGTATTGAAGCCTCCAACGAAATTTCAATCGCTCTTTAGCGACACCCAACTTTGAATGCTTATCCCTTTCCATCCGACAAGCCTGCAAAGAATCGTCATATGCAGAATCCCCAACAAACCTACACTTGTGCTGGCCATCAATACAATCCCCAACACAGAATAGCCCTACCACCAACTCCAACAACCCTTCCACCTGCCACCTTGGCCACCAACAGGCCCCTAGGACTTTCTTTCACACCACCACCAACACTCCTCCACGGAAACCACAGGCGTCCTTGTCACCCACGTCTTCCGTGCATGCTACAGCCTGCTACCTACGACGGTGAGTGCCATTGGACTGGCACTCGTCTAGGAGGGGGTAATGTTAGCCCCAACACGAAGAAGCAAAAGGAAATAAAAAAGACACAGGGTAAAGGTGGAAAAAAGGTAGCCCGACTGAAGAAAGAATATGAGAAAAGGCCAAAAGCGCAAGGGCAACCTTAAAAGTCCAACGCAAATGCAAAAGGGGAAAGGTGCATTTTAAAATAAAAAGGCGCACCCTAAAATTTTGTAAAAGAGCGCCGCGCTCTCACCCGTGCAATTTGTAAATGTAGACGGGCGGTGGAAAGGAAGCTAGGAAGATAGAAGGACAATGGAAAAAAGGGCCTAGACTACGGCCGGCCATGTTAAAAAGGGGAAAAGGGGATGACCGCCCAAAAAGGGATTTAAGGTTTTGTATATAAAGTTGAAAAGTGAATGAGAAGCTCATTCTTGTGTGTGGCCAAAAGTAGCTCTCCTCTTCTTCTTCTTCTTCTTCTTCTTCTTCTTCTTCTTCTTCTTCTTCTTCTTGCTTGCTTGAGCTTGTGCTTGTGCTTGAGAGAGGGAGTGTGAGAGTGTGAGGGAGTGTGTGTGAGGGTGAGGGACCGGGGAGGAGAAGCTCTCCATCTTCTCCTCTCTTCTTCTCTTCTCTTGTCTTGCTCGCGGCAATGGAGCTTGGGGATGGAGGTTGCACTTGGATCGTGGAGCTACCGGAGTGCGCGAGAGAGGAGGTAACTCAATCAACATGGAGGTAAGCTCACTACACCCGTAGATATGGATGGCGCGTCGGCTATATGAGAGGTAGCCATTAGTGCTCGGCTTGGAACGCTTGAACAATAAGCGGTCCATGGGTCTTGGCGGTTGAGCGAAAGCTCCCACAATCAGCATCTCAATCAAGTCCATCTGCATCTTCAACTCCACATAAGAGAATAATACACCACACCACATATATCACAGAACATACACAAACTCACATAGACACAATACCAGATAGTCTGAATGGCACACGCCCCAAAAATGGAGAGCATAGAAAAAGTTTTTCATGAGGAAAAGAGGATACAACAAGGAAAATGCTTCACTTCAGATAAAGATATTTCTTTTTAAACGGCATGCTAAGCTTGAGATGCTTGAGAGCTTTATTCTCATCTACAAAATATTGAGGTACATTTTGTAGGAATTGTAAACAACACATCCTTTCCATCAAAATAAGGAACCTGGTAGGTAAATCTTGTGCAAAGTAATATAAGACATCCATTTGAGCAACAGTCACATCCACATTTGGATTTATGATCAGCTGTGGGATACTCTTTCGAGTATTTAGATGAGACTGCTGATGCATGAAAGCAAGATACCAACAAAAGTGAGAAGCAAGGCATACAGAAGTATCCCCTGATTGAACATGCACCCAAGCAAAATGAAGATAAGAAGTTGAACGTGTAGCAGATGTCTCCTAGGACCCTAGAATAAGAGGCCAGTTCCTATCAAAGAATCATGCAATGTCCATTGCCTTTGACGAAGAATACCACTATCATATCTAGGTGTATCCAGCACAAATTGGGGAGAAAGGTTAATAGAATTAGATGGAGATGGTAATTGAATGAGAAGGGAACATTGCAAAGGTGGATAAGAAAAATCATAAAGTGAAGGTAAGTGACGGGATAAGGAAGATAAAAAAGACAGAGAATTCAACAAAAACGTTTGAAGAGATTCTGCTAAGAAAACATAAGGAATAGGAGGAACTATAGGAGGAAGCTTAGAGGGAATAGGAGACGATGTAGGATCAACAATAAAAGGACAGATAGTAAAAACAAAAATATGAGGGAATCTAGAAGGAGTAAAGGATAAAAGAGGAATAGTGTCAGGATTAGAAGGAAGAAGGGAAACATATAAAGGAAAACGATAGGACATGAGAGAATAGGAAAGAATATTAGTAGGATCCAATGGATAAATGGAACAACGAAAATTAAGGGTGTGGAAAAAAGAATCAATAAATAATGTGCGATCAACAATATAGCTCAACAATTGAGTTTGCAATGGCTGGATATCAAACTTATAAAAGACACTTTGTAAACAGCAAGGTTCCAAAGCATCATCCTCCAAATGCGGATGCCAAGCATGCCCTCTACACCAAGACATCTGCTGATGATAAGTCTTTAAGCTTTCTACTAATAAGAGCTTCACTGAATGAACATACATGACTGCTTGCAAAATGACATCCCCCATATAAACATTCAAATCCTCCTCATTAGGAATTTGTAGATGTCCTGTGAGATACATAAAGGATAATAACTAGGTTTCATGTGAAACTAACTAATCCACAAATCTACCAAAGACAGCTCTCAACAAATCTGCAGTCCATAGAGTTGACCACCCATTCTCTGGAAGTTCCAAATCCACATTGCTTAGAGAAATATATAAGGCAAACCTGTGTTGATTAAACTTAATCCAAAAAGAGGGGGGAGGTGACACCAATTCAGCATAGCGAGAAAAGTCATCTTGCACACAGTTCATTCGTTGTACTGAAGGTATTCTACCTTAGTGGAAAACTCATCACATAGCTTAGCCTTTTGCTGCAACTAATCAAGCTCCTTTGTAGAAGATAAGACAAAAGAAACTACCGGAGCTAAAGGAGGAATAGAGAGAACAACAATTTGTTGGTTAAGCTCTTCAATACTTTTGTGATTCAACAGTGTCTTGGGAATGTTGCAATTCACCCTCACAAGTACCCAACTTACGATTGGACTCTATCATATCCTCAAGAGCTACATTCTTTTCTTGAGTTAAAGCCACATTTGCAGCTTCCAAAGTAGCTACTTTATTTTGTAACTCTTTGATTCGGGCCTATTGGGAATCCATCAATCCATCAAAGCAATAGCATCAACCATCTGTTTATGAATATCATTGAGGGTAGCTTTTTCAGATGCCAAGTCTTCCAAAGCTTTGCTCAATTGATTAGTCAGGGAGTCAACTTTGTCTTGAAATGAATTATAAACTCCCATATAGATAGTAGACTGAAGACATGAAGTAAGGGAAGTCTCCAATGTAGACTGGACACCAGAAATTAACTTAGAAAACAAAGATTCAGCCAGCATCGTCTGTAAAGTAGAGGGAATCTGCTGATCTAGCTATCCATCCCTTTGGGCAGCAAATAAGTTAGAACAAGACACGAATGAAGGGAGGGAACTACTAGAAACAAAGGGAGTTGTGTCTTGCACATGAGAATCTGTAATTGAAGTTGAAGAGGGACTAGACAGCCCTATGGTACATCTATGTTTAGTTCGAAAGAACCTAGGAGGGGGCTCATCCTCTAGGTTTGAGTTCGGTTGTAATGGAGGAAGAGATGGAGAATAAGGTGGAGGCTGCTTTGGAAGAGGGGTAGGATCAATCACTAGCACACCACCAGGAGGAGGGGCAAAGGTAATAATCTTTTGAAGGAAGACACCATAAGAGACGTTACTACCTTGACCTTTCTGACTCTCTGAAAATGTTGATCCATCTTGGCCAACATGAATGTAGCCCAATTAAACTTGGTTCCCTCGAGGATCCGAACAAATGTGGTAAAAAGCTCCTTGGAAAGACATTTGGAAGCAGGCTTTCCGGACATGAATCTCTCTTGTAGGAATTGGCAGAGTTGCTTCCACACTAGAGAGGAGATATGAGCAAAAGAAACCCTAGAACTACTAATAATTTTGTTGGACACCAAAGGGGTAGATGTCTTATTGCCACTAGGTACAAAGGAAACATAAAGAGGCAGACATAACGCTTCACTAATATGGGTAGTGGAGAGGCAAAAGCATCGGTCATAGACCAAAACCAGACTGTTTTTTGTATGACGCCAAGAAAGAGTAGCAAAGCTTGTTATCCACTAGCGGAAACTTAAGCGTGATAAATGAACGAAGACCAACACGACAAATGCAATCCACTTCCAAGAGAAGGGAATAGTCATGCACCAACAATGGCACATGCTAGATCACAATTGGGGGAGTAGAGAAAGATGTCATTCAGATTACACAGGATATCCACACGCACAACCAATAATGGGAAATTTTCTGCAAAACCCAAACAAACCACCACTAAGAAAAATATCAAGACAAAGAATAGAAGAACAGATAAGACCAGACCAGACCTCCCCAAGCAATCCATATCCTACGAAAAAAATTCGACATGACCTATGCACTCATGTGACCGAAAGCTTCATGCCATGCAAACAGTCAGACGCCCAAAAACCCCATAATCAAGCACTCCAAAAGAACAAAAAGTCAAGCACACCACATCCTCGACATTGAGTAGACTCAAAATAGAATCACAGATTTGGACCGTCAAAATAACACAGACTAATACGACCGATACCTTTGCTTAAGAAATCCCAATCCCCATAAATGTTGGTGTATACCTAAGGTGCAGTGAAGTGAGCAAGTGATCGCTATCGAATTCATTTGTTAGATGATCAATTAAGCTCGGTTGATTATTAAATTAATCCGTTAATGCAAGGTGAGTCTTTTACATAGCCCATTCCCACTCATTTTGATGGGACTGGACGAGGGTCTCTACTAATGTAATTCATTTTTAGAAATTACATGATCTTTGGCGCAAAGCGCATGCATGCGTGACTTTGGGGGTTCATTTTTAATTACAAATATTAATGGTGTTTGAATAGTGTGTGTGCTCATGCAATGTGGATGAATTTTAGAAATTAAGTGGGTTATTGTGCTAAAGTACACATGCAACAATGGTGGTTCCTTTTATAATTAATAGTCGGGTTCATTTTAATTACAAATTTAGAAAAGTGCATTGTGTTAATTGTGTGGGTGCAACGGTCAGATGATTTTTATTTACAATTGCTTGTGTGTTGATGTGCATGTGAAGGAGGGAAAGAGGAGAAGAAAAAACCTGGCAATGTGTGGGCACTTGCAAGGTCTAATACGCAAAAATCCTTCGTCCACTCAATGCCAAGAAACAAAAAGATCCACAAGTGACAAAAGCAAGGCGACTAGGAAATAGTCAACCTCTTGTGTCAAATACAAAAGAAACCAATACTAACACCACACGAACGAATAGAAAAATTAAAAAAAAGGAAAATGGAAAAAGAAAATTTGGCATTGGGGATAAATCATGTGTGGGTTTTTTTTTTAAATGTGGGAGTTATTCATTGGTTTGTTGTTGTTTTGTTTTGTTTTCATTGTTTTAAAATATGTTGGTGAGAAATTGTTTTGTGGAGTTTGTGGATGTATTTAAATATTTATGATTGAATTTTTATGTTTTTTTTGTTTTAGTTCTTGATTTGCTTGGTTTTTTTTTTTTGTCAAATTGTGATTGAAATAGCTTCAAAGATGGAAAGTATGAAAAAGAACCTTGGTGAATTTTTTTTGGAATTTATCAACCATTTTTCAAAATTTTCAACTAATTTTCAAGCACTTTGGTATTTGAAAATGATTATCAATGAACAAAAAATCATTAAGTGATGAACTGAGGAATTGAATATCAATTTATCATTCACCAACAAGAGAGAAGGAGCTCAATTTTTTTCAATGGTTTGATTGGAATTAAATTTTTATTTTATGGATTTTTTTATGAATTTTATTTTTTTAATATATTTTCCAATTTTCAAAAATTGGTTGCCAACATTTCATTCTGGAAAAAGATTCCAAAAAATTCCCAATTCAACAAAGAATTGATTTTCTATTTTTATGTAATTTTTATGAATATCTAGGGATTTTTAAATGGTTTATACGTGTTTTTTAGAGTTTTGGACAGTTTTGTAATAAAAATGGGCGTATCGGATGTATGTGAATAGTTGCATCTAAACGGACATGCATGCACCACCGCATGGACAAGGTCGGATGCGCGTCCTCGCGCGTGAACACTCACGAACAGCTCTCGGACATGGCATGAAGACTCCCGATAGCGCACATGACCTCGCAAACACTCGCAACCGCATTTTTTATGAATGTGAATGGGTGTGGGTAAAGGGGGGCTGGTTACGAGATTGCAGTGGGTTAGGGGGATAGTGGGAAAGGGGGTTAGGGAAGAAGGGGGGGTTTCTGCGGGGTTTAAGGGCGGAAGGGTGGGAAGGGGGCTTAGGGGGAGGTGGGTTTATAAGTGGGGGGAAAGGGGGCTAAGGACGAGGGGAGGGCCAAGGAGGAGGCAACGGATAGGCGCCCCAAGGCCACATGCAGCACATAGACGAGCACTGGTGGTGGCAGACGGCGATAGATGACAATGAAGGCAACGACCTGGCATATGGGGCAACAACCTGACAGCCCAAGGTAGCAACCAGGCAGCATTGGCAGGGAGGAGAAGAAGAAGAAGGAGAAGGAGGAGGAGGAGGAGGAGGAGGAAGAGGAAGAGGAGGAGAAGAAAAAGAAAAAGAAGAGGAAGAAGGAGTAGTAGCACAAGTAGGAGGAGGAGAGGGGAGAGAGGGGAGAGAGAGAGAGGGGGGGCGGGGATAGAGAAGAAGAAAGAGAGAGAGAGAGAGAGAAAGAAAGAAGAGGAGAGAGAAGAGGGAAGGGGGAGAGGGAGAGGGAGGTGAGGGGACGCGGGAGAGGTAGTTAGGGGGAGAAATATTAATTAAAAAATTTGTTTGTTTGTAATAATAATAATAATAATAATAATGTTTTTCTAAAAAAAGAAAAAGAAGAATAGGGAGAGAAAAGAAACATCCTCGGGCGGGGGGTAAAACAATTTGCAGTGCCGGGAACATGGAGCGAATATGGGCAGGCACAGGGAGGAGATAGCAGTACAAACATGACACGCACATCAAAAGATAGAAACGAGGGCGTTTGTGCACAAACCCGCGCAACCGCAGGATGCAAAAATAGAAAAAGTTTAACTGCAAAAAATCTGTTTGCTAGAACATGTGTAAGACGACATGTGGGTTTGGCCTATCACGTCAAAACGTCGTTCATTAGGAATAGGACCCATTCACATGGAAAAAACCAGAAAAACATATCCGAAACGAGGTAGAAAATTAATTGAAAACAATCCACTGGTCAAATTGCAACGAAATGAAAACAGAAAATGTCCAAAGGGATAGGGCAAACAGGATGGAAAAGATCGAATGAGGTTCCGAGGATGGGAAGGCATGTTTACATGGAAAAAACAAAAAAAATGCATCGACAACTGGACACATAAATTAATTGGGAAAGATTCCTACCTTGAAACAAAATGAAATAAAAAGGAAAATGTCATGACAACTATGGGTAACATGGCGATTAGGTTAGAACGCATTTTTGGGGTCATTACTAGTTGAAAAACACTCTTTTATGCAAATGCTAATGAAGCATGGAAAAGTTTTTGCATTTCAGCCAAGTGAAATAGGCTGTGTGGATCCAAATATTGTGGCTCATATGGTCATTTTTACAAATCCACATGTACCTTGGAACCTCAAACATATTCCTGTTCCAAGGATGCATTTGCCCAAATTACTAAAACTTCTAAATGAAAAGATCAGAATGAAGATTTTGGAACCTTCTTCACCACCTTACTCAAACCGATGGTTTACTATGTCTAAGAAAAATGGATCTTTACGATTCATTCAAGATCTACAACCTTATCAATAGGGTTAGAAAAACTTGGCCCATGTTGTTGAGGATTGAGGTTGATTGTCAAGATCATGTGTTGTGTCATTGTTGGTTGTGCAGGAGGTACCAAGGTGTCTTCACAACACACGTCCAGTGTGGTAGGGACCACACAAAAGCACCCAAGGAGGCAACTGTGTTGAGGGAATTGCGAGAAATCATCGATGGTGGCGAAGGATATTGCACTCAGCTCATAGTCACTCAAATGAAATGAAAGAATAGTCACTCACCCCATTACAGACATCACGCAATTTGAATATTGATGGAAACCCAGTCACACACCCGGTTTAGAAATCGTCAAGAGAGAGGGTACAGAAGTAGAGAATGCCAAGGTGCACAGTTGATGGTGCATTAATGCGTCCCACCCCATCTGGCATAGGTGCAAGCAGGAAAGCCAAGGAGCCTTGTTGTGCAAGGTACAAAACAAGATGACATGTCCTATGGGGATGGCAGAAACCCATCCCGTGTGTGCATAGGGAAACGAGAACGTATCATAACATCCCTCAATCCTCACCTCTCAAGAATTGATTGAGGAAACATGAGTCACACTCACCCATTGACGTTATCCTCACTTTCACTTGTGCAAAGGCTGTATGCCTTGTATGCAATTGATGATGCAACTATGCATCCTACTAGGTGCCGACATACGGTGCAAGAAGGAAGGCTAGGGAGTCTTGTAGTGCCGTGCATAGAAACAAGTTTGTGCTTTGTGCATTGAGAGGCCCATCGCCCGTGCGTGCAACACTCCATTCACACATCTCACCTCTCTGTTGGATATCCAGGGCAAGGACTGGTCACTCATTCCATTCTCTGTCTCACGCTCTATTGATAGGTATAGAGGGTAGCCCATACTCACATCCCCATCTAGTTAGGATGAATGCTCACGATGCTCTAAGTTTGTCGATGAAGATTAACTTCATCTATTGAAGGTGTCAACGTGGATTGGTTGATGAAGAGGCCTACCTAGGGAGGTAGCCAACAAGTTCGTCACTAGGATTGCATGTTGGAAACTTAGTCTGTTGTAGGAACGAGAATTGTTGAGGAGGTTAGGGTTTCAATGCACCGAGGGAGGTGGCTTGAAAACTGCTTCTACAAGAATCTAGCTAGAGATTTGGGATCTTGGACTACAAGGTATTACCACCTTTCCCATAGCCAGCTTCCCGTCCAAGGGTGTGTGCCATCTTTTCTTGGAACGAGGCCTGTTATGACAAGGAATTGCTTCCTTTTCTCCCATAACAATTTTATTTTATTTTAGCTTTTTTTTCTTTTCTTTTCTTCTTTGCTTTTCTTTTACCCTACTCCCAAGGGCATTTACACCTTTTCTTGAAGAATAGGTCAACGTAATAGGGACCGAAGTCATTTTCTCCCATGACCAATATATTTTTATTCTATGTTTCTTTTTCTTGTTTTTTTTTCTCTCTTTTAGATTGTTGTTGTTGAAGAGTAGAATGGCAAGAATGCCATGTATCATAACCATCCTCGCCACCTCTACTGCATCAGATGAAAAGGAAGCCAAGGGGGAGGGAAAGGTGGTCGTGAGGGGCTATCAAAACGAAACCATATCATCAGGATCAACAAGATGGTTATCAGGAGCATTAGGTAAAGTCGTCTCAACCATTGTGCAAAGAATAAGGAAGCTATTAATGGTGATTGTTAGGATCCCCAGAAGGGTAATACTTCTTAAAGCGATAGCCATTAATAAGGAAGGGATCATTCGAAGTATCGACTGTCTACTGAACCACTAGGATTGACGACAAGTACCTTATAAGGGCCCATCCAATATTGTTGAAGCTTGCCTGGAAACTTGCCAAATCGAGAATCGTAAGCGAGGACTAAGTCACCTTCCTTGAACTCCTTCTGCTTGATGAAGCTATCATGATAGACCTTTCTGCGAGCTTGCGTAGCTTGCGTAGCTTCCATGCACTATAGGGCCATCCTACGAATCTCATTGAGACACTCAAAGTGCAAGAGATGGCATTGCAGGGACTCGGCATCTCCCATGTGTTCATTGATGGCCACATGCAGAAAGGGGATCTTGAGTTCAACAGGAAATATGACTTCTATTCTATACACCAACTGAAAAGGAGTTTGTTTTGTGGCTACCTTATGGGAGGTTCTGTACGCCTAGAGGGCCTCTATAAGTCAATCATCCCAACCACGATGATATGCGGCTATCATTCGTATCAAAATCGAGCAGAGGATGCGATTGGTAACTTTGGCTTGTCCGTTGGCTCTGGGGTAATAGGATGTGGACTTACGATGACGAATCTTGTATAGTTCTATCAACTCTTCCATAATCTTGTTGAGGAAGTGTGTACCTCGGTCACTGATGAGCTCTAGGGGACTGCGAAATGGGTGATGATGTTTTCATACAAGAACAAGGTCAAGCTACTACCATCGTCCTGCTTCAAAGCTTTGGGTTCACACCACTTTGTTACTGATCCGAGAAAATCACAAAAAAATATTTGTCTAACACTTTGTTGATTTTTGTACATTTGGAGGTTTGAAATAAAGAAGAGGGTGGGAACAACCTCTTGGGAAATCCAAGAAATCACTGGATGAAAATATTTCATGGACCGGTTAAGTCAATTTTGGTTCAGACAGGAGTTATTCTCCCATGGCCAAAGACTTTGCTTCCTTCAATAGTTAGTTTACAGTGCCCACTGTTAGGGACTATACCTCTGTTTTCTTGGAAAAGATCTGTTTGACGGCCTCTTCGTCTCTTGATGCACCATCTATTACTTCATTGGAGAAGTCTATTACGACTTCAATTGATGTGGATCCATTGGCTTTTTGCAATCCATACAACTTCAACACCACTTTGTTGGGTCCTTTGCCGACAGTCCGCATCCTTGCTGTTGCTTCAAAAAGCCAAGGTCTTCCCAATAGCAAAGGGTATGAGGTTCCATAGGAATTTGGTTTGACCACCAAATATGTCAGTCAATAATCTCTTCCTGTGAGGGTTGTCTTTATGTATGGGAGGATGTCCAACGGCTTGATTTTTCTTTGATCTGCCAATCTGATAAGCCATTGCATAGGCTGCATTCCTTGCAAGCATAGATCCTTCATTGTCACATCTGTCATTATGTTTACTGATGAGCCTCCATCAATCAATGCATCTACAATAAAGCACCCTTCAATCCATATGCCAATCTCTGGGGTTCCAAGATCCAAGAAGGCGTTAGCCACATCTACTTCCTTCATGGGTTCTGATGCTCATTTAGAATTGGTTGCCACGGAGGGAACAATTCTTAAGCCTCTTCTTCTAGTCGGTATGCTTTTGAATTTCTTTCGACAGCTAGGAGACAACATCAACGATTGTCGAAATGTTAAGTTTGGTTTAAAATTTTCTAGGTCTTTGACCAAATCATACTCTTTGATAGGATCCACAAGCTTTTCCAATCAGTTGGGAAATGGGGCCATGCCCACTTTTATATTTCCTTTTTCTTCTAGGAGCAGCAACATCTGTGCTTCTTCTCCATGAGGGGGTACTTCGACATCCTCTATTTCTTGGACCTCTAGTCCCGTCTTTGTAATGTTGGGGGTAAAGGCGCCTCCGTTTAGCCTCCCATGTATTACTACACTGACAGTACCTGCCACTGCACACTGCATGTGGCGGGCGCCCCGTCATAGTCACTTATTCTTTATTCTTTTAGTGACAGTTTGAATAAAGGAAGGCCCAGCCACATATTGTGGTTGTTGGAGTTCCCACTTTTGAGTCTCTCTCTCTCTCTTGGCTCTTGCTCTCCATCCGCCATAGCTCTCAGCACCGCCAAGCTTCTTCCTCTTGGGTTTACCTTCCCTTTCAACTAGTATCAGAGCAAAGGCATTGAAGCTTGCTCGACATTCTCTTCAGCCTGGATTTGAAGAGCTTCTACCCGAGCTTCAATGGCAGTCATAGCCGACCTTCCCAAGCTCCCATCACTCCCCGGCTTCCTGAGCACCTTCCCGGCCTATTGAGGCACCCTCATGGCATTACATCAGAGGCTTTTCTCCATTTTATTTCAATTCTTTATTGCCTTACAGGTTACACAAGGTATTCACAGGAAGGGGGCAGCCATATCTCATGCTCATTGGAGCTCCTATGCCTCCTACCTTCCCTAGAGCTCTTGGGGCTAGCTTGGGCCTATTGTTGGCCATATTTACCACCATCCCAAGCCCCCCATCAGCCACATTGGAGCACAGAAGTGTTGTTGTCCAGCCACACCTGTTTTCCTGCAGGTCTGGGCTTCTTCTCCACTACAAGGCTTTGGCTCCCTGGTCATTACTCTTTGCATCGGGCACTAAAGCAATGCTTGACAATGCTGTACACATTGTATTGATGCTTTACTTGAGCTCTGGAACTCTGGTTTGAGCAAAAATTTGTTGTAATATACAGCAACAGTTATGTCCACGTCTGCAGTAGAAGTGTACAAGTCATGGAGCTCATCTACGTACACTATCTCATACACGTATGCTATACCATTGATGCCTATGCTTGGTGGATGTTGGGCTAATGCTATGCCATCATTTTGGACTGATTTTATTGTTGAAAATACTCCTTTTGAATAGTAAATCACTATTGTACCACAGTGGGTTGAAGCCTATTATCTCATGTTTGGTTATGCCTATTGATTTCGGGCTATGTCTTTGGGATATGCAATGAAGTATTGACCTTCGGGGTACAACATAAAGCTTTTCTTTGGTTCCAAAATGCCTTTGAGCTTGTATTAAGTTTTGACTTGGTTGTTCTTCACCAGCATTTGGCTTCAGTTGGCATGCTTTGGACCGGTCTATGCCTATTGTCACTACTTGACATTTAGGCCTCTTGCATTTATGCTTTGGTCAGATATGGATGCCACTTGGTTTGCCATTACTTGACAGTTACTTGGAGCTTCATCTTCAAATGTATTTGAGCATTTTGAATCTACTGGTCATTACATTTGGTTGTCAGTTACATGCCCTTTGAATGCTTTCAAGCTTATGCTTTACGATTCTAAGATAGTTTGGGATTTATGCTCCGGATGTACCGTATTGGGATTTGGCATGTGTGATGCTATGTATTTGATGTACTAGAGCATTTCTTACTCTCTTCGCATCTGACTTCACTTTCAGTGGGAGCCTCTTAGTATATTCGGATGTACACAGAGTCTTATTTACAGATGAGCTTGAGCTTGTGGGACAATTACATGCATTTACTCTCTTAAGAGCTTTATGTCTGTTGTTTGTCTGTAGTGGGCTGATTTGATATGCATATTGGGGCAGGCACCTATCTCTATCACAGGTTTGTCATTTTTGTAAGCATCTTGCCCCTGGAAACTCACTATTGGATGTATCTTGCTACCTGGCAGATGCAGTGACATATGTATCAGTGATTGCTTCATTTTGGGATAGCTTTACATACTGCTATCATTTATTACAGCAAGCTAAAATCTGCAGATTTTGAGCACTTCTATGAGGGTAATGCTTACTATTTGATGTTATCTTGGTCATATTTGGTGGACACGTGCTTCTCTTGGTGAAATCCATCCTTTCAGCCAGTTTTAGCAGTGGCTTTAGTGCATTTTCTGCTAATTACAACAACCTGCAATTTTACTTTTTTGCTTTGATTTGGGATAGTATGGCTAGTCATTTGAAAGATATAGATCTCTTTAACATTGCCAAGTTGGATGGTACCAACTATGGGTATTGGAAGTCCCAAATATGGCAAGTTTTGGTACAGAAGTTGCAGTTTAAACCCTTACGTTTCAAAGGTGTCAAACTTGAGGATATGGATGATGATGTTTGGATGGAAGTCTACCATTATTTTGTCACTCTTAGAAGAGGTCCATCATAATGTTGTTGAAGATGAGAATCAAAGTGCATGGCATTTATGGGAGAAGATTCAGGAGCTTTATGCGCAGCAGAGTACTGCATCACAGATGTGTTGGCTGAAGCAGTTTATGGACCTTCGCATGAAGGAGGGGACCTCCCTTTCATCTCATTTCAGCCAGTTTCATGCTATCATGAAGAGTCTGTTGTCACAGGCTATTGAGTTTAAAGACAACTTGCACCCGTTGTTTTTGCTTGGCACCTTGCCTGAATCATGGGATGTATTTCGTACTGCCATATGCACAAACAAGCTTGATGGGCTGAAAATCAAAGATGTTGAGAGTGCTTTATTGAATGAGGAAATCAATAGGAGAAACAATTATGCTTCCCGCTCTTCACATGTATTGACCGTTAGAGGTGGCATAAATGGCAGGCATGATAATGATCATAAGGGCATGGACTCTCAGAAGTCTAGGTCCAAGTCACATGGTCGCAGTAAGTTCCGTGGACGGAAGTTTGATCTTACCTATCATTATTGTGGGAAAGCAGGATATATTAGGTCGCAGTGCCATAAAATGCGCGATGATAAGCGCAAGGAAAAGGGAAAAGAAAAAGTACATGAAAAGTCTTCTGAGCGCAATATTGTACCTGCAAAGTCCAGTGTGAAGATAGAAGAGGTTAATGTCATGCAGGCCATTACTTCAGATGATGATTACATACTTGCACCTTCTTCATGCAATGCCTTATAGGCTTCTGAGATACATTCTATGTATGCGCAGTCCTGGCTCTTGGATTCGGGTGCATCCTTTCATGTGACACCCTGTCAAGATTGGTTTCATACCTATCGTACCATGTCTGATTCCGTGCATCTTCGTGATGACAAGTCTCTTGACATCGTGGGCATTGGAGATGTTAGGCTACAGTTTCCTTCTGGCAGTTCTTTTCTTTTGCATCATGTATGCCATGTACTTGCGTTGACTCACAGCCTTATGTCAGATGGACAGCTTGATGATGCAGGGTATTTTGTGTCTTTTGGAGACTCTGTATGGAAGATTACTCGTGGCAAGCTTATACTTGCAAGAGGTGCCAAGTCTAGTAGCTTCTATCCCTTACTTGTATCAGGAGTTACATTGGATCATGTTTTATTAATGGGTTCTATTCCCCATGTATCCCTTTGGCATGCTCGTTTGGGGCATATGTCTCTTAAAGGAATGAAAATGCTTTGTGCTTTGCAGTATCTTCCACCTTTTGACTCTTCGCATTTTGATTCTTGTGATCACTGTTTGTATGGCAGGCAGACTAGAAATACGCATAAAAAGTCTGGTAAGAAACGCATGGGTGAGCCCTTGGCTCTTGTGCACTCAGACGAATGTGGGCCCATGCCCTGTCAGTCAATTGGTGGGGCAAAGTACTTTGTTACTTTCATAGATGATTACTCACGTAAGGTTTGGGCTTATCCCATATAAAGAAAATCTGATATCTTAGACATATTTCAGTGTTGGCTTGCATTGGTAGAGAATAGGTCTAGGAAAAGGCTAAAATGCCTAAGGTCAGATAATGGGGGTGAGTATGTATCACGTGATTTTGAGCAGTTTTGTGATGAGCGGGGTATTAAGCGTTAGTTGACCACCCCTTACACCCCACCCCAGAATGGTATGGCTGAATGCATCAATAGGACCATTCAAGAAAAGGGTCCATAGCATGCTTAGCCAAGCTAGCTTACCGCAGCACTTTTGGGCTGAGGCAGTTACTAATGCAGTGCATCTCATCAATAGGTCGCCTAGCAATGGCATAGACTTTCAAGTTGCAGAGGAGGTATGGGCAGGCAAGCCCCCCTCTTATGATCATTTGTGTGTCTTTAGGTGTGAGGCATTCTGCCATGTGCCCAAGGACAAACGCAATAAGCTGGATCCTAAAAGTGTCAAATGTATTTTCATTGGCTATAGAGATGTAGGAGGAGAGATGGGTTACCATCTATGGGATCCGTAGGCATGAAAAGTGATCTACAATCATGATGTCATCTTTCATGAGGAAAAAATGCATTTGCAGCCTGAAAAAGTGGTTGAGGTACACAGAGTTATCTTTCAGGAGGAGCCACCTGTTCCCGTTCAGCCCGCCACTCCATGGCAAGCTAGATAGCGTGCAGCATCACCTGATACTCATGGCCCAGATGTTAGACATGCTGATGTTAGATAAGATGTTCGTCAGGCAACAGAACCTAGATTGAGGCATTCTACTAGAGATAGACGACCTCCTGACCATTTTGTGCCCTCTACGAATTATGTCCTAGTTACAGATACACGAGAGCCTCTCACTTATGATGAGGCTATGCACACGCGTGATTGTCACTCTTGGGAGAGGGCTATGTAGTCTGAGCTTGACTCATTGCATAAGAATCAGACTTGGGATTTAATTTCTTGCCTCAAGGTAAGAAGGCTTTGCCATGCAAGTGGGTGTACAACTTGAAAAGTACCCCTGGACACCCCAAGCTGGCATACAAGGCTTGATTGGTTGCTAAGGGTTTTAAGCAGGAGCATGGTGTTGACTTTGATGAAGTCTCTATTCCTGTGGTCAAGATGACCACCCTACCCTTAGTCTTGGCCTTGGTTCCACAGCTTGACCTGGACTTATACCAGATGGATGTCAAGACGGCTTTTTTACATGGGGACTTGCATGATGAGATTTACATGGAGCAGCCTAAGGGCTTTGCAAACCCTGGCCGGGAACATCTAGTATGCAAACTAAAGAAGAGTCTATATGGCTTGAAGCACGCACTTAGGGAATGGTACCATAAGTTTGATGCATTCATGCAGTACCATAAGTTTGATGCATTCATGCAGTCACAGGGCTACAGGCAGTGCTATGGATCCGTGCTTGTACACGAAGAAAGCCCGTGACCATTCTTTACTTATTTTGGTACTCTATGTGGATGACATGCTTTTAGCAAGGATAGCTCATGAGGAGCTAGATGGTCTTAAGGCTTAGCTCAAGAAGAGATTTGAGATGAAAGATCTAGGATAGGCCTCTCATATACTTGGTATGTGTATTACATGCGATAGATCTCAAGGACTACTCTATCTATCACAGAGGGAGTACATTCATAAAGTCCTTTAACGCTTCCGCATGCAGGATGTTAAGCCTATTGGCTATCCATTACCTTCTCATGTGAAGGTTTCAGAGGTCGATTGTCTGCAGACAAATGAGTAGAGGGCCAAGATGGCCAATATTCCCTATGCATCAGCCGTGGGCAGTCTTATGTATGCCATGATAGCCACCCATCCAGATATTGCTTTTGCAGTTGGGGTTGTGGCATGTTATATGGCTACACCTGGCAAGAAACATTGGGATGCCATGAAGGGTATCTTGAGGTACCTGAAGGTCACAGCAAATATGTGTCTTTGTTATGGCAGCCAGGATAGAGGAGTCGTGGGATACAGTGACTCTAATTATGCAGGACATGCAGATAGTAGGAAGTCTACTTCTAGCTATGTCTTCACTTATGCTGGAGGGGCTATCTATTGGATGTCCAAGGTGCAGAAGTATACGGCTCTTTCCACTATAGAGGCTGAGTATATTGCAGCCGCAGAGGCTTGCAAGGAGGCTATCTGGTTAGGATGTTTGATTGCAGACCTTGGTATGACAGATGCTATGCCTACACTGCATTCAGATTCTATGAGTGCCATTCAGGTTGTCAAGAATCCGATCTTCCATGCAAAGATGAAACATATTGAGGTGAGGTATCACTTCATTTGCGAGGTCGTAGAGGACAGGTCTGTTGACCTTGTCAAGATTCTGACTCAGCAATATCCTGCAGACTTGCTCACGAAAAGCCTCACTACCGAGCACTTTGCCTTCCTCAGGAGATTGATGGGCATTGGATGAGATGACGTTATTTTCCTCATCCTATTTTGCAAACATGTTGTATTGTCTTTTCTTTTTCTCTCACTAGGGCAAATTTGCCTTTAAGTGGGAGGTTGTTGGGAGTAAAGGCGCCTCCGCCTAGCCTCCCATGTATTACTACACTGACAGTACCCACCACTGCACACTGCAGGTGACGAGCGCCCGTCACAGTCACTTATTCTTTATTCTTTTAGTGACAGGTTGAATAAAGGAAGGCCTGGCCACACGTTGTGGTTGTTGGAGTTCCTGCTTTTGAGTCTCTCTCTCTCTTGGCTCTTGCTCTCCATCCACCATAGCTCTCATTGCCAAGCTTCTTCCTCCTGGGTTTACCTTCCCTTTCATGCAACTGTGTCTGTGGCTCTGTACTTCCTTATTCTGGACTGCATTGTTCTACTTTTCCCAAGGAAGGTTGAACTTCACAGTCTTAGTATAGGGAATGTTTTCTTTTGGAACTACATGCTCTCCCTTCTTTGCCCTTGTTATTGTGGCCACTTCCAATTCCACCAAATTGGAAGCAGGTTCTTGGGTCTTTTGCTAGGTATCAAAAGTAGATTTCACAGGAGCTAGACTTGGACAATCTTTTGGAGTGTGGCCTTCTCCTTTACGTCGACTACATAAGGGATTGTAATCCACAGACATTCTAGGGTTTGGACAATTCAGTGAAATATGACCCTTTTCTCCACATCTATAACACTCCACCTCCTCTGATCTCTGACTACCACCAGTAGACTGTTATCCTTTGTAACTCTGAGAGGGAAACCTCTTTGGACCCAAACTAGGACCAAACTCCCTAGGCTTTGGTCCAATGTCCTGCATTGTCATTTTGGATTCTAGGAAGTTGAAACTTGCGTCTTCATCTTTCTTTCTTCTTTCGTGCATCTCTTTCAAAGAGGAGATATCCTCTGTATGGTTCTTCCTTAAACAGTATGAATAGAAGGCTCTAAGAATGGTTGGTTCTCATGTACATTCAGTGGCTAAATGTCCTGCTCGATGGCACTTTCCACACCATGTATTAAAGTGCATCACATCTCTCCCACCTCCCGCAATAGTGGATATATTGGCGGTATTCAACTTCAGCATATGTAGCTGTTCTGTAATCATATACATAAGCTCTTTCTTGATACTAGGCACTGAATTGGACTAGTCCTTCAAATTGGACTAGTAGGGTTTTGGGAAGCTTCTATGATTACTACATACATTGGTTGGGTCGATCCAAGAGTTCCTCTGTTTTGGTTCTAAATCAGAGCTCCTATTGAGACCTGGGGTTGTTGATTCTAGTGGGTAGGATTCCATTGTTGTTGAGTCACCATTGGAGGAATTGTTTGAGACCAATGCTATTGTGGTTGAACCATCATTTGAGGCATCGTCGTTTGCGTCCACTATGAATTAGGTGCATTGTACTGTGGCATTGTTTGCATCTGGGGGTAGGGGTAGGGAACTGTCCTTGGAACTGCATTTGGTGCATATACCATTCCTGGCATGGGAGGAGGTAAGACTCCTCTTCCTGAGGTCATTGATAACCTTGCTTCAACTTCGTCATATTGTCTTGCACCTTCCATTGCAGCTTGCAGATTAACTGGTCTTCTCAATTCCACGAACTTGCAAACTTCTTGTTGTAGGTCTCTGAGGAACACTCCTTTTGGATGCCTTCATCCAAATGATGATTGGTCCATCTCTTCAAGATGGATTCCATTCGCGAGACATAAGCTTCTACTCTTTCTCCAGAGGAGTGACTTAGATTCATGAACTCCTCTCACATCTGCTCTTCAAAACCTTCATGCCTAAATTTAGTGAGGAAGGCCAACTTCAGGTCTTCTCATGTGCCAAAAGTTATTGTTGTTTGTTTCTCATGCCACTAAAATACCGCACCTTTGAAAGTGGCGGGGAATATTACTAACCAATTCTCGGGGATTCTGGCATTGTTAGCTACACATGCTACCATAAACTCTGTTGCATGAATATCAGGATCTTCATTGTACTATCCCTTTAAAATGGGCAATGGGACTACATTTTTTGGTCTGTCTCATCAATATTTCCAGGATGGATTTGACTAGGAAGGGGACCTTGAGTCACCATGGGGACCTCTATAAAGAGTGCTTTTAGGGCATCAAATGAGGCTTTTGCTGCAAGCTCATTCTCCGCCTTGATTTTTGCCTTCTCTCTTCTCACGTACCTCTAGACTCGTTCAAGTGCTTGCCTCTTCATTGCGTCATTTATCAAGGGTTTGGCTCCAACCAGTTGGTCTGTACTCATCAATAGAATAGAATTAAAGGGGGCTTCAGCCTTTGTGGGACTCTCTGGCCAACATTTCTTCTACTTCCTTCTTTTCTACGTCTCTACATTCAGCTTTCAAACCACTATAAAGGGGGAGATATTCCGTTGTGAAAGTATCAAAACTCATTCTTCTGAGAATCATCGTTGTACCATCATCATAATAATGCCAGCTTCTGATAGTTTCAATAGTGTATGTTGTGAAGAATACTCTATCTGCCAACTTCTAGTGGGTTGCTAATTGGATAGTACACCATGCGTCCCACGTGTCTTGTTGTTGAGCATACACGAACAAATTCCAACTCTTTTCTTTCTTGTTTTCTTGAACCTCCACTGACCACGAATCCTAAAGCTTCTTCACAATATCCCACTTGATGATGTCTAGAAACTTCTCAATGAATGCCAAATCTTCCATAGACGATCATTCTCTCTATTTTTGCACTTCAGTTTATTCCCAAACAATTTGTCACCAAGATGTAAGTCTCTATTGCTTCAACTAAAAGAGGAAATAGTCCACCACATAGAGCCTGCATCATGATGGTAATATGTTTCCAACATTGCGGAATAAACTTCTTGTGGAAAGTAGCTTTGGTAATAAGAATCTCCAATTCTTCAGTGGAAGAAGAATCTTTGCAAACATCCATTGAATTTTTCTCTTCTTGGCAATGCCATTTCCTTCATTTTCAGCCTCTTCTGATGCTTGTTGATGGAAGTTTTCCCCAGCTGTGTGTCAAAAACATGGAGCCCCAAAGAGACACTCCAAGAAAAAGAAATTTCTACTGCAAGAAAATCTATCTTGTAACATCAACAAGCTTTTGTTTCATTTTTTAGAGAACCACAACAAGGAAAAGAATACCACGAGCAAGAAATCTTCATGCAACTTCATAGAAATAATTCTCCCATGGCTTTAACTTCAATAAAATTGATAATTCTCTTCATATTCTTCATATAATTCATCAACCAACAAAGAGAACACAAAAGAAACACCACTTTTAATGGAAAAAACATCACGTAGTATTCATCTTCATTGTCTTCATAGTTTTCTCTTACAGTCTTTCATATATAGATACATTGTTTGGCATAGAATTGACTATCTCTGACTCTCTCTTTCTCTCCCAATCAATAATACATCATCTTCTCACTACAATACTCAATAATCACTCATAATAATCCTTCTTTGGTTATGTATGCCCCTTCCAAAAGGTATGTCTGATATGAAAGGTCACCAAAGCCACTACATTGACTTCTCACAGCTCATCACTGTCACTTCACTCCAATCTTCTCTTGAGTCTTCAACAGCTACTCCTTCCACTTCCTTGAACTCTTTTGGACTTAAATTCACCTCTTTCCAAGGCTAGAAAACTTTCCCAAAGTTACACATACATTCCATAGAACACTTACAAAAGCATACAGAATATAGCAAAACAGGAACAAAGGCTTTACAGAAGGTTTACAAAATGTCAGCATAAAGTATCAGAACCACATAACTTATACTAAAACCATTCCAAACTATCAAAAACCATTCAATGAGCTTTCAAACATTCTCAGCTTCCATCAATCATTAATCCATGCTTCATATAGAGAAAAAACAAAACAAAACAGAAGCTAAATAGAACCAATTAAAACCCCAACAGAACCTATTAGAACATTAGAACATCATAGAGCCTCATATCTCTACTAGAAATCATTATGATCTTCCAAAACATAATGAATATCATCCAAAACACTCTCAAACACTTTCAAAACAACTAGTCATCACTCAAAATCCATCAAAGATCAACCATTCAAGCCTTGGAAACAACAAAAATCAACTAAAAAACCAAGTCATTTCAGCATTCAACAAGCCTTGGTGGAGAAGGCATTGGGTCTAGAATCCAAGGTGGAAAGGAGACAAAAGCGAAACATTTATGCCATACTGAATATGAAGAAGGAGAAAGTCTTGACAAATGATGGCATAAGCATTCAAGACATCCCCGACCCAGACATTAGAATGCAAGCAAAAGTCATACATTCCCTCTTCTCCAGCCAAAGATACAACTCCCTCATGCACAGAATTAGTGTGCCCATGCTAGAGAGCTTGGCAACTCACTCATTGGATGAAATAGATCAATCCGCTAAGGCACTAGCCTTGGGAAGCAAGTTGACTAATGAAGAATCCCCAACATGAAAGGGAGTTGAGAGAAAGAAACCGTCTTCTGAAGCATCATTCATCGGGTAAGGGGGAATTAAACTACTCTCATCCAAGAAGTAGTAAAAGGGGCGCGAGATGAAGAGGAAGGAGCTAGTGAAACACCAGGAAGGTCCTTTCCCCATCATGAATGAGAGCAATCAAGCGAGAGAATAGTTACTGAGGAGGAGGGAGAACCAGAAGCCCAGTCCAGCAAAAGAAAACCAAAAAAGCCCAAGAAAAAGACGACACTGGAGAAGCATTAAGAAGAAACGAAGAAAAAAGAGAAGGCAGAGTTACAAAAAACTCAGAAATAGTCGAAGAGGCAAAGGAAAGGAAGAAGAAAGAGAAAGAAGAGTCTGAGAGATTGGAAGAAGAATTGAGAAGAGCCAAAGAGGAGAGAAAAAGAAAGGTTGCTGAGAAAAGGAGGAGAAATTGAAGGGAAACGAAGAGGAGGACGTCGCGCTAGCTACGCACTTGTCCATTGAACAGCAAGGCAGGCAAGACGAGCTGGGTGCCTTGATCCTGCAAAGAGATGAAGGCCCGGGCTTGAGTGCACATGTACCAGAAATTACACCACCTGCAGTGTGAGTAAGGGCAAGGCCAAGGCCCCTATTGACCCCATCCCACCCCTTTTAATACCCACCATCGTAGTAGCAATGTCTACTCAAGGCACCCTAGCCACAATAGATGCCAACAATCTCATGGCCTGGGTGCAGTACTTTGTCAATAAGGAACTAACACAGGGGAAGAGTGTGGAAACCACAGCTGTTGTGCAAAAGAGAACGGTAGCAACAAACGCCTAGTCAAGGCAGGATCCAAAATGACAGAAAGTGGAAACCTCCACGACTCCCATCCCTACAACAATGACACCGACTGCTGACTATAATGAGTATGTCAAAGAGCTGCTCTCGTAGTTAGAGAAATCTAAGGAGGAGAAGAAAATAGCGGTGGCTGAGTTGGAAGCTGAGAAGGAGTTGGTGGCTGTCTTCCAGCTAGAGAAGACTAGACAAGTGGCCATGTGCCAAAAGAAAATATATGAGCTAAGAGAAGAGCTCAGATCAAAGGAAGGAGAAGACATGGATGGTAGGAGGCACCTAGAAACTCCGAGAGAGCTTCAATGTCAAGCGAAAGATCATGCCCAAGACTCAGGACAAAGGAAAAGGCACTAACCCCAGGGAGGTACCAGAGATGAAGATGGAGCTAGCCAAACTACAAGAGATGATGAGATGACCAACACGCCCTCACATTCAGTGTGTGTATTGTGGTGGAAACCACCTGCCAGCTGAGTGCCAGGAACTTAGGTCTTGACCTTGTGCAAATTGTGGTAGGTTTAGCCATGATGCCATGCATTGCAGACTGCCAAGGAGACTTTTGTACTTGCAACCTAATAATCATCCTTACCTAGCGAATAGACCGCCAAACTTTCCCAGATTGGGAGCCCTATTGGCTCTCCCATCACCAAACGATGCTAAACTAGCCATTCCTAGGATGGAGATAAACCCCACAGGAATACCCAAACTACTTGGAACTTACGTAACCCATCCATCGAGCGACGCTCCAATCCACTATGTGGAGGAGCCGAACAGCGAAGAACCTTATGTGAACCCTTACATCTCGTATGACGAAGAGGGTAATCTTATCCTTATGGATGGTGTTAGGTAGAGATAGAGGTAGAGACTTAGGAGGGCATACCCAAGAGGACTTGCGGTCACCCAAGTCATATCTCCTCGCACTGCCCCCAGAGGGAGTAGGCCAACCGTGATAAGAAATATCTTAGATGTGCGAAGTGTGGAATCACTCATCTCTTTTCTGACTTTCCTAGATAGAAACCATCCTTTAGTTTGGAAATCGTGCCATCGGTCCCATTGGGGTTGTGTCGAGACACTCAACAGGGAGGCCACACCCATCCTGTTGCATATCATGACTCATGTGTAGATGAAGCAGGCCGACATATCATTGCTAGGGCCTAGCAACTTAGACGCAGCCTCAATTGGAAAAAAGAGTCGTAGGTGAAGAAAAAACACACCAAACACAAAGGTCACACTAAAAATAGAAAGTGCCACAACACTTCCTACTGGAAAAAAGGTGACAAACACAGAGGTAGAAACTTCGGCTTGAAAGACGACTGAGAAGGAAAGTGCGAAGGTCGGGGAGTATCCCAACCCAAAGCGCCAACTTGAAGCCATTGAAAAAGTGAAGGAATGGATGAAAGAGGCCCAAGACACACTTAAAATATGCTAAGCCCATATTGGAAGGTGAGATCAATGATCTCTCAAGCATAAGCACGCTAGACTCACTAGCACAACCAAAATCGAGAGACGTAATTGCACCACAACTAGTGCCGCTTAGACAAAGCTCAAACGCTACAGGCTAGCAAATCAGTCAAGGCCATTGACTTGGAAATATAGGATTTGGAGAAAAGCAAGCAACTAGCAACTTCCTCACCACACTAGTGACCACCCCTTTGACACTAAGCTTAGGAGACCTACTTAGACAAAATCCGACGCTGTGGCAAGAGCTGAAACAATGGGTTGAAGGTTCGATGGAGCAAGTTATCGTTTATTTGCATGAACATGATGCAGAGATGCAAATATCGAGTCTGACATTGCACTCAATGCCCAAATCTTTGCATGTCAATGCTTTCTGGGAAGGCACAGAAATGCATGTTATCTTACCGATCTTAGCTCTTGGAGATACCACAAGAAAGGGAATTGTAGACACGGGGGTAGGATTTAGTGTACTTAGCCATGCAGTACTCCATGCTTGGGGTAACCCACCTATTGAGAATGCTAGGTTTAATGTCAAGCTAGCTAACAGAATGAAGGTAAGGCCATTAGAAGTGCTAAAGAACTGGCCCTTGAGGATCACATGAGTCCAATTCTCCATTGACTTTATACTCATGAAGGGGGTGGACTATGATATCCTGCTAGGCCAAACCTAGATGTGCAATTCACGGGTCATAGAGGACTTGGGTAATGGTCTACTCTTCTTAGGAAATAGAATAGAAGCAGTGAGGGTAGATATGGACACCTTGAAGACAACACCAGTCAACCTAGATGCCATCTCAGCCATACTAAAGGGTGACACCTAGATTAGAAAATCTTATAGGTCGTTGACTAAGTATATTCCTTGTCCAGAAGATGAGGGAGATTGGATGCACGTACTAGCCACTATTGATCTGCCATTCTCGAACCATGAGGAGTACAAACAAGCTGCTAAGGCAGTCATAGTAAGCCCAGGGATAAACCTTCAGTACCAGTCTACATGATGGTTAAAAGCTCAAACGAACAACCAAACCCTGTCAAATTCTATATCCCCAACAACAAGCGAGAACTCCTTGAGATCCTAGAGCATTTGACAAATAAGATAGTAGGCAACCCATCCGGTAACCTTAAACCTCTCCAAGATCTCTTGGACGGAACCTAAGTGGCGATGGACCAAAGTGCATGACTTAAACTTGATGTACAATCGGGCCTTAGTCACTAACGAAAAGGAGAATCCTTATCAAGACTTAGGAGATGACGAGCAGTGGGATGAAGATGGCTCTAACAATGAATACGAGGATTTTTGTTCCTTTAGTGACTAAAGTGAAGGAGAGATGGATACCATAGAATACGACACTGAGGGATGAGTGATAGAATAGATGCGAGTGGACTCCAAACCAAGCAAGAGGAATGTTTTTAGGATCGAGAAAGGAATCATGCACATGGATTGCGACCACACATGGTTGGAGCACATAAGAGTGATAGATTACGAGCAAGCAGGCCTAGTCCAACCAAGTGCCACACCATTATTCAAGACCGATTCACCTTATGAGCTACGACCTCCAGGAGAGACTCCCTCTTCTAGTGAAAATGGAGAGTTCGATGATGAATCAAAAGTAAGCTCAAATAGTGATCCCGAAATACTGAACCTCCTAATACTAGACACACCAAAGGGGACTTACCTGTTCACCTAAGGTTCCAAAGACTGAAGGAGGAAAGGAGGAAGCAGCCCAAGGAACCACATGCTGATGAGAAAAGAAAGCCACGAGACCTACCAAAGTGATTCACGAAGTTCAAAAAAGGTGATAAGATAATGATCTTGCTGGGAGCCAAACACCAAGGGCGAGCCAGCAAATCAATAGAAGGACCCACCAAGGTCAAGGAGGTCAATTTAGTCCAGGAAGGGGAGACACCCTGACCTACCTTTATAGCCAATGACTTGACTGAGGAAGAGGAATAAAGTCTTATTGCTCTCTTGCAAGAGTATATAGATGTGTTTGCTTGGTCCCTTGATAAGCTAAAAGGGACAGATTTGAGTGTAGTGACTCACAATATACCCATGACATCCAATGCAATGCTGAACAAGCAACGACAGTATCCAATGAATCCCAAACACGCTCATGCAGTTAAAAATGAAATTGATAATAAGTTATTGAGAGTAGGATTCATTTACAAGATTGAGCACACAAACTGGGTCTCACCCATAGTGATCATACTGAAAAAGAATGGAAAGATCAAAGTGTGTGTCAACTACAAGAAGGTAAAATGAGGAGAGATAATTATACATTGCCATACACTGAGCACATGCTCGAGAGAGTGGCTAGTTAAGAAGCCTACAGTTTCCTTGACGGCTTCTCGAGATACAATTAGGTGCAAGTGCATCTTGATGATAGACATAAGAATGCATTCCACTAAGTGGGGTATCTTTGCCTACATAGTCATGCCCTTTGGGTTGACTAATGCACTAGCTACCTTCCAAAGGCTCATGTGTGCCATCTTCAAAGACATGCATAGGAAGGAGATAGAGGTTTTCGTAGATGATTTGTGTGTTCACTCTACATGGGAGGAACACTTAGATAAGCTCCAAGTAGTCTTTGAACGATGTCAATTATATCGCCTCTTACTGAACCCCTTGAAGTGCCAGTTCTGGGTAAAGCACGGATGCATCCTAGGGCAAGTAGTGTTGATGAACGGCATTGCCACGGAGTTCTCAAAAGTCAAGGTTATTGTCGATCTTCCACCACCATCATATTACAAGGGAGCTCAATGCTTCTTAGGCCACAACTTATACTATTGGCGCTTTGTGTTGAACTATGCATTGATTACTAGACCTCTATACAAGTTGTTGATTATATTCGAGTGGACTAAGGAATGCCAACATGCATATGAGGAATTGAAAAAGGCTCTAACCACTGCACCAATTCTATGAGTCCATGACTAGACAATCACCTTCCATGTTCACATCGACGCTTCGAAATTCACTGTGGGAGCTATGTTGTGACAACTTGGTGAACACAACCTAGACTATCAAGTGAGCTTTGCTAGAAGACAACTCACAGATATAGAAATGAATCACTCAACAACAGAGAGAGAGAGAGAGAGAGAGAGAAAGAGAGCGCATTATCTTTTGGCCACGCCTTTTACCTTCTTTGTTGACCATCAGGCATGGCTTTATCTTGTTAATAAACCTTACACTACAGGATGCATTGCTCGATGGTTACTTTTGCTTTTAGAATTTGACTTCTCTGTGGTGGTACGCAAGGGGAAGCAGCATTACATGGCTAACCATATGTCTCGCATACCCACAGGAGAAGCCACTGGATAGGGCATCTTGGAAGAATTGCCATATGCGCATCTATTTCACCTGTCTAGCGAGAGAGATTTATTTAGAGTTGATTAGATGCCATATTGGGCAGATCACATAGTCCAAGTGCTTGAGCATCGACTCCTTAAACGACCTATAGAGAAGGCCCAACTTAAGTGACTCATCCTTAAAATCCAACCCTATCAGTTTATTGATAGTAGGCCAAATTTATAAATTGCAAGATGGGTTGCTGCTGAGTGGATGTGTGTGCGACCATGAAATGCATGATGTACTAGCAGAGGCACATGGTGGGATTGCAAGAGGACACTTTAGCCGAGATACGGTAGCTTGCGAGGTGATGCAATCTCAATTGTGGTGGCCTAGTCTCTTAGCATGATTCGTAAAACACTGTGACGAGTGCCAACAGACCAAGGTCATGATTTGCAAGGATCAAATGGAGCTAACCCCCATCATTGCAAGACAACCTTTTCAGAAGTGGGGAATTAACTTCATTGAGCCGATTAGTCCTGCGGCACAATATTCACAAACCAAATACATCATTGTTGCCATGAATTATCTCACGAAGTGGGCTAAAACACGAGCAACTCGGAAGGATGGCGCTAGGACCACTGCCAAGTTCTTATGGGAGGAGGTGATCTCACGATTCGGCTGCCCCATCGAATTGGTTAGTGACCAAGGTGACACGCACTTCATTAATGAAGTGATCGCTCACCTGCTATCTATCTTTCTAATCATCCAATTGAAATTCTTCGCCTTATTATCCTTAGGTGAATGGCCAAGCTGAGTCTACTAATAAAATCTTAGTGAACATCATGACCAAAGTAGTCTCTACTTTGCGCAACGACTAGGATAACAAATCAATGGGAACCTTGTGGACCTACCGCATAGCCTATAAAACGACTGTAGGACAGACTCCCTTTAGGTTGACCTATGGGATGACTAAAGCAATTCTACCCGTAGAGTTCTTTGTTCCTAGCCTGAGTGTTGGGGGTAAAGGCGCCTCTGCCTAGCTGCTCGTGTATTACTACACTGTCAATACCCACCACTGCACACTGCAGGTGGCAGGCGCCCATCACAGTCACTTATTCTTTATTCTTTTAGTGACATGTTGAATAAAGGAAGGCCCAACCACACATTGTGGTTGTTGGAGTTCCCACTTTTGAGTCTCTCTCTCTCTTGGCTCTTGCTATCCATCCACCATAACTCTCACTGCCAAGCTTCTTCCTCTTGGGTTCCACTTCCCTTTCAACTGGTATCAAAGCAAAGGCATTGGAGCTTGCCTGGTATTCTCTTCAGCCTGGATTTGAAGAGCTTTAACTTGAGCTTCAATGGCAGCCATGGCACCTTCATTTGTAAGTATGTTTTAATCTCCTACCTCCTCCCCGAGCTTTCGAACCTTCATCGGCTTCTTCTGGACTGTATTGGAGCCCCCTCGACATTATCAAGTGCCCCGGAGGCCTATTGAAGACCCCCCATCCCCTAGGAATAGCCAGTGCAAATTTCGGTGCATTTTTAGGGGCCTGGGATGACCTGCTCCTAGAATTTTCATGCTCTTCCTCGGCTTCCCGACACTCTTGGCAACCTTCTTGAGCATTGTTGGACTCCCCGACATTAGTGCTTGGCTCTTGGTAATCGATTCAAGTGCTTCCCCCTTCATCCTAGGACTATCAAAACAGGGCATCACTTGACATTTACTGTTTGATGCTTCTTGGCATTGCCCGTTTGATGCCTATTAATGACCGATGATCCCCGAATGTTATGGAATGCTATGTCTATGCTTTGGGACTGATTTGGAGCAAATTTGAGCACCGTTTGAGCTTCATTTAACAGTAAATTGCTTGCTATAATATAGTGGGCTGAAGCTCATTTACTTGGTGTATGCATTGGTTCATGGATACAGGATGCTTACTCGAGGTTTGAATGATCATATCGATGTATTTGGAGATTGTCAAATACATTTGCTCTCTTGAGAGCTTTATGTCCGAAGTTTGTCTATAGTGGGCTGATTTGATATGCCTATTGGGGCATGCACCTACCTCTATCACAAGTTTGTCAGTTTTGTATACATCTTGGATGGTTATGTATTGAGCTTCTTCCTCTGTCACTTGTGCTTATACTTGGTCTCTTCTCTTACCCCGAGACCCACTACATGCATGACTTCTAGACCTATGAGATGTTTGTTGCCTGGACAGGTGATTAGTTTGACAGTTTTTTGTACCTTCTTGCCCTTGGAAACTCACTTTTGGATGTATCTTGCTACATGGCAGATGCAATGACATATGTATCAGTGATTGCTTCATTTTGGGACAGTTTTACATACTATTGTCATTTATTACAACAAGCTAAAATCTACAAATTTTGAGCATTTCTATGAGGGTAATGCTTACTATTTGATGTTATCTTGGTCATATTTGGTGGACAGGTGCTTCTCTTGGTGAAATCCACCCTTTTAGCCAGTTTTAGTAGTGGTTTTAGTGCATTTTCTGCTAATTAGAGCAACCTGCAATCTTGCTTTTTTGCTTTGATTTGAGACATATGGCTGGTCATCTAAAAGATACAGCTCTCTTTAACATTGCCAAGTTCGATGGTACCAACTATGGGTATTGGAAGTCCCAAATATGGCAGGTTTTGGTACATAAGTTGCAGATTAAACCCTTACGTTTCAAAGGTGTTAAAACTGAGGATATGGATGATGATGTTTGAATGGAAGTTGATGAGCTATGCAAGTCTACCATTATTTTGTCACTCTCAGAAGAGGTCCATCATAATGTTGTTGAAGATGAAAATTGGAGTGCATGGGATTTATGGGAGAAGCTCATTTCAGTCAGTTTCATGATATCATGAAGAATCTGTTGTCACAGGCTATTGAGGTCAAAGACAACTTGCACCCATTGTTTCTTCTTGGCACCTTGCCTGAATCATGGGATGTCTTCCGTACTGCCATATGCATGAACAAGCTTGATGGGCTGAAAATCAAAGATGTTGAGAGTGCTTTATTAACTAAGGAAATCAACAAGAGAAACAAAGATGCTTCCCAGTCTTCACATGTATTGACCGTTAACGGTGGCAGACATGGTAGGCATGATAACGATCATAAGGACAGGGACTCTCAGAAGTCTAGGTCCAAGTTACGTGGTCGCAGTAAGTCCTATGGATGGAAGTCTGATCTTACCTGTCATTATTGTGGGAAAGCATGACATATTAGGCCGCAGTGCCATAAAACGCATGATAATAAGTGCAAGAAAAAGGAAAAAGAAAAAGTGCATGAAAATGCTTTTGAGCACAATATTGTACATGCAAATTCCAGTGTGAAGATAGAAGAGATCAATGTCATGCAAGCCACTGCTTCAGATGATGATTACATACTTGCAGCTTCTTCGTGCGATGCCTTACAAGCTTCTGACATACATTCTATGTATGCGCAGTGTTGGCTCTTGGATTTGGGTGCATCCTTTCATGTGACACCTTGTAGAGATACGTTCCATACCTATCATACAATATCTCGTTCTGTGCGACTTGGTGATGACAGGTCTCTTGACATTGTGGGCATTGGAGATGTTAGGATGCAATTTCCTTCTGGCAATTCTTTTGTTTTGCATGATGTACGCCATGTACCTACGTTGACTGGTAGCCTTATGTCAGCTGGACAACTTGATGATGTAGGGTATTTTGTGTCTTTTGGAGACTCTGTATGGAAGATTACTCGTGGCAGGCATATGCTTGCAAGAGGTGCCAAGTCTGGCAGCCTCTATCCCTTACTTGTATCTGGAGCTACACTGGATCATGTTTGGTCTGTGGGTTCTATTTCCCATGTATCCCTTTGGCATGCTCGTTTGGGCCATATGTCTCTTAAAGGAATGAAAATGCTTCGTGCTTTGCAATATCTTCCGCCTTTTGACTCTTCGCATTTTGATTCTTGTGATCATTGTTTGTATGGCAAGTAAACTAGAAATACGCATAAAAGTCTAGTAAGAAACACATGGGTGAGCCCTTGGCTCTTGTGCACTCATATATATGTGGGTCCATGCCCTGTCAGTCAATTGGTGGAGCAAAGTACTTTGTTACTTTCATAGATGATTACTCACGTAAGGTTTGGGCTTATTCATAAAGAGAAAATCCAATATCTTAGACACATTTCAGCATTGGCTTGCATTGGTAGAGAACCAGTCTGGGAAAAGGCTAAAATGCATAAGGTTAGTTAATAGGGATTGTTGAGATATCGAGCTCCACTCGTGATATGCTAGGGTGACCGTTGTGCATTTATGTCACCGACTTGTCAGTTGTTGCAGATGCGGTTGGTACACCGCCCATGAATAATAGCTAGATGACAGCTATCCTTATCTACTCTAGTTTGTGGCTCAGTTAGTATGCCACCTTAGTTAGTTGAGTTTGGTTTGAGACCCATATATAGGGTTCTTCTATTTCTATGTACTAGAGTTATTTTTTGCTTACACAACTAAGAAGAGGAAAACTGTTTTCAGCATCCATCTCTCTGTGTATTCCCCCATTGTGCAAGCAAGAAAGCTACAAGTGAGACTCCTTCCTTCTCTCCCACAATCTTGACATGGTATCAGAGCCTTGTTCATGGTAAGGAGCTCAAGAAAGCAAGCCAAGTTCGCGGCGTTCTGGTAAGAGGACCAGTATTACTTTCATTCTTCTATTTTGGGAGCAAGTCTCTGCAGCACAGCCGAAAAGTGCAAGAGTGCATTGTCTCAGGTTGAGACACCCTTCGCGGTGAAGCAAGAGGGCAGTATATGCTGCGGGACAGGGCTTTAGCCCTTGGTGACCCTGTTTTTTTGATTTGAGGCCATTTCAGGGTCTATTTTGGAGGCGAAAGTTTTCTGCACACACTCAAAAAAAGGCCCAGTTTTATGCTATGCGACCACTGTTCTACAGGTCGGTGAAAAGTTACTGTAGAAATTGCATCATATGCCTGTGCGCAGAGACATTGGGAGATAGAGAATCATCCTTGTTGCCTGTTGATGCAAAATCGTCACTAGGAAGTGACTGTGTGGTCAAATACCACTTTCGTCAGTTTTGCAGATTTCCCCTTGTGAGGCTGAAGCTGTGTACTTTGCAGTGACAGAATTTTTTGCAGTGTTCTGTAATGGCGTCTGATTCTCTTTCACAGATTGTCACTGAAAAACTTGACAAGAACAACTTCCAAGCATGGAAGTTTAGAATGACGAATTTCCTTATGGGAAAAGGATATTGGGAATTTGTTGCAGGAAATAAAGAAGAACCAGTTCTTCCTGATGTTCCCAATCAACAGCAAATGCAGGCATTTAAAGCATGGCATGAGAGAGCCAGGAAAGTTATGTACTGGCTGTCTATCAACATTTCAGACTCTATGATTGTGCATATTCAAGATGCAAGTACGCCAAAGGAGGCATGGGATACTTTGTCAAAAATGTATAGCACAAATACGCAAGCCAGGAAAATGCAGCTCAAGCAAGAGTTGCATAATGTGCAAAGAGAAAATATGAGCATTAATGACTACCACATGAAGGTGAAGAAGATTGCATATGCACTTGCTTCCATTGGGTCGCCAGTGGAAGATGATGATTTAGTTTCTGTGACCTTGAATGGTCTAGGAAAGGATTATGCACAGTTTCAGACATCCATTTCAGTTCATGAAAGATTTCCTGATTTTGAGGAGTTGATTGCTCTTCTAATTTCTGAGGAGCAGAGAAATGGTGGTGCATCTTCTTCAGGAGGAACTTCAAAAGAAATTGTCTTCTACTCAAATGCTGGAAGAGGTAGAGGTAGAGGTAGAGGAGGCCGATCTGAAGGCCATGGTAGAAATCAGAATATGCAGCAGACTCAAAAAAACCAGTCCTATGGAGAAGGACATGGTAACTCTAAAGGCAAGGAGCCAAAGAGGTCGTGGTGGATGGCAAAGAGCCCAAAATACAAACAGCAATGTTGAATGCTACTACTGTGGTAAAATGGGTCATATGGCTAAAGACTGCTATAAAAAGTAGAATGACATCATGAATGGGAAATTGCAACAAGGAAATTATGCATCTTCTAGTAGACAGGGTGATGATAAAAATGAGCATTCGTTTATGGTGCAGCACATGAACAATTCTGTGACAAGTGCAGAAGAAAGCAACGAAGTGTGGTATGTTGACTCAGGTGCATCAAACCACATGACAGGTCATGCAGAATGGATGCAGGATGCAAGAAAAATGGAAAAACCAGGATTTGTGGAGACTGGTGATGATACTGCGCATCATATTGTGCAGATTGGAAAAATTCCTTTGTCTATGCAGGATGGGAAAAAGAAATACCTGTCAGATGTATTTCATGTCCCGAATATCACCAAGAATCTGGTTTCTATTGGTCAAATGGTTGAGTAGGGCTTGCAGGTCAGATTTAATTCCCATGGATGCTTTGTTGAGGGTATGAAAAATAAAGGTCGCTTGATAGCAAAAGGAAAAAACAAGGGCAGAATGTTTACATTGGATGCAGACATGCCTGAATTGAGTGCAGCAATGTTTTCACATGGGACCGGTGTAGTTGCAGATATTGATATCTGGCATAAACGCATTGGTCATGTTAATGTACAGCAACTTAAATCAATGCAGGCCCAAAATATTGTTGCAAGATTGCCAAAATTCAAGGTTGCAGAAATGCATAAATCCACTCTGATGTGTGGACTACTAAAGCTGCATCTCTTGGAGGCTGTCATTATTTTGTCAATTTTATTGATGACTATAGCATAAAAGTTTGGGTATATTTTATGAAAAAGAAAAGTGAAGTTTTTGGGCATTTCAAAACTCTTAAAGCTGTGGTTGAAAAAGAAACAGGCCTGCAAATAAAATGCCTAAGGTCAGATGGAGGGGGAGAGTACCTCTCAAATGGGTTTGCAAGGTTCTTGCAGGAGCATGGCATAAAGCATCAATATTCATGCAGTCATACCCCACAGCAAAATGGAATTGCAGAAAGAAAAAACAGGCATATTGGAGAGGTATCTCGTGCCATGCTCAATGAAAAAGACCTGCCAGATTTTTATTGGGCTGAGGCAGTTGCTACAGCAATCTACATAATGAACAGGACTCCCACTGCATCAATACATGGGATGACTCTAGAGGAGAGGTATACTGGTAGGAAACAAGATATTTCTCATTTGAAAATTTTTGGTTGCATTGCCTATGTTCATGTGCCAGATGAGTTGAGATCCAAGTTGGATCCAAAAGCTGAGAAGTGCATCTTTATTGGTTACTCTCTGCAGAGCAGAAAGGGTATAGATGTTATAACCCTTCTATTCGTAAGTTTACAGTGAGCAGAGATGTTGTTTTTTATGAGATGAGTAGCTGGTATAAACCGATAAATGTGATTGATGATGTAGATGCACAAAATGGTAATGCTGCACAGAATTCACAGCATCAGTCACAATATATTAGTGGACCTGGAGCGTCCTCTAGCAGTGGTTCACATTCTTTGCTATGGACAGGCAGATTGAGATCAGGAGAATCTTCTCCAAGCAATGCAGATAGTGGTATGTAGGTATCACGAAAAGGAAAAGAGAAGGTAGATCAGCCCATGTTTGATGTGAATGCAGGTCACTCGTATATGGATGGTGAATCTAGTGGCTCATAACAGAGCATTGATGATGAGTTGGGTATTCCTTCTATTGTTACACCTGGAGTAAGGAAGACCAGGGATGTTTTGAGAGCACCTAGGAGTGAACCTACTTTGCGCAGGTCTACCAGAGCTAGGTATCATGTGGATAGGCTAAAATATGATGGATTTACAGCCATTCACTATGCCTATATGGTCAAAGTGATACATGAACCAGAACCCACTTCTTTTGAGCAAGCCATGGGAAAAGAAAAATGGGAGAAAGCCATGGATGAAGAAATGGATGCCTTGGAAGCAAATGCTACATGGGAATTGGTATCTTTGCCTAAAGGTAAGAATGCAAGATACAAGGCAAGATTAGTAGTCAAGGGGTATACACAAACATATGGCATTGATTATGAAGAAACATTCAGTCCAGTTGCAAGGATGGCAACCGTAAGAGCAGTCATTGCTATGGCTGCATCAAAGGAATGGTCTTTACATCAAATGGATGTAAAGAATGCCTTCTTGCATGGTGATTTGCAAGAAGAGGTATATATGGAGCAGCCACCAGGTTATGTCCATGCTGTTCATCCTGAGTTTGTTTGCAGGTTGAAGAAAGCATTGTATGGCTTGAAGCAAGCACCTAGAGCATGGTCTGGCAATATAGGACAGTATCTTGTCACTATTGGCTTTCAGATTTCCAAGGCAGATTTCTCACTTTATGTGAGAAAAACAGAGAAAGGTATTATGCTGCTTGTCATTTATGTTGATGATTTGATTATCACAGGTGATAGTGATGAAGATATCCTTCATGTGAAAATGCTATTGAAGCAGAAGTTTGAGATGAAGGATTTGGGAGAGCTGCGTTATTTCTTGGGCATTGAGGTGATTAGATCACCAAGTGGGATATGGCTCTTACAGAGGTAGTATGGATTGGACATGCTGTCCAAATATGGGATGACAGGCTGTAAGCCTATTTCAGTTTCTTTGGAGCAGAATGTGAAGCTGAGCGTAGATGCAGGTGAGCTTCTGGAAGACCCTACTATGTACAGACGCATAGTAGGAAGTTTGATTTATATGACTATTACCAGGCCATATTTGAGCTATGCTGTTAGATTGGTAAGTCAGTTTATGCAGGCTCCAAGGAAACCGCATTTAGATACGGCTAGACGCATACTCAGGTATGTGAAGTCCACATTGCAGTATGGACTACTTTATGAGACTGGGGTTCAGATACAGTTGTATGGATACACTGATGCTGATTGGGCTGGTAGTATTTCTGATAGACGATCTACCAATGGATATATGTTCTCTTTTGGGAGTGCTGCAGTCACTTGGAGCAGCAAGAAACAGTCTACAGTTGCCTTGTCGAGCACGGAGGCTGAGTACAGGGATGCAGCAATAGCTGCATGTGAGGTAGCTTGGTTGCATAAGCTACTTTATGATATGCATCAACCTCCTACAGATGGGCCAGTTGTCATTTATTGTGACAACATGAGCAGTATGCACTTAGCAAATAACCCAGACTATCATGCTAGAACAAAGCACATTGAGATGCATTATCACTATGTGCGGGAGAGGGTTTTACTAGGTCTTATTGATCTAGTTTATGTCAGTAGAGGATCAGGTAGCTGACATATTTATGAAGGCATTGGGCGCAGAGAAGCTGCGCAAGTTCAGAGACCTGCTTGGTGTGCAGGAATTGGGATTGAGCTGGAGGGGGAGTGTTGAGATATCAAGCTCCACTCGTGATATGCCAGGGTAACCGTTGTGCATTTATGTCACCGACTTGTTGCAGATGCGGTTGGTACACCGCCCATGAATAATAGCTAGATGACATCTATCCTTATCTACTCTAGTTCATGGCTCAGTTAGTATGCCACCTTAGTTAGTTGAGTTTGGTTTGAGACCCATATATAGGGTTCTTCTATTTCTATGTACTAGAGTTCTTTTTGGCTTACACAACTAAGAAGAGGAAAACTGTTTTCAGCCTCCACCTCTGTGTGTATTCCCCCATTGTGCAAGCAAGAAAGCTACAAGTGAGATTCCTTCCTTCTCTCCCACAATCTTGATAGGGATGAGTATGTATCACGTGCTTTTGAGCAGTTTTGTGATGAGCGGGGTATTAAGCGTCAGTTGACCGCCCCTTACACCCACCCCAGAATGGTATGGCTGAACGCATCAATAGGACCATTCAGAAAAGGGTCCGTAGCATGCTTAGCCAAGTTGGTTTACCGCAGCACTTTTGGACTGAGGCAGTTACTATTGCAACGTATCTCATTAACAGGTCGTCTAACAGTGGCATTGACTTTCAGGTTGCAAAGAAGGTATGGGCAAGCAAGCCCCTCTCTTATGATCATTTGCGTCTCTTTGGATGTGAGGCATTCTACCATGTGCCCAAGGACAAATCCAATAAGCTAGATCCTAAAATTGTCAAATGCATTTTCATTGGCTATGGAGATGCAGGAGAGATGGGTTATCATCTATGGGATCCACAGGTGTGGAAAGTGATCCGTAGCCATGATGTCATCTTTCATAAGGACGAAATGCATATGCAGCCAGAGAAAGTGGTTGAGGTACGCAGAGTTATCTTTCAGGAGGAGCCACCTGTTCCCATTCAACCCGCTCCACTGCTAGCTAGACAGCGCATCACCTGATGCTCCTGGCCCAGATGTTAGACATTCTGATGTTAGACAGAATGTCAGTCAGGCAGTAGAGCCTAGATTGAGGCATTCTATTAGAGATAGACGACCTCTTGACCGTTTTGCACCCTCTATGGATTATGTAATGGTTACAAATGCAAGAGAGCCTCTCACTTATGATGAGCCTATGCACAAGGGTGATTGTTACTCTTGGGAGAGGACTATGCAATCTGAGCTTGACTCATTGCATTAGAATCAAACTTGGGATTGGTTTCCTTGCCTCAAGGTAAGAAGGCTTTGCTGTGCAAGTGGGTGTACAAGCTGAAAAGTACCCCTGGACATCCCAAGCTGGCATACAAGGCTCGATTGGTTGCTAAGGATTTTAAGAAGGCTTTGCCATGCAAGTGGGTGTACAAGATGAAAAGTACCCCTGGACACCCCAATCCGGCATACAAGGCTCGATTGGTTGCTAAGGATTTTAAGTAGGAGCATGGTATTGACTTTGATGAAGTCTTTTCTCCTGTAGTCAAGATGACCACCCTACACTTAGTCTTGGCCTTGGTTGCACAGCTTAACTTGGACTTATACCAGATGGATGTCAAGATGACTTTTTTACATGGGGACTGGCATGATGAGATTTACATGGAGCAGCCTAAGGGCTTTGCAGACCCTGGCAAGGAACACCTAGTGTGCAAGCTAAAGAAGAGTCTATATGGCTTGAAGCAGGCACGTGGGGAATGGTACCATAAGTTTGACGCATTCATGCAGTCACAGGGCTACAACTGCAGTGCTATGGATCCGTGCTTGTACACAAAGAAAGCCCGTGATGGTTCTTTATCGATTTTGGTACTCTATGTGGATGACACGCTTTTAGCAAGGACAGCTCATGAGGAGCTAGATGCTCTTAAGGCTCAGCTTAAGAAGAGATTTGAGATGGAAGATCTGGGACATGCCTCTTATATACTTGGTATGTGCATTACGCATGATAGATCTCGGGGACTACTCTATTTGTCAGAGAGGGAGTACATTCATAAAGTCCTTGAGCGCTTCCATATATAGGATGTTAAGCCTATTGGTTGTCCGTTACCTTCTCATGTGAAGGTTTCATAGGCTGATTTTCTGTAGACACATGAGCAAAGGGCTGAGATGGCCAAGATTCCCTATGCATCCGCTGTGGGCAGTCTTATGTATGCCATGATAGCCACCCATCCAGATATTGCTTTTGCAGTTGGGGTTGTGGCACGTTATATGGCTACACCTAGCAAAAAACATTGGGATGCCGTGAAGGGTATCGAGATACCTGAAGGGCATAGCATATATGTGTCTTTGTTATGGCAGCTAGGATACAAGAGTCGTGGGGTACACTGACTCTGATTATGCAGGACATGCAAATAGTAGAAAGTCCACTTCTGGCTATGTGTTCACTTATGCTGGAGGGGCTATCGCTTGGATGTCCAGGGCATAGAAGTGTAGGCTCTTTCTACTACAGAGGCCAAGTATATTGCAGCCACAGAGGCTTGTAAGGAGGCTATTTGGTTAGGCCGTTTGATTATTGATCTTGGTATGACATATGCTATGTCTACACTGCATTTGGATTCTATGAGTGCCATTCAGTTACCAAGAATCCGGTCTTCCATGCGAAGATGAAACATATTAAGGTGAGGTATCACTTCATTCGCGAGATCGTTGAGGACAGGTTTGTTGACCTTGTCAAGATTCCATGGTGACTGAGCAAAATCCTGTAGACTTGCTCATGAAGAGCCTCACGACATAGCGCTTTACCTTCCTCAGGCGATTGATGGGCATTGGATGAGAGGACATCCTTTTCTTCATCCTATAGTACATGTGTGCATGTTATACTGTCTTTTCTTTTTTCTCTCTCACTTGGGCAAATTTGCCTTAAAGTGGGAGATTGTTGGGGGTAAAGGCGCCTTCGCCTAGTCGCCCATGTATTATTACACTGACAGTACCTGCCACTACAAGTGGTGGGCGCCTGTCACAGTCACTTATTCTTTATTCTTTTAGTGACAGGTTGAATAAAGGAAGGCCCTACCACACATTGTGGTTGTTGGAGTTCTCACTTTTGAGTCTCTCTCTCTCTCTCTTGGCTCTTGCTCTCCATCCGCCATAGCTCTCACCGCCAAGCTTCTTCCTCCTAGGTTCCACTTCCCTTTCACTGAGAATCGCTCTTCAATAGAAATGGAATGGAAAGGAAGCATGGACAAAGTGCCTAATTGAGCTAGAATGCCTATCAGAAACTCAACTTCTAGCTACCCACACAATGATATGTGAGAAGGCAAGATGCAAAAAGTTGGTTTGACAAGCATGTCAAGTAGGAAAATTTCGAACAGGGTGACTTAGCACTCTTGTACTCAATCAAGGGTCATAAACAAAAGATGAAGTTTAGAGGGCTAGGGCCTTTCAGTGTCCACACCATCAGCAGAACCGGTAATGTGGAGTTCAAAACCCTAGAGGGAGAGGGCATAGGCTTCTTCAATGGCAGACACATCTTCGAAGTACTACTCTCCCATGCACCCATTACACGAGCCTCCAATGCTAGAGTCCTTTGTCAATGTACAAGTGGCCACAATTACGGAGATTGAAGATGAGGATGAGGAAGCAATAGAACCAGCTTGCGTAAGCATAATGCTCACTGTCAAGCACATGTACCCTCCTCAATGCACTAATCGATGAGGAAGCTGCCATCAAGCATAACGGTCACTGCCAAAGCACACGTCCACCCTCAATGCACTGATCAATGAGGGAGCTGACTTTAATGTCCTAACTCATGGTCATTGGACCCAAATTGGCAAACCACAATTTATAGCCCACTAACGCCAAACTTAGCTCATTTAGGGGCCGATCATATGCACTTTTGGGAAAGTTCAAAGTAGTAATCTCTATCGAGTCTAAGAGTATACCAATGATCTTCTATGTGTTTCCAAACAATAAAGGTGTAGGTACAAAATCGCTATTAGGACGCACATTTAAAAAGCAAGCTCATTGCAATGTCAACTATGAGTCTTAGCATATTCACATCGCCAGAGGCAATGTACATATAGTCACCGCTTCAGCAAGGGCTATGTGACTCCTTCAAAGTCTGCAAAGCCACTGGTAGAGAAACCTACCGTCAAGTCTAAGGAGGGGGGTCATGACCCGTCACAACCCGCCAAACCTCAAGAGATAGGTAAATCACTGAAGCCAAAGTTGAGGCCTATGAACCAAAGCTTCAATGGAGACCTAAACATCAAGGCCCGCCACCTAAGGGCCATGCTATACATAGTACATATACCTATCTAAAACATTATTGAGGTACACTCTTCAGTACCACAAATTGTGTGTCTCTATCTCTTCTCTCTCGCTCAACCTGCATCTCTACACAGAAGCTCCATTGCAACTACCTCAACAAACTAGTATTAGAGCTTGGTTTAGGCAATCAAGAGCTTGGCATTTCTTTAGGTGCAGGAGCTTGAAGTTGAAGAAGAGTTCATTGTGAAGATTCTGCGTGCAAGGCAGCAAGGTTTGAAGCTTCCCTCTTCATTCGAGCTTGTTGGCAGCCATCGTTGGCCATTTGGGGACCCTCCCCATCATCTCCAACACTTGGACCAGCATTTTAATCCCTTTAGGACTGAAGGCGCTATCAACATGGGTATGCAGATCTGGTTTTCATCTGCTTCTCTTCATTTGGCATCATGGTTGTGCTCCAAACTTTGCATCTAATGCTTAGCATTGAGCATTGAAGTGTAGTATTATACTTGAGACTAATGTACATTCAGCTTCAGGTCTAAAATACATAGTTTTCATATATGAAATAAACAGGGCAGCACATATCTTTGTGTGTCTAGTGCATACAGATCATGCTCATTTGATGGCGCTATTGGACATCTTGATGCTAGATGCTTTGGGAATCATGTGGCATTATCTTGAGGCCATTTTGAGCTAATCTTGGCAAGAATTTGGCTCAGTTTGTAGACGTGCTTGTGGCTGGAATACACAGTCCATAGTCTGCAATTTACAAGTAGCTCTCTGTCCTTTAATGACATTGATCCTTGGACATGCATGTTTATGCATATACATGCTCAAGTGATGTCAAGACACTGAGGAATGATATGCCTATGTATTGAAGTGCATTTGGGCTGATTTTGACTGAGATTTCACTCATTTTTGACAGAGATTTGACTGTTGGAATAATAGGGTTGAATGACATTTTGACTGTGTATTCATTATGTCTTGCTTCTAGACTTGGTCTCAGGCATTCTATACCATGTATTCATGCTTATGTTTGATGTTACATGCTTGGATTTGATTCCTGAATGCATTTGAGCAGTGATTAGAGTTCATTTTTGGACCAGCTTTACTTACAGGTCTACTGCTATACATTTAGGATAGTTTTCAGAATTGCAAGACAACCACCTGTATTGTTAGGAATTTCTAGACTACACTCCTGAATTGCAAAACAACCACCTGTATTGTCAGGAATTTTCGGACTACACTCTTGAATTGCAGGACAGCCACCTGTATTGTCAAGAATTTCAGGATTGCACTCCTGAATTGCAGAACAACCACCTGTATTATTAGGAATTTCAGGACTGCACTCTCTTTTTGTTAGGAAATTGGTATCTTACTGTTATTGAATGCTTTTGAGGCATTTTGGCAATGAACTGATGTATGTTCTTATGTACATACTTGGGGATATTCCTAACATACTAATGAGTGGATTTTGGAGCTTTCATTGCTTGGCATTAGCTGTCATTTACTGTCATACAGTTATTTGGTTGTGAATCATGGCTAGCAGTAGTGACAATCATCTTATGCATATCAAGAAGCTTGAAGGAGCACACAACTTTGCAGTTTGGCAAAAGCAATGCTATGATATCTTGTTGCACAAGAAGCAAGCAAAGTCGATTAAAGTAAAGGGAACAAAACCAGCTGATGTAGAGCATGATGACTAGGATGACCTAAATGAGCTTGCACACTTAACCATTGAGCTATCGATTTCTGATGCCTTGATGTTTAACATTGAAGGGTTGGATACTGCTTATGACATTTCGAAGTGACTGGAAGAGTTGTATGTCTAGAAGAGTGTTGCAAGCAAAGTCTATTGGTTAAAGAAACTCATGGATTTACATATGAAAGAGGGTATTGCAATGTCTACTCACCTTAGTGAGTTTAACTCCATTTTCAGCCAGCTTGTCGCTTTGAAGTTCAATATTCATGATGAGTTCAAAGCTACGTTCTTGCTTTGCACTTTGCCAGAGAGCTAGGATACCTTCAAGACTGCTATGAGCAATTCTAATGCTATGCTTTTGTATGCTAATGTTGAGAGTGCTCTACTCATGGAAGAAATGAATCGCTAGAACAATGCATCCAGTAAGTCTTCCAGTGCTTTGCATACTAGAGGCAGATCATAGCAAAAAGGAAAATCTGATAGCAAGGGATGCAGTAAATCACATGGTAAGGATGTTGAATGCCATCACTGTGGCAAGAAGGGTCACTTCAAACGTGACTACTATAAATGGAAGAAAGAGAAAGGGAAGGGCAAGAAGATGGATGACAGTAAGGAAGGGAAGAAAGAGAGTTAGCCTGCTAAGAAGAGCAGTGTAAAGATCAAAGAGGTGAATGTAGTCAGCCATGAGAGCGACACTGGGAATAATGTACTCTTTGTCTCTTCATGTTTCAGTGCACATGCTTTGATAGCCGATATGGATGATGACATGCACACTTGGATTTTGGATTTAGGTGCCTTTTTTCATGTCGCTCCTCATCGTGAGTGGTTTATAAACTATACAGGAGGTCAACATGGTGTTGTCCATATTGGGGACAATTATGCACGTACCATAGCTCAAGAAGAGCTTAATTAGTACTAGACAACTAGATGATGATGGATTTCATACCACCTTTGGTGATGGGAAATGGAAGATCTGTAAGGGATCTAGTGTTACTGCCAGAGGTTGCAAGAGTGATACTTTGTATCCACTTCATGTATCTAGTGTGTATGACCATGTTATTCCCGTGACCGAGCAACCAAGTGTTTCCTTGTGGCATGACCGATTGGGACACATGAGTCAAATAGGAACGAAAGTACTTTCTCATTTGGGTTACTTGCCTTGTCTTCGTTATGCTGATTTTGAGCACTGTGATCATTGTGTTTATGGCAAGCATGCGTAGACATCTCATAAATAGTCTCTTTCACTGACATCTTTGGCTCTAGAGTTAGTATATTATGATGTATGTCAGATGCCAGGATTATCTCTAGGAGGAAAGAAATACTTAGTCACATTTGTCAATGATGCTACTTGGAAGGTATGGGTTTACCCTATTTGTAGCAAGGACGAAGTGCTTGACAAGTTTTAGAAATTCTTGGCATTGGTTGAGAATCAAACCGATAAGAAACTTAAGTGTCTTCGCTCTAACAACGGTGGGGAGTATGTGTCCAAAGCCTTTCGGCATTTTGTGACAGCAAGGGAATAAAGAGGGAGCTCACTGCCCCTCATAATCCACCCCAAAATGGAGTTGCAGAGCGCATGAATCGGACCATACATGATAAGATCCGTACGATGCTATCTCATGCTGCATTACCCCATGGCTTTTAGGCAGAGGCTATTATGACAGTCATCATCTGATTAATAGGTCAACAAATAGGTCTTTGGGGGGGAGAGTCCCTCCGGAAGAGTGGTTGGGCAAGCCACCTTATTATGCTCATTTGTGAGCATTTGGATGCGAGGATTTTGTGCACATACGAAAAGAAGAACACAACAAATTGGAACCAAAGTCCTATAAACGCATATTCCTAGGATACGATGACGAGGGTGAGATGGGGTATAGACTTTGGGATCCCAATAAAAGAAAGATAGTACGCAGCAATGACATCATCTTCCGTGAAGATCGCATGCATAAGCACCCCGAGAAGATTGAGGAAGTCAAAAGGGTTGTTCTCAGAGAGGATGTACCTTTTAGACAGTCATTTGTGCCAAGTGAACAGCAGCATATACCTACTGTAAATACTCCTGAAAATGCAAGAAATGGTGTTGGAAATGACTTGCAAGGTATTGCCCATGATACACCATAGTTTCAACCTGAAAACATGCAATTAGAATAGCCTAAGCTGTCAGGATAGCATGCTGGAATTTCATGACAACAACATGTATATGCAAAATTACATGCCTGTATTTCAAGACAATGACTTGTAAATGCAGATTTGCAGCCCAGCAGAGCCAGCAAATACTGAGCCTTTGCTCTATAGGCTGACTCGACCATCGAAATCACCTGACAGGTTTGTTCCTAGTGCGCCATATGCTGCAGATTGTCATGTTGACAGATTGTGGTGAGGCGTCATGCTTCAAGGAAGCAATGACTAGACTGTACAACAAGAAGTGGTTCAAGGACACACTGTCGAAAATGGAATCACTTGATAAGAATGGTACTTGGGACTTGGTGCAACTGCCTAAAGGGTAGAAAACTCTTCCATGCAAGTGGGTTTACAAGATGAAAGTCACTTTCAATTCTTCACCAAAGTACAAAGCATGATTGGTTGCAAAGTGATACAAGCAAGAACATGGAATTGACTTTGATGAGATCTTCTCTATTGTAGTCAAGATGACTACCTTGACAACCATTTTGGGCTTGGTTGCAGCCGAGGATATGGAACTCATATAGATGGATGTAAAGACTGCATTTTTACATGGTGGTCTGCATGAGGACATATATATGCAATAGTCTAAGGGTTTTGTTGCTAAGGGCAAAGAGAAGATGGTTTGTAAACTAAAAAGAAGTTTGTATGGGCTGAAACAAGCACTGAGGGAGGGAATGATGTCATAAGTTTGATACTTTCATGCAATCTCAGGGCTTTCACATAAGTCAAGTTGATCTGTGCTTGTACACCAAGAAGGCAACAGATGGCAACCTGATTATCTTGGTTCTGTATGTTGATGACGTGCTAATTGCTAGCAAGGATACTCATGCATTGGATTCATTGAAGCAAAGTCTTCATGGCAGCTTTGAAATGAAGGATCTTGGTGATGCCAATCACATTCTTGGGATGCGGATACTCTGAGATAGATCGAAGGGGTTACTCTATCTATCTCAGCTGGAGTATGTATCCAAGATTTTGCAGCGTTTCAATATGGAGGGGGGAAAGCAATCGAAGTTCCATTGTCTCCATATGTAAAACTTAGTGCAAAGGACAACCCTACATTTGATGATGAGAAGGCTGAAATGGCCAAGTTTTCATATGCTTTAGCCGTTGGCAGTTTGATATATGCTATGGTTGCTACACATCTTGACATTGCCTTTGCAGTGGGAGTGGTTAGCAGGCACATGGAAAACCCTGGCAAGAAGCATTGGGAAGCAATGAAAGATATTATGAGATACCTCAAGGGCACAAAGGATTTGTGCATCTGCTTTGGTAAGTAGAAGGCATCTATCATTGGCTTTACAGATGCAGACTATGCTAGACATCCAAATTGCAAAAAGTCCACTTCAGGATATGTGTCTAACTTCACAGGGGGATCTATTTCTTGGATATCCAGGTTGCAGAAGTGCGTTACACTGTCTACTACAGAGGTAGAGTATGTAGCTACCATTGAGGCATGAAAAGAGGCCTTATGGCTATCACGCTTGGTTGTTGAGCTTAGGATTAATGAGGTTCATGTTCTCCATTGCGATAGTCAGAGTGTTATCATGTTAGCACGGAACTATGTCTTTCATGCAAAGACAAAACACATATAGGTAAAGTATCATTTCATCAAAGAGGTACTTGATAGTAAGAGCATTGAGCTGGTCAAGGTCACATTGATGATAACCTTGCAGACATTCTCACGAAGGGTCTTCCAACAAAGAGGTTTGCTCATTGCTAAGAGATGATGGGTATTGGATAGGTATAGTATCTTCAACTTTGTACATACTTAGACTTAGCTGATTCTTTTCCTTTACCTTTGGGCACATTGCCTTTAGGGGAGAGGTTGTTGGGATAAAAGGACAGTGCCCGTGTCTGCCCGTAAGGGCCAAGCTGCACATAGTACATATACCTATCTAAAACATTATTGAGATACACTCTTCAGTACCACAAATCATGTGTCTCTATCTCTTCTCTCTCTCTCAACCTGCATCTCTACACATAAGCTCCATTGCAACTACCTCAACAATTAAAGAGGTGGTGGCTAACAAGGAGGCTACCAAAAGGGTTGTGGAGCAATGCAACCTAGCCAAGTACTTCGAGAAATTTGGGCAGGAGCCTGACCACACCAAATGTGTGGAATTTTTTAGAATCTACAACCTTGACGGGGAATGTGGGATGGTGACCGTGGGGAGGGGAGAAGGAGCTAAGCAAGTGCAGATTCAGCTCAGTGAGGCCTTGGTGGAGAAGGCACCGGGTCTAGAATCCAAGGTGGAAAGGAGACAAAAGTAGGACATTTATGCCATGCTGAACATGAAGAAGGAGCAAGTCTTGACAAATGATGGCATAAGCATTCAAGACATCCCCAACCCAGAAATCAAAATGCAAGCAAAAGTCATCCATTCCCTCTTCTCCAGCCAAATATACAACTCCCTCATGCACAGAATCAGTGCACTCATACTAGAGAGCTTGGTAGCTCACTCGTTGGATGAAATAGACTAGAATGGCTAAGTGCAGAAAACCATCGATCAATCCGCTAAGGCACTAGCCCTGGGAAGCAAGTCAGCTTATGGAGAATCCCCGGCATCAAAGGGAGCTGAGAGAAAGAAACCCTCTTCCGAAGCCTCATTCATTAGGTATGGGGGAATTTTGATTACTCTCATCCAAGAAGCAGTAAAGGAGGCATGGGATGGAGAGGAAGGAGCCGATGAAACACGTGGAAGGTCACCTCCCCATCATGAATGAGAGCAGTCAAGCAAGAGAACAGTTAGTGAGGAGGAGGGAGAACCAGAAGCCTAGTCCAGCAAAAGAAAACCAAAAAAGCCCAAGAAAAAGACAACACAAGGGAAGCAGAAAGAAGAAAGGAAAAAAAGGAGAAGGTAGACTTGCAAAAAGCTAAGAAAGAGTCGAAGAAAGAGGCAGAGGAAAGGAATAAGAAAGAGAAAGAAGAGTCTGAGAGATTGGAAGAAGAATCAAGAAGAGCCAAAGAGGAGAGAAAAAGAAAGGCTACTGAGAAAAGGAGGAATTGAAGAGAAACGAAGAGGAGGACGTCGCGCTAGCTACGCACTTGTCCATCGAATAACAAGGCAGGCAAGACGAGCACCTTGAGCCCGTTAAGAGATGAAGGCCCGGGCTCGAGTGCACATGTACCAAAAATTACACCACCTGCAATGTGAGTAAGGGCAAGGCCAAGGCCCCTATTGACCCCATCCCACCCCTTTTAATACCCACCATCGTAGTAGCAATGTCTACTCAAGGCACCCTAGCCACAATAGATGCCAACAATCTCATGGCCTGGGTGCAGTACTTTGTCAATAAGGAACTAACACAGGGAAAGAATGTTGAAACCACAATTGTTGGGCAAAAGAGACCGGCAGCAGCAGCGGATGCCGGGTCAAGACATGATCCAAAACGACAAAAAGTGGAAACCTCCATGACTCCCATCCCTACAACAATGATGCCAACTGTTGACTATGATGAGTATGTCAAAGAGCTACTCTCGTAGCTAGAGAAACCTAAGGAGGAAAAGAAAATATCAGTGGGGCTAAGTTGGAAGCTCAGAAGGAGTCGGTGGCTATCTTCGAGCTGGAGAAGACTAGACAAGCGGCCATGTGCCAAAAGGAAATATACGACATGAGAGAAGAGCTCAAAGCAAATGAAGGAGAAGACAGACGGTAGAAGGCAAGGATGGCTAAAGAAAAAGAGATCTTCATGAGGATGCAACAAAACGCTGCGGAGTTGGGAGAGTTATGTAAAGAACTATAGGCGAATATGGCAAATCTTAGGGATGCCACAGCAACACTGAAAACACTGAAATAGAAAACTTGAAATAGGCAGCAGCCTCAGAGCAGGAGGAGTAATAGAGACTCAATAGAGAGATTGAAGATCAAGAGCAGAGGCTAATGGTACTAGCTCTCGGAGGCAAGGGGAAAGCCTTGAGGAAATGAAAAAGAGAGCTGAAGGCTGGGCAAACCACAACGAGAGAAGAGTCAAAATTTGGGCGAACCCAACAACATGCCTTCCTCAACACCTTGCTAGACGTCACTCAGACAAAGAAAGGGGAGACTATTGACACCATAAAGAAAAAGCTAGAGATTGCACATAGGGCCCTACGAGCATGCCTGCAGATGCCACGCAACTCGTGGGAGTCAACTTAGCCCTTGAAGAGCAACGAAGTTACCTACTGCAAGCAGGCTTGATACCACAGGAAATAGATGCACTAGCGTTCGTAGAGGGAGTAGTACAGGGAGACCATCAAGGAGAAGGGGTTGGACTGAGCTTTGAGTTTGGACCTCAAGAAGTGAAGGGGATGCAATGGCAATGGAGAAGGAGAAGAGAAAGCTGCGGGAGAGAAGAGCACACATAATGTAGGTGATGTCCAATTGAACTAATAGCCTTATTGCACTATCATATTATATATGAATAAAGAATGGGTGATCACAGTGTACACGGGCAGGCTCAGAGGCCATTTACCCCAACAACCTCCCACTAAAAGGCCAATGTGGCTAGGGAGTGAAAACAAAGAAAAGAAAAGAAAAAAGACAAGGTGAGGAATCATGACATCTCACCCAATGCCCAATCAGAAAGCGAGCTGTTCAAGAAGTGTTGGGAACCTCTGTAGAAGAAGAGTCAAGCATCTCCGAGTCCTTGACATCTAGGAGATAAGCGATCCTGCAACTCCATACAATGGAGCAATCCAAGAATGCTTCTCATAAAGCAAGCACAACTCATCAGTGCATGACTGTAAAGCACCAGAGTCTCGCATAGCATCACCGTAGCGCATATAAGACAGCGAAGAGCTGTCAAACTCTCCAGAGTCAATCACTGAAAGAAAGCCAACATCTCGGACACTCATCCAACAAGGTCTCAAGACTACATGTGGCCTCAGCGAAGCGGAAGACTAACATATGGTTGGCTGTCCAACCTGCAAAACTACAAGAAAACTGCTCTCATGAGCCTACAAGGGGTCTAGCAACTGACCACCAACATCCTGACCCTAACTGCTATGCATAGCTATGTCATCTGGGCCAATAAGTGCCTCATTTTCAACATAAACAGCTTGTTGTAATGGCACTATAGCTGCTATAAAATCAGCCATAAAGCATATTGAACGCTCATCAAGAGGCCTGAGAGATGTCTGTGTCTCATAGAAGACAACATGATGGCTACGTATGATCTACTAGGCATCCAAATCCCATAATCTATAGGCCTTAAAGTCACCATCTCCATAACCAAGGAGGATACATCTACGTGACATAGACTCATGTGGCATATGTACAAATGCCAGCCAACCAAACATCCTCAAGTAATCGTAGGAGGGCTACATGCCACTCCATGCCTCATGGGGTGAAATACCATCCAAGGTCAAGCACAGTGTCTTGTTAACCAAATAAACTGCCATCATAAGGGCCTCAATCCAAATGCCATAAGACAACCCATCTATGGTAAGCATAGAAGCAACCTTTGCATGTAAGGTCAAGCACATGCCATGAGCAATCCCATAATACCGTGGGCATAAGAAATCAATGCCATACTGCTGACAAGAGGTCCGAAAGCTGGGAGAGAGAGCATGACTCTCATAATCCATCTGCAAGCACTTAGGCTTGCTACTAGTAGAATCCATAAACCTGTCAAGTGTAACTGCAGCATCCTCAATCTGCACCAAGGGAAAAGCCCAAACACAATGGGTAGAATGATCAACAAAGGTAAAAAATTATGACGCTCCACCAAGTGACTAGGAAGGCATAGGTCCATATACTACACAATGGACAAGATCTAGAGGAGCATGCCTCGTACGATTGCCATGAGCCAAGGGGGCTCTGCAAGGACCAAGAGTACAATCAGGGCAAGCATCAAGATCTATAAGTGACATAGGAGGCAACAATGAGTCTAAACGAGACGAGATCTCCATCTCTTTGTGGTGCATATGGCCTAGGCGATAATGCCATAACAATGCATGTGTTATTCGGATAACTGCAACCATAGAATCTCCCACATGAGAGACATGCACTAGGTAATGAGAACCAACTCTAGAACCTTTGGCCAAAACCAAGCAACCACGACAGATCTTCCATGACCTATCCTAATGAGAAATAGTATATCCTGCATTATGCAATTGACTGACACAAATCAAGCACTTACGGAGCATGGGAACATGTAAAACATCCCTGAGTATAAGAGAAGTCTCATTAGGCAAAGCTAGGTGTATATCCCCTGTACCAACAATAGCATAAGACTGCTCAAGGCCCAAATCAATACATCCGTCAACCTCTGTGTAAGAAGAGAACCATGCTCTATGAGGGGTAACATGACAAGATGCCATAGAGTCCAAAAGCCAATCAAATGCATAGGCCTAATCACTGAGCAAGTAAGCTGTAGGGAAACAAGATGATAGGAGTACATGCTCAACTGCATCATCATGGGTAACTGCATGTATCTCACCAATAGTAAGAGTGGTAACACCTATTTCATATGTTGTATCTCTAACTCTCTGCTCATGTTGAGTCCGTCTCTGTCTCTGCTGCTCTCTAATCCGTCTAAAGCATTTTCTTTGAACATGCCCAAGCTTCCCACAATGGAAGCAAACAACATTTGAAGTAGAAGAACCTGTAGAAGACGGTAAGGAATCCAAGTCATCATGAATAGGGCTATCCATAGCATCCACGGAGCTCAAGCAATCGAGGGCTATCCCAATGGAGGGAACCTACTGATAAAGACAATCATCTGCAAGTACATCAATGGAATAAGCATGCTACAAAGGCTCATGAAACCTCAACAGACGGGAGGCCATAAAGGCATCCAAGGATGCAAAAGCTCCCACATGAAGAAGAGTTGTAGCCAACTGCATGACATAACCAACCACAGTACAGTAAATCATAAGACATCTATCATAAGAGCATATGGTATTCAACCATGAAATCAGTCCATAACCATAATGGCAAACATGACTCTATAGTACATCAGACCACATAGCAGCATCCAAGTCAATGCAAGACCGGTAAGTGGCATAAGATCCTGCAATGATCAAGCTCTAGGAGAAGCCCAAGTATCTGTACAACAACATCCAAATAAGTGGCTCTATAAAGTACATGACAGTAGACAAAGTGCATAGCTAGGTAAGCATCAAGAGCAGCTGCTCTCTGACTTGTATGGGCAAAAGCAACCCAACTAGCATAGAAGCTAGGCAACACAGAAGCAACAAAGCCATAACTACTAAACTCAAGCACTGTCAAGAAGTCTAGTGATCAAGGAGTAACCCGCAAAGAACCAAGCATCAATGAGCAATGAAATCTCAATAACCAACTGCCAAGACAATGGAGCAAGCACTGCTCAAAACATGTATCTGCATCCAAGTAAATCTAAGATCCATAATCGGGGCATTAAGGGCCAAATAGCACCAAGCTGCATAAGTAATAAGCCAACCAAATGCAAACTACTCCACAAAATTCTTAAATGCAAGTCGATTCAAGCCCAACATCTACCATACTGTAGTCAAACCCAAAAGCATCCACATCAAACATCAGTCCCATAATGGGTAGCACGGGGCATAAACCTTGTCAAGTGAAATGCCAGTTGCAAAGAAAATGACAGTGAACCAAGAATTGAGCTCTACTCTTTGCTCAAGAAGCATCAGAGAGCATAAACATCAAAGTGGCATCATCCAAATACATCAACATATCATCTCGAGTAGTCGGGAGCACCGGTAGACCATAGGCATAACCAAACTTGAGGTAAAATAACATGTCAACCAAGGTAGCATAAATCCCAACCAACAACAAAGTGTCCGCATCCAAATCAAGGCTCAATAGCTCTCAAATAGCATATCCGGGCATAAACCATGATGACCAAGCATCAATACATCCAACACGACACCCGAATGTCAACAAAGAGCATTATGCATAAGCAGTCCCTGATAAAACCTTACTGCCTAAACAATGTACAACAGTAAATCCCTGCATAAATCGAGCTATGGAAGCTCAAACCAAGTCCCAAAGCATCTCAAAACATTGGGTAAACATCCCCAAAGTATCTAGGCATCAAATACCAAGCCTTGGGAGCATCACATAAGCTAAGAGCATGGCATTTTCTTATTGTAAATCAACTCAATCTATTGCAAAAAATGCTATGATCAGAATTTGGCAGATCTGACATCACCATCGCATCTGAAGCATGCCAAAACCCCAAGTTATACTCGCCTAAATCGGGTTCCGAATGCCCAAGATATGAGAAAAATGGGATTTTTGAGCTAGATTTTGAAACAGGCACAAAAAAACGTGAGGTACTACTGTGGGGGCCTACTAGTTATGCTGAGGATAAGGGGGAAAATGGGGGCATACAAGGTGCCCAATGAATCCAAGGAACACTTGCAAAGAGCCTATGAGGGCCGAGGAGAGGCGAGAGATGAAATCTTACCTCGGGGGGAAGAAGCCATGGCTGGCATTGAAGCTCCAAGCTCCGTTGGCATTGAAGCTCCAAGCTCTAGGTCTTCAATCCACCAAGCTCCATGATCAAGCTTTGATCCAGAGCTCTGATACCAATTGAAGGGGATGCAATGGCAGTGGAGAAGGAGAAGAGGAAGATATAAAGAATGGGTGGTCACAATGTACATGGGCAAGCCTAGAGGCCTTTTACCCCAACAAGAAGAGGAACTAGTCCCACAGCCTCCTTCCCCACCATGACCAAAAGACCAACAATAAGTAGACACCTCTATAGAAAAAAAGGCTGCACTTAGAGAAAAGAGGAAGCAGATGGTGGAGGAAGCACAGAGGAGGCTGAGTGATAAACCAGTTGTAGGGCCATCTACACCTATCCCACCAAGCTAGGAGGGCTTCCTAGTAAGCTTCCACGCTGACCTGATAATCTGGGAACGACAAGAAATTGCTAGAAACCCCTTCGATCTTAGTTTCCAATTCCCCGCCAACTTGCATAGGGTTCTACCAATCAAGGTAATGCATCTATTTCCTAGATCAGTACCTGGCTATGAGTGCCAACCCACATGGAGAAGGCGCATCTGTGATGTGAAGATGGATACTTGGATGGCTTTTTGTAACATCCTGCCCTTCAAGTAGAACAACCCAACATTCATGCTGTACCCTCGAAGAGTAGGAGTGGAATTTGACCCTGATGACCACGACCGATACGACTTCCCTATAATCTACAATGCGAATTGTAATAAACCTGAAGAGGCCCTTGTCTTCATATCCAAAGGTTTGTATGACTCTATAGTCCGCTTTGTAAATGAGTTCTCCTCTTGCCTCGAACCTGCTTTCATCATTACATGTAATTACTTTAGACTACTTAGAATACTACTTAGGCAAGACCCCACTTCACAAGAACGCATCCTTCCAACCTTGTATTTTGATCGCAATGCCATAGACAACTACGCCATGACTTGATTGATGATGCGAGATACTCTTCTCCCTTCATTTTGCTTTTCCCTCCTCGAAGATATGAATGATAGCTGCTTTACACATTGCAATCATCCATTTCTATCTGCTACCACTCTGTAAGTCCGCCTGAACTTCAAAGGGTACTCGCAAAGTTGGAAATTATTGAATAAATCTCTTAGGCCCCCATCTCCACCCCACTCAAATGACGAAGGCTAGCTCTCATCTCATGACTATGTACGAGCAAAGCAATTAGACCACCTCACTTCACATAGGCCACAAGCACTACATCTAGGGGTTCTCAAGTTAGGTGCGCATCCGATGGCTTCAGTTGATTGGCCCTAACCCCCTGGCCCTTTTGATTTTCCACTATACACACTTAGGGCATATCAAGGGCAGGACATACCTAGGCAGGTCAAACTCGACCTGTCTCCCTAAGCCGCACCCACTGCACCTCCCTTATGCACAAACTGGATCCTCAACTGTGGGACACCACCCAGGCTTTGACCCAGCTCCCAATTCCACTTGCATGAGCACAGTGCACCACATGGCAAGGTAGACACACCCCCTAGGTAGCGCACTTATTGTCTTTCAGGTAATGAAGGATGCTGCAAACCATCAACAGTGGAGGCCCGCCATCCACACAACATATCCTTGGTCTCCAACAACACAATCATTTGCCAAGCTTCTCACCTAGTACCCACCCACACAAGGCCCATCATCACCCTAGCAACCACCCTTCCAAGCATCAAGCCCTCATTAGCAAAGCCCCACTAGTGCCATGGGACTGGCACTCATCTAGGAGGAGGTAATGTTAACCCCAATTCAAGACGGAAGAAAAAGAAGTCAAGAATGCGGATGCAATGGAAGAATTAGGATGGAGAACATTTTAAAGTGCAAGGGCGGCCTCAAAAATCAAGTCAAAGGCAAAAGGACATTGTTAAATGCAAGGTGTCCCTAAAACTATTATAAGAGAGCACTAGGCTCCCTCCTGTGCAAATTGTAAAAGGTAGGCGGGAATATGTAAAGAGATAAGGCAAATAGAAGAAAATGGAAAAGAGAATCTTGCCACAATGGCTAGTCATGTAAAAAAGGGATGGGTGCCCAAGGGATTTAGGGCATGTATAAAAGCAAAAAAGTGAATAGAGAAGCTCATTCTTTAGTGTGTGGCAAAAGTGGACTCATCTTCTCCTCTTCCTCTTTTTTCTTTGCTTGCTTGTGTGTGCTTGAGAGAGGGAGTGTGAGGGAGTGAGGGAGTGAGGGAGTGAGTGTGTGAGGGTGAGGGATCTTGGAGGTGAAGCTCTCCATCTTCTCTTCTCTTGTCTTGCGTGCGGCTATGGAGGATGGAGCTTGGAGATGGAGGCTTAAGGGTGCTTGAGCTTACATCACGAATCGTGGAGCTATCGGCCCTCATACGGGCATCGAGGTAAGCTCATTAAACCCTGGTAGGATCGAAGGCACATTGGCTAGGTGAGAGATAGCCATAGGTGCTCGCTTGAAATGCTTGAAGGGATAAGCAGTCCGTGGGCCTTGGAGGTTGAGCAGTGAGCTCCTTCTACATTATATATGTGATATTTTTATCATTGATAATGTATGTTTCCAAATTTCTACAGGTACTTCTTTTGTTTTGCATTATGTATGTCAAATCAGCTTTGACAAAAATCCTTATCTTTGATGGACAATTGGATGATACTAGTTATTGTGTTTCTTTTGATGATTCTACTTGGAAAATCACTCATGGTAACCTTGTTTTTTATAGAGGTGCCAAAATTGGTACTCCTTATCCTTTGCTTATGTTAGTCTATTGATCATGTATTAGTTATGAGCGATTTTTCTCATGTATCTCTGTGTCATCATCACCTTGGGCACATGTCACTTAAAGAAATGAAAGTTTTGACTCATTTGTACTATCTCCCATCCCTAGATTATTCTTGCTTTGTTTCTTGTGATCATTGTGTATATACTAGGCAAACATGTAATGCTTTCACTCTGCATACATGGGTGAGCCATTGGAGCGAGCTCGTTTTGATATTTATGGTCCCATTCCTTACAATATGTGGGTGTTGCTATGTATTTTATCACATCTACTAATGATTTTTCACATAAAGTTTGGGCCTATCCTATCAAGTAGAAATCAAAGGTTTTAGCTACTTTTTAGCACTTAGTTGCTTTGATTCAGAAAGAGTCTGGGCACAGGGTGAAATAATTAAGACTAGATAATGAGGGTGAGTATATCTCACATGCTTTTGAGTAGTTTTGTGATGATCGGGAGCATTAAGCATCAGTTAACCACCCATTATATCCTAACCCAAAATGGTATTGTTGAGTGTATGAATATGACCATTCATGAGAGGGTCCATAGTATGCTCAGTCATGTAGGATTACCACATATGTTTTGGGTTGTGACAATTATTATTATAGTTCATTTGATTAATAGATTCCCATGCACTATTCTTAGTGGTAGAGTTGTAGAGGAGATATAGTCTAGTATAAATCTCCTTCATATGCACACTTAAGAGTCTTTGGATGTGAGGCATTCTACCATATTTCCAAATATAAGCACAACAAGTTGGATCCAAATTCTATCAAATGCATATTTCTTGGATATGGTGATGCATATGAAATGGATTATCATCTTCAGGATCAAAAGCCCAAAAAGTTATTTGCAACCACCATAAGGTTATATTTCACAATGATAAGATGCATAAAAAATCTGAGCACATCATTAAGGGGCATAGGGTGATCTTTTAGGAGGAGCCTCATATTACTGTACAACCAATCCCCATTAGATAGCATGCAATCATTGTTGATACTCTAATGGTCCCAAGATCCACTTGTTGTGCAGGATCTTGTTGATGATGAATAGAGAGGATATGATATATTGGCTCCATAGCCAGTTTTGTGATGCTCGACTAGAGCCTCACATCCTTTAATCATTATGAGCCCTCTGTGCATTATTTCACGGTGACAGAATCTAATGAGTCCCTTGACTATGGGAAGACTACATGTAGAGGTGATAGCTCTTATTGGGAGAGGGCTATGCAATCTAAGTTTGACTCATTGCAAAAAAATCACGCCTTATCAACTAAGGCTTAAAATCTCCCCTCCTAAGTTGTGTTCATATTGGACATTGAGAAACTGGTTATCTTGAGGATTTTCCTTCACAATGGAGAGTCCATGAATTGGTTATTCTCTGAATTAGTTCACAATTAGAGATTTCACACTGCTGGAAAGTTGAACTAGCTATTTTGGAGGCCTAGAAGACTGATTTTATGCCCATTTCGTGTGTCATTTTGGAGGCCCAAAAATTGCAGAAAAAATTGTATAGCTTTAGCTTGATTGGGACTTCATTTCTAGCACAAAAAACTACAAAAAAATAGCAAGGAAATTGGTCGATTTTAAGCTCCTATTTTGATGCTTTTTGGTTCATATGAGCACCCGTTTTGGGTGCTTCTTGCTAGACAATCATTGTATAATGTATGGGCATTGTGTATGAATGTATATGACACCATTTGAGCTTATGTGTAGCAACCATTCTCTTGGAAGGGAATTTACATGAAATTTTTGGGCTATTTATGGTGCACTTTTTGTCTTGGGTTGACCATTTGAGGCAATGGATTGGTTCATGTTGCTGAATGCTTGATTGGGACAGCACATATTGCTAGTTTTTTTGAAATTGTAGCCATCAAAATGTTAGATACATCTTAAATTACCTAGATTGTTGGAGATAAATTGACCAAGGACAACTATAGTGTTTGGTGATACAGAATGGAGAACTATCTAATGGGGAGAGGTCTTTCGGACCTCATTACAAGTGATGATGCATGTCCAGAGCTTCTTGAGGAGCCCACAAAAGAGGAAAACAAGACATACAAGGATTGGACTGGAAAGAATAGGAAGGTTTTGCATTGGATCTCTATATGCATATCAAAGACTTTGATTCCTCGTATCAAGAAGGCAAATACTTGTAAAGAGGCATGGGAGATCATTGAGAAAATGTATGGGACATGTATGAAGGCAAGGAAGATACAACTTAAGCAAAGATTGCATGGAGCATGGAGAGGAAACCACACTATCAATGACTATGTTGCAGAAATCAAACAAGTTGCAAAAGATCTTGCATCTATAAATGCACCAGTGGACGATGATGACTTGGTTTCAGTCACACTTAATGGACTTGGCTCAGCATATAAATCTTTGGATACCTCTATTTCAATTAGAGGAGGCTCTATGCCAAACTTTGAATAATTGATTGCCTTGCTACTCACATAAGAAATCAAGTGGGTTTCTAGTAGTAGCAAGAATGCAAGTGGAGATAGTGTCTTTTATCATCAAAGAGGGCATGGCAGCCCATCTAGAGCTAGAGGCTCATCTTATGGCCATGGTAGCTTTGCACGTGATCGAGGTACCTTTGGTCATGGTGATTTCATGCCTAGAGGCAGGGGGAGAGCTTACTCTGGAGGTTAGGACAGTCTACTCCTCCACATAGAGATGGTGCATGTAATTATTGTGGGCAGTATGGACATTTTGAAAGAGAATGTTATCACAAGCAAAATGCTATGTCTAGGGCTTGAGGAATGACTTGATATAACCATTATGCAGGTGGTTATGGAGGTGCATGTTATGGATCTAGAGGTGGCTTTGCTAGAGGCCATTTATTTGCCATGGAACATGTACTAGGGAGCATGACACACCCTCCCAGTGAAGATGATTGGTTTTTGGACTCATGGGCTACAAATCACATGACTCATCATGTTGAATGGTTTGACACAAAGTAGCAAATGGAGAATGAAGAATATGTGGCTACTGGGGATGACACTTTGCATAAAATTACTCGTATTGGTAGTGTGCCACTTGTCACTAGAGATGGAGTTGAAAATAAGCTTGGGGATGTACTTTTACCTACAATCACTAAGAACTTAGCATCAGTTTGGTGGTCAAATGGTAGACCAAGGAATGTAGGTGAGATTCAATAGATATGGATGTTTCATTGAGGAATTTCAAAATGGAAGGCATGGCAGATTGATTGCAAAAGGGAAGAAGAAAGGTAGGTTATTTGCCTTGGATGCAGGTACTCCTATCATTCAGAATTCTATGTATGTTGAAAGTGGGCATGGTCAAGATTAGGATGTTGAATTATGGCATAGGAGAATTGGACATGTAAACCTGCAAAGACTGAAACAAATGCAAACTAAACATGTGGTTCGTGTTTGCCCCATTTTGGTTATGTTAATTATGATCATGTATGTGAGGCTTGTCAGTTTGGCAAGCAAGCTACATTACCATTTCCAAAGAGGGGGAGAATCATTAGTTATCCTTTGGAAATGGTGCATTTTGATATTTGGGGTCCATGTTAGAATGTTTCATTGAGGGGGAGATGTAGATTCTATATCACCTTTATTGATGACTTTAGAAAAATGACTTGGATGTATTTCATGTTGCATAAAAGTGAAGCCTTTGAAAGATTTTTGGAGTTTAAAGCTATGGTTGAAAAATAGTTTGGCTGATATATAAAATGCTTGAGGTCTGATAATGGAGGAGAGTATATGTTGTATGAATTTTCAAAATTTTTGAGAGATCATGGAATCAAAAGACAAGTGACATGTAGGTATACACCTCAATAGAATGGTGTGGCAGAAAGGAAGAATCATATCAATGCGCTGAGATTGCTAGGGCAATGATGAACCAAATGAATATGCCGTTGATATATTGGGTAGAGGCAGTGCATACTACGATGCATATCATTAACAGGACACCTATAGGATTGACTCATCATGTATCACCATATGAAAAGATGTATGTAGGACACCCATTGTTGCCTACTTCAGGGTTTTTGGATGTGTTTGTTATGTTCATGTTCCTAATGATTTGAGGAAGAAGATGGGACCCAAGGCTACAAAGTGCATATCTCTTGGATACCCTGATCAGAAGAAGGGTTACAAATGCTATGATCCAGTGAGTAAGGAAGTTTACATTAGGATGGATGTCAGATTCACTGAGTATGAATCATGGTACAAGCCCAAGATTGCAGTGGACTTAGATTCCCATGAGAGTAGTGATGATGATGCTCATGGGCAAAAAAATTCAGCAAATGGTAAGTTTGGAAATCAACACTTAGAAGATATGCTTGGACCTCAGGACAATGCAAAAAGCAATAGCAGCTATAGTCCGATTGAGGAGTTCACAAAAGAGTGCAGAATTTGCAAAAGGCAAGAGGCCTATGCTTGAAATTCAGAGGATGAATCCATCGAGGATGAGTATGCCATTCCTCATGTAAAAACACCGAGTACTAGAAGTTCAAGAAAATATGTGCCAACACATGCAAGAGCAGTTGAGACACCAAGTAGTGCATCTCAATTGAGGAGATCAGAATGGGTTAGATATCTTGTTGATAGATTGACATATAATGGGTTCATGAATATGCATTATGCTTATATGGTTTCTTATGTACAACATGTGGAACCTACTTGCTTTGAGGAAGCAGTGGAAAGCAAAGAATGGAGACAAGCTATGGACGAGGAGATGGATGCATTGAATAAAAACAAAACATGGGATTTAGTGCAGTTACCTCATGGAAAGAAATCAATTGGTTGCAAATGGGTGTACAAAGTCAAGTGCAAATCGAATGGTTCTCTAAAAAGTTATAAAGCAAGGTTAGTTGCAAAGGGTTATGCACAAACATATGGATTAGATTATGACGAGACAGTCTAGTGGCAAAGATGACAACAGTGAGATCAATTGGCTTCTATATATGACTGGAAATTGTATCAAATGGATTTGAAAAATGCATTCTTGAATGGGAATTTAGAAGATGAAGTGTACATGGATCAGCCTGAAGGGTATGTGAATACTAAATACCCACATATGTATGCAAGTTGAACAAGTCATTGTATGGACTAAAGCAAGCACCAAGAGCTTAGTGTGAGAGGATTAGCAGATTCTTGTGCAGCATGGGATTTCAATAGAGTATGGTGGATTACTCACTCTATGTGAGACATATAGAGGATGGCATGATTGTGGTTGTCATCTACATTGATGAGCTCGTTATTACAGGTACACTTGAGAGGGAGATTGGTGAAGTTAAGCATGGTCTTCATAAAGAATTTGACATGAGATATTTTTTGGGCATTGAGGTCATTTATACACCTCATGGTATTTGGTTGGTACAAAGACAATATTCTTTAGAGATATTTTTTGGGCATTGAGGTCATTTATACACCTCATGGTATTTGGTTGGTACAAAGACAATATTATTTAGAGATGTTGGAGAAGTATGGCATGTTAGGATGTACGCCAGTGGATACTCCCTTGGATTAGAACATCAAAATGATTGATGATGGGAAATATGTGGAAGGTGTGACTATGTTTAGAAAGATGGTTGGTAGTCTTGTCTACTTAACCATTACAAGGCCATATTTGTGTTATGTTGTTGGATTGATTAGCCAATTTATGCAAAGACCATGTAAATCACATTTGGATGTAGTGAGGAGAGTTCTAAGGTATGTGAAGTAGACAGTTGGATTTGACTTATTCTATGGGAAGGGAATAAAGCCTACATTGTTTGGGTATACTGATGTAGATTGGGTAGGTAATCTTATGGATAGGAGATCCACCAGTGGTTATACATTTTCATTTGGATCATCAGCCATGATAAGTTGGAGCAGTAAAAAGCAACCTATAGCTGCTTTATCAAGTACAAAAGTTGAGTACCAAGGTATTGCATTGGTAGCATGTGAGCAGACATGGCTGAGATTGGTTTTATGTGACACGGGGATTGAAATTGATGGTGGAGTCATCATATATTATGACAACATTAGTAGCATCATGTTAGCAAATAACCCGGTCTACCATGCCAGGACAAAACACATAGAAGTGCACTATCACTTCATTAGAGAGAAGGTCATCAATGGAGAGGTTGACTTGGTCCATGTCAAAACAAATGACCAAGTTGTTGATATCTTTACCAAAGCATTAGGTAAAGATAATTTTGAGTATTTCAAGAGTGCACTTGCAGTATTACCTTTGCAAGCTCAGTCTGAGCTTGAGGGGGAGTGTTGAGAAATAAGGCATAGCCTAAGCCTTATCCTATGGTTGTATTAAGTAAGTGTGTGAGAGGGTGTGTAAAGAGTCCTAAAGATCAAAGTGTCTATCTCTTTGTGAGAGACTTGGAAAAGTAGACTGTAGAGAAGATAGAAGAGAATGAAGAAAGATCGAGCCTCCATATCCACGTCTCAACCACCTTCCGTTGTGCATCCCCATCAAGTCTCTCATCTATTCTTAGTTCCTACCAATCAAGCTTCGGATTTGCTTGCCTTTTGGTAACAGCTAATACCGTAGGTTCACGTCCCTGACAATCCTCAACTTTAATACAATTAGAACAATCACATTCAACATGCATACTTATAGTATTCAAATTACTTGACACCTCCTCACTATTTTCTTGAAATTGTTATTACTGAATTTGTTCATAACCAACAGCACATGTACCACCAGGAAATTGCCTTTGATCATCTTGGTCAAGTAAATCTATAAGGAATGTTGCAAGTGGGGCAGGTGCACGAGGTGCTCTTGCATGTCTTCCATCATTGCGGGTCCTTGCTACCGGCATTCCTCTCTCAGTCCCACCCCTTGCTCAAAGTTCACTGCTTGCATTGACAAAGTGTCCTTGACCTCCAAATTCCCGTTTGGGTAGTTTGTTGTTGTGGACGAACATTTCCCCAATGCTATCTTGCATGCATTCTTCTAGGTCCCTTAAAGGGCCTTTGAGGCATTGTGTCAGTAATAACCCGATTGACTACAGCTGGCTGAACAGATATTGGTCTAGGCTGCATCATTGGCATCTGTTGTGCCATCCTAACATTAGGAATGTACCAACAAGTCCTAGTTTCATGGCCATTTCTTTGGCATATCTCACATTACCAATATAGTATTGGAAAACATTCAATGATGCATATTCTAACCTTGCTTTTAAAAAAAAAAATAGTATTTCCTAACAAAGGTACTCGACTTACCTGCTAGGGTCCTTGATTTTTTAGGCTTTCAATTTAGCATTTTAGATCCTCCTAATTATAGATCCTTTAGCTATTTTTATCACCTTTTTCTTATAGCTTTTGGGCTACTTTTTATCAATGTTATACATTGAAAAATATACTTGATCTGAATGATTAATGTTTCTAGTCTAGCAAGCATGAGGCTTTTCTTATTCACGAGGAAATATGTCAAATTAGAGATCTATTTCTATTGCTTATTGACCCATCAAGATGATATTGTAGCTCATAAAAGGAGTTACATTCTCTTATTAAGACCATATTGTCATTCATTATTGATCTTTAAATCATTATGCTACCAGCGTAAGGGTTACATGTGTTACTCAATCAGTTGAGACAAATATATGGAACAATCACTAATTACAATGATTGTGAAACATTGTCTTCGAATAACTATTGCAAAAAGACAACATTCTAAAGACAAATATATGGAACAATCACTAATTACAATGATTGTGAAACATTGTCTTCGAAGAAATATTGCAAAAAGACAACATTCTAAAGATATGCAGAGCTTGGTTGCCATGAGCTTGATTGAAAAGAAAGTTCATGATTAATATTTGGGTTTCCAAAACCAGATAATAATGATTTCAACATCACATATCCCCAAGGTCCTTGCCATTGCATTCTAAGCAAGAGCTAAGGATAACTACATAGAGTGCCAATAGACACTTGAATGAAGAGGCTTGTTAGGAAGAAATATTTGCTGCTATGGCAACATGGGAACCAATGGGCTTTGGTTGTAATGAAAACCCTAAGATGGGGAAGAAATTTCTGCGAGTCTAAAGCAATGGACATTGTAAGGTAATGGAAGAGTCGAACCCAAGAAAGATTGGACTCTCTACCCTTGAAGAAGTAGGTAGTACACACTATTTTTTAATAAAAGTATTTTTTTCCCAAAAGGATTGTTTGCAATTGTTTTTATATATGTGCCTAAAGAACATTCAAAGGAACCTTGTTTAATGGGCTAATTATGAAAGCTATGTTTATATGTTCACATGGTGTGATAGTATGTCCTGCTTAGATAACTAAAGTTGATTTGGGTGTTAGAAAGTAGGTGGGTGTTAACTCAACAAGTGTCTTACAGTTGGGTGGACTTGATTGCTTGAGTAACTTTCTAATGATAAGTGTTAAACTAGCAATTATGTTAGCTCATCAAAACCTAGGATCAATTTGTTTTAGGGAAAAAAGGTGGTAGAGGATCAGTCCTTAAGATCGTGAAAGTAGTTGCTACCTTCCATGAATGAAGTGTGAGTGGATCCATATTTTGTATTACTACATTGGCCTAAAGGATACAACGTTATTAGAGCTAAAATTGCATTGGATGACCAATGTCATTCTCGAGTTTGATTTAGACCTTTAAGCTACATGTAAGGTGGTTTTGAAAAGTCTGGATGGCTCCTTTTAGCTAAAGGTGGATCTATTGTGAAGTTCGAACATATTTCTCACAAAGGTAGTGCCAATTGGCATGTTAAAACCAATTGGTGATGGGTATACTGCCACTTGTTATCCCTTATGTTTGTAATGGCATATTTGCAAATAACAAATATAAATATGAGTGGAAGCGTGCCAATCTATTGGTACAATGTTTTGGCAAGAAAAGCCAATTGCTTCTTGACACTTGTAGCTATAGCATTTTTGGGATACTGATCCTGACTTGTCTACAAGGGAGCATGTTCTACCAAGTTGTCATGGGCCTGCCCCCATGCATGACAATTGAGAATGAGCAAGGAACAACTGATGCTTTCAACTATGGCAACCAGCAATTGGATTGGCCTTTCTCCACTCGAGCTCACTCCAAAATAAAGCAAACGACAACATGGCCCAATGAGAAATTATGCAAAGCAATTGCCAATACCAAGCCTCGACAAAATGCACAGCGACAGCGTGTGACAAGGTCCTAACACTATGCCAGGTCTCCGAACCTCACGTCTGGGGTTTTGGTCCGAGGTGGGCACGAGGCTTGCGAAACCTCAGGAACAATCTAGAACAAAACTCTCTGGAGATCACTCCAGGATTGAAAAAAAAGGATTGCCTAAAGAGAGCGGTCACTCTTCCAGGGGAAGAAGCAGGGAGAAGAGGAAAATTTGCGCGTATTTGCTTCAACCCAGGCGTCCGTCTCGTTCCGCGCCGGCGCTACCGCCATCGCCTTCCATCTTTCTTGCCGGTAAGCTTCCCGCGTCTCCCTTCTGTGGTCTCTTGGTTCATTCCCTTGCCTTGTTTGATTGCTGGTAGATCTATGGGGGGACTCTTTCAAAGCCGTATTTGACATCTTGTGCGCGCGCGCGCGTGCGCGAGAGAGAGAGAGAGAGAGAGAGAGAGAGAGAGAGAGAGAGAGAGAGAGAGAGAGAGAGAGAGAGAGAGAGAGAGAGAGAGAGAGAGAGAGAGAGAGAGAGAGAGAGAGAGAGAGAGAGAGAGAGAGAGAGGTTCAAACAAAAAGAGTCGCCACCTCCTTGCTGTTTACGCGGCCTTTGTATATCCTGACCATCTCCCTGAGCTTGGTCTTGCACCTGAACTGCATCAGGATCTAGTTTGGTCGCAGAGATAGTAGGTCAGACATTGTCAAATAGCAGCTCTTGGAAGCCGTTGGGAATTGTTGGCCCTATATTGTAAATCTCTTGACTGATCATGTGAGAAGAGTTGCTCTAGCAAGAGCAAGTAAGCTCTTTTTATAATGCATGAATGCAATTGTGATTCTTCATAAAAGCGTAGTGGGCATAGGAGCTTGGCACTTGTTGTAGCGGATAGTCTCTTGAGGTTCTTGATACATGGGGGGCTCTTCTAGCCCTCTAACCCTTTACATAAGGAAATTACAAATACATTTGTGGAATCATGATAGCGGAATAGTCTCTTGAGGTCCTTGATACATGGGGGCTCTCTAGCCCTCTAATCCTTTATATAAGGAAATTACAAATACATTTGTGGAATCATTATTGCGGACTCACTTATAGTGTGTAAAGAATATGCCATTTAATAAATCTAAATTTTGATTTAAAGTGTTTAAGATGGAAGGAATTGCCAATAGCTTTTCAGCTATCATTCATTGAAATTTGTTGATAAAGAAAATTACTTATGCTTCTTTGACATGGACTTTTCTAGCTATATTAGTGGGATGAACGTCAATGGTAGTGATCTTTGCTTTATTTGACCTTAGATCATACTTGAAAAAGAGTAATTGTCAATAAATTTAGTGGCGGTAGGGCTGAAAATTTTCTTGTTTTAGTTGATATCCTTTTCTTTTGGCAATAGTAGAAAACCTTGAATTGAATGCACTCTATCCATGGTTTGCAATAGTTTGAAGCCTTGAGTTGAACAAGGGAAATGATTCCTTTGTTGAGCTGTTAGGATAATGAACAACTATGGTTAAAGAGTTTAGTGGAACATTAGTTGAACATTTGTTGTTTAGAGTTTTCATGTATACAAGGAAAGTATTTGAGGCACAAAAAAATATACTCATTCAACCCACACGACATTAAAGCAATTTTGATGGTGCTTCTCTACATGGTTTTTTTTCCCCTTACAATTTAAACTTTGCACAATAGATATCAAGGTTGTGGTTTGAAATTTTTTTCATATTTGCTGACACTACTTTAAGAAAACTTTTATTTTTCTTGGTATTGTCAACCTTAGCTCTCGATAAAGTGCATGCTATCGAAGGTTGTTGCCAGTCATTGTTGAATTAAGTTACAATTTTAGGTTTATGGCCGTTTCCCTCATTGTGAGGCACATTGTTTGAAATTGGGGTGGGATGTATGAGTTAAGTTGTTGATTTTGGCATTCGCGTCACGATCTAGTAAGTGCAAGTTTTTTTTGCCACCTATGTCTTGTGGTGGTGGTGCTTCATTTTTAATAATTTGATAGGCATAAAGTAGAATCTTAAATTGGCCTAGGAAATGTTATGCCAGTGTAGTTACCATTGCCTTGAGATGATTTGCATTGTATGAGAAAGTAAGTTGAGCATACTAAAGTTTTAAACTAGGCGAGAACTTTTCCAAAAGGGTTAGTAGTCATAGGGCTATAGATGGCTGAATATAAAACTTTCAAGGATGTTTAAAAAGGATGTGATAAAGATACTTGGTGAACTAGGCTATTGAAAAGTATTACACTCTTGGCTTTAAGTTGTGTTAAAGTGGTAATAGTGTATCCTTGATTAAGAAAAGACTACTTTTCTTATGAAGTTTTCTTTATTTACTGAATTTCTCAAACAATGATGGAAAAGAATGAGGTGGAGGTTTTCATCCTAGTCAGCTTTGCCTATATAGAACCTAGTTTTAAAAAAATATCATATTAAAGGACAATTTGATTCCATGTGCAAAGTTGGGCCAACTATAATCTTCAAGGACCAAAGTTTCAAGTTAGTTGTTTCCTATGTTTCAAAAATACATGGACATTTCTAATGTTTATTGTAGGATGTGCCAAAGTGAGGTATCTAAGTCTTCTAGGTAGAGAAAGGGCTATAGACTAGCTAGGAAAATGCTATGTAGAGTTTTTAGTAGGTAAAAGAACAGCTCTTTATATCCCTTATCATATCACTCTCAAGTGGGACCTTGAGATTGAAAGGGATACAAGGGTCTCCTATAGTCCATCGAGAGTGCTGTATCCAATTAAGAGAAGCATAACTAGGAGATTGAAAGGGATATGAGATATTTTATAGACCATTGAAAGTGCTACATCCAATTAAGAGAACGTACCTAGGAGATTGAAAGGGATATGGGGGTCTCTTATAGAACATTGAGAGTGCTATATCCAATTAAGAGAAGCATACCTAGGAGTCATGGTATGGATCTGAAAGGCTCCTAAGCCCTACTAATTTTTTGAAGGTGATGGTAGGTGGTTTTGCCTTCTCTTTTGTTTTCTATTGGGAATGTGTCGTGTGTGGCTCTTAATTTTCACATAAGAGAATTAAGATGCTCAACCACATTGCATACCTATGGTTGCCAAGAACTTACCAAGAAGAAAGGAAAGACGCATGGTGACTAGTTACTTGCTTGAGATGTAGAGACTAGTTTGTCACAAATATTTGTGAAAGGGCTTGGTGTTGCACAATGCATAGCTTTTCATATAGACAGTTGTTCAACTAGGTTTTCACTCTTTCAAGTGCCCAAATGAAACCAATCTCAATTGAACATTAATCACAATGAATCACTATTTTTGGATTGACAATCATTGTTTTCCATTCCCAAGTTTTGTCCCCATGCCTATTCCATGTGACTACATAGTCATATGTGATGGTAATTCATAGCTGTCCCCCATCTCTTGTCTATGTCCCCTATTTAACCTTCCCATGGAACTAATTGGAATGAAAGGTTAGTAGAAACATAATCTTGCAAGCACAATGAACCAAACAAATAGTTAACACTTGATAGCTCATAAGGATAGAGCTAGGATTTTCTTAAACTAAGTAGATGCCATGTGATAAAATGTGCTGGCCCTAGTTCCCCTTGTGGTATTTCTCTATAAGTGACGATGAGATTTTGATGTGTAGTGCAAAAGTCAATGTTGATTTGATAATGGTTTCAAGCTAGTGTTTGCTAGTGACTATTAGTTTGAATACCACTTTTGTCAACTAGAGTTAGTACATTTGATTTATTATCTTGCAAATCCCAATATAAAGCAATAAATTAGTCCCTCATTTGGCCAAGGACTATAGAAGTGGGAAATGCCTTGACATGCTCGTTAGAGGTGCTGCTTGAAACTTTGAAATGACTTGAGAAATCTAGAAATGTGTTTTCTTGTGGTAGTATTTTTCCTCATTTGAAATAGTGCCACATGGTATTTCTATGTAGATACGATTATCCTTGTTGTTTTAGAATGCCTTCTCTTAGCTTGGATGTAGCTTAGAATGGTAATAGAAAACAAAAACATGGGTTGACGAATACTAAAGAGTAAGATGAAGGTGATAAAAAGCTTAGATTAATGAAGAGTTTGAATATATGAACAACCTTGCATACATTGTAGGATATAGTTCTAGTGAGGACGTGGTGTGAAACTAACTTTTCTCCTTGGCAAGGGTGGTAATAATTTAAGTACTCACTAATTACAGCACGCAATAAAATTTAAATAAATTGAAATGCAAATGTTACCACGTGATCTTGGTCAATGGATGCCCTATTAGTTCCAAAATTGGTGCCCCTCGCGGCATTTGTTTAACTTGTATTGCTAAAGGTTAAAGTACAATGAGATCTAGGTTGGCCTCTTTTAATCTTTTGCTGTCCATAACAACCAGCTAACCTTCATACCAATTTGCCCCTTGGTTTGCTTGGGGATTGGCCTTCAATTTCCTCTTTGGATTGCAAATTCAATCCCAAACTTAACGTTGTTTGGCCGACCTCTTAAAATTCTTTGAAATCTTCAAATTTCAATTGCTGAATTTCCAATATTAAGCCTTGAATTTTGAGCATGCTTTTTGAGATGGTTGGTGAACCCCAATTTTTACTGCAAATTAGAGTCCACAGAAGTATATGCTTTGTTGTCCACCTTCTAAGATTGGAATTTGCTATATATGGTTGAGAAGGAGAGAGAAAGTCGAGAGGAATTTTTAATTTTTGTTGTAAGAAAGTGTTAGAACCACCCATTGTTTGTTGTGAAACAACATTAAGTATTGTTGCCCGATAGCTTGGAGCTCTCCTTGTTGGAGTTGGTTGTAGAAGAAGCTCTCTCGGCTGGCTAGAGATGACCAATGTAAGAGTGCAAGAGAAGAGAAACACAAACATAGAGAGAGAAAAGGAGAAGAGAGAAGACAACATGAATGGAAGAGAAGTTTGTATTGAGTATGAAAAGGATGTTAAATACAATGATGGATTGACTAATTCTTGCATGTAGCCCAAAGGACCAATGAGGGCACATATCAAGTTGGAAAATGATGGCAGCATCGAAGATGGTGACAGTGATGGTGACAGAGAATGTAGCCAATAGCCCTAACAAAGAAGAATGCCAAACCCCAAGTGTGCACATTGTTATGGGAGTACTAGATTGTGCTCGAGAGATTGGACTAGATTGAAGATTTGTTTCAAGAATTCTGATTTCAACATAATCCCACGTAGGGGCATAAGGTACAATGATAACTTAACAAGATACGGAAAATCCTACCCTTGAAGTTGGTTAGAGGGGGAATATCTATGATCACCTTGACTTTAGAAAAGTCCATGGCTATCCCATTCTTTGACACGACACACCCTAAGATACAACCATGCTTCACCCAAAACTAACACTTTAAGGGGTTCAATGAGAGACTGTATTGCCTACACCATTCAAAAACTGTTCGGAGCTTTTACAAGTGCTCTTTCCAATTGGTGTGGGCACATAGGTCATCGACAAAGACTTCCAACCATTTCTTGAGCATGTTCTTGAAAATGGCACGCGTGAGGTGCTAGAAGGTAGCAAGAGAATTAGTCACTCAAAATGGCATGACTACCCCCTCGGGACCGTAGGTATAGACAATAGGACTTGATAGGATATGAAGGATCCCACAACCTGGGACTGTAGGTATGGGTACAAGATATTAGAATTACAAGATTTCCCCCGATGGGGATGAACAAGGTTACTAGACAAGATCTCGTACTACGAGATTACAAGGTGATAAGACAATAGGAGTATAACGAAAGGCAAGACAAGACTAGATACCTTGACTAGATAAGAACTAGAATTGGAACTCAAAGTTACTTACTTGGAGGTTTCGAGTCCTTGAGCACCCAAGACTGACATTGGCAAGATTGAGGAGCTTTATGGTGAGCCCCTTCTTTTACAGGCGTTGAAGGGTAGTTAAAGATCTAGAATGTTCCATGATGGCATTATCAATGATGCAGGCAATGACATGGCGTATCTTCCAAAAGATTCTATGATGACATGGCAAGGGTGGGTTTGCATGGTTGACTCGAGAATGTCTTGTTAAGGGTGCGCTTGCATGGGGTGTGGATTTGCATGACATGAGCAAGAATTAATTTGTACACTTGATCATGGCATGTTCGTGATATTACCCCCTCCTCCATCGACGAGTTTCATGAGGAGCGGTTTGGTGGTTTGGTCCAAATTTCCTTGGATTTCTCTTGTGGAATTCTTTAACTTTGAGAGGTGCTCTTTGGAGATATTTTGTAGGTTTCCAAGTGCAATCATTGGGTCATATCCTTTCTAGTAAACAAGGTATTTCAATTGATCTCGGGAGATCCTCGAGTCTAAGATATACTTGATCTCAAATTCCTTATGATCTTCAATTTGGGTAGGTGGTGGGGGATTAGAGATTGCGTGCTCTTTGATTATAGCTGTACTAAAAGTATTTGCCAATGCTAGTCTCGGAAGCTCAAGGAGTCGAGACCTCAAAGTAAGTAACTTCGAGTTCTAGTTCTAGTTCTTGTCTAGTTATGGTATCTAGTTTTGTCTTGTCTTTCATTATACTTTTGTTATCTTGTCACTTTGTAATCTTGTAGTATGAGATCTTGTGTAGTATTGTCTTGTATCTTCATCCCGATTGAGGGAGATCTTGTAATTTTGATATTTTGTATCCATACTTACAGTTCCGGGTCGCAGGATCTTTCATATCCTATTGAGTCATGTTGTCTACCTATGGTCTTGGGATGTGGGATTTTCCTTATCTTGTTAAGTTATCATTGTACCTTGTGTCCCTACATGGGATTATGTTGAAATCAGAATTCTTGTAACAAATCTTGTATCTAGTCTAGTCTCTCGAGCACTGTCTAGTACTCCCATAATAGGTTGGTAAGACTGAGGAGCTCTTTGGCAAGCCCCTCTTTTAATAGGTGTTAGAGGGTGGCTAAAGATCTTTTAGAATGTTCCATGATGACATTATCAATGATGTAGGCAATGACATGCCATAGCTTCTAGAAGGTTCTATGATGACATGGTAAGGGCCGGTTTGCATGGTTGACTCCAGGATGTCTTGTTAAGGGTGTGCTCGCATGGGGCGTGGATTGATATGACATGAGTAAGAATTAATCCGTACACTTGATCATGGCATGTTCGTGACACACATGTAGAGGAAAAAGAAGAATGAATGATTCGTGCCAAAGTGGGACCAACTATATATATTTGAAATGCCTCAAAATTGGTTGAGTTGCTAGTTGAGCCCCTAAATGTGGCAATTGGCCATTTGCAAAAAATGCAAAAAATATTGACATGGTAGGGAAAATGCCGATATGGGCGAATAGGGCAAATTGTAGTTTGGTGGGGATGCATGGATAGAGTTGCTTCCTTTGTCAAAGCACATGGTAGACACGTCAAAGCTTCTAATAGCCTTGTTTGACTGAGACTGAGGCTCACAGACTTGATACTTGCTTAGATAGGTCATATCACTCTCTCCTTTCTCTCAACCTCCACAAGCCAATAGTTGACCTTGCACTAGCCTCTAATAGCCTTTCCTTCACTTGCATGGGTAAGTTTTGCCCAGTGGTATCCGTCTAATTAGATTTCTTAGTCATGTAATTATTTTTAAGAATTCATAATTTTGAAATTTAACTTCAGTCCTCGTTCTTGCCGAGTAAATTAAATGTGCTTATCCACAATTAAATTGGCTTGTACATTTTGACTTGCAAGTGAGCTTGAGTATTGATTACCCTTAGAATTGGACATTAATTAATTGATTAATGTCTAGCTCCTAATGTCACCGGTGACAATTAAATCCTAATTAAATACCCTAGGCCCATAGTTGCCAGGAAATATGTTTCTTATAGGTAGGAAATGTTAGAAATGACCAATGCATTTTTGAAATGCAGGAAATGACCAAATTGGAATTTTGGTCCTTGAAGATTACAGTGGGCCTAGCTTTGCACATGGAATGAAATTACCCTTTTCTGCCTAGTCAAAGTTGGCAGAGAGATGGATTTGAAGTTTGAACATGGTTAATAACAATTTCTATGATTCATGTGATACGTCACATAGTCCATGGGCTCATTTTGAAGTCCTATAGAGGCATGGATTATTATTGGTTGATTGTAGTTTATATGTTCAAGTAGTTTTTAATCTATGGCATTATGCTTCTTTTATATTTATGAAACTTGCATGATGAATCATGATATATGGTATACTGTGTACGGTATATTGTGTATGTAAATTGTTGGTCTACCGATTGTTCATTTAGATTTTTTATACAATGTTGAACCATGTGCAATGTGTTTTGTTGTGGCCCATGGGACCTAAAGTACATTTATGTGCTTAAAAAATTTAGATAGTTTTTATCTTGAATGAAACTTGTTTCTTATGTTTCATACTCTAATTTATTACAATTTTTGTCTTTGCTGTCTACTGGCCTCTTGGGGTCCTAGCCTATCATTGTGATCTCATTGACTTGCACAACACATGCACTTCATGTTTGCACAATTTATTAATATAACTAAATCAACTGCTAAACAAAACATTAAAAATGCACATCCTTGTGATAGACTTCTCCCTTGAAATCCTTGTTGTTGCTTTGATTGCATTGCAATTTGTCAAAAGCATCTGATGCCACTGCCAGAAATACATGTTGGCATCATAGTCAAATAACATGCACCTCTATTGCTTAACCATGCTTGTGTCCTTATATGTTTGAATTTCCAGCGGCTTAAACTGGTTACACTCCATACACATGAATAAGAAAAGTGTGTGTGTGTGGAGAGAGAGAGAGAGAGAGAGAGAGAGAGAGAGAGAGAGAGAGAGAGAGAGAGAGAACACATTCAAACACATGACAAACTGCACTTGTCATCAGTTCACATGCAATGGATAGACAGCTGATCACAAAATGACTGCTGTAGAATCCGATCGAACATAGCCAAGAAATAAACAATCCCAAAGTTTACAGCCAATGGATAGTGGAAAAGGCCTGAAAGCCTCAGCTTGCACAGACAAGGAAATGTAGAAAATATAGGGTCAGCTCAGAAAGAGGCAGGCTGATGAAGTAATAAACACAACAAACCCATTGAAAGTAGGCCATGTGCTGCCCTGTAGAGGTTAGGCAGTGGAAAACACAGGCAGTGTGAGCATTTGATGCTGCAGGTCAAGCATAAAAGACTGCAGAAAAGCAGAACGCTGACTGTAATGAGCAAAACATTGATGTTAGAAAGCTGAAAACGGGCTGCTTTTGGGCAGCAGCAGGGCGCCTAGGACTCTAGAAGGCAACAGCTTGGAGGTGGTGAATCAGCAATGGACCAGCGTGAGGGCAGAACCTGCAATAGCAGAAAACAACACCATAGGATCAAACATAGACATTTGATTCCATGTCAGAAGCGGGTGTGGCAATGGAAGTGTAAGAATTTGCAACAATAGGTTGCACAATACGAGAGAAGAGAGATTGCATAGAAGAAAACATTGCAGAGACACATGCAGCAATTGAATATGGTAGTATCGGCAGCAGTTCCCTCTCTCCAATAGGATCTAAAGATGTTAAGAGTATGTTGATGTGAAAAAGAATGTGGAGGTATCGCTAGGGTTTGCACTGAGGAAACGCAGAGTGTACGACTGTGACAGAAGCACAACGAGACAAACACGGATACAGAAAGCAAAACTCAAAACTCAAACACAAATAGAAGAAGGGATAGAAAAAACACAACTGTGAAGTGAATGAATGTTGTAAATGAATGTAAGAGTATACAGTGTGCCCAAGGGTAGAGCAGTATGTAGGAGAGCGACATCCATTGGAGGTGGATCTCAAGTGTTGTTGTGACTACCAGTCGGTGACGGAATGAGAAAAACTCCAAACATTGATCACCAGAGTGTGAGGAGACTGAGGCGATTGTAGAGGACGATGTTGGATGATATGGGCGAAGCATCAAAACATAGCAATAGAAGGCCGAGGTAAAACGCTGCAATAGAACGCCGCAATAAAATGCAACAATAAATAGCCACACGTGTGTGGACTCATGGCTGAAATTTGCACACAAGGGTGAGAAACTTACATAGATGGGATTAAGGTTGAATGGGTACAGCTTGTCTATTTATAGATGAGGATGGACCCTCCCAAATTAGGGTTTTATTATATCTTGAACCGCTTCTCGTTTTATGGGTTTCATTAAATTAAGCTTGTTTTGGGGTTGTTTAACTGGCTAATTAGCATGGAATGAATTTCTTAGCTCAACATCCCCTCTTAGGTCCAAAACAGGGTGAGAAAGAAAGGCCAATCCATTTTTCTCAAGGCGTCCCATCCCAAAGTAGCCAAGGTATTGGATAAAGGATGCACGATGGTTGCTCGGTGGCCTACTAAGACTACAAAGGTGATGATTATCTTATCAAGGGAGTCTAAATAGTCATCCTAGAGAGGACAAAATATTGAACAAAGGTGCACGTTAGTTGCCCAATGGCCTACCTAGCCCTACAAAGGCGGATGGAAGTATGATGAACATTGATTGGGATTTGTTTTTGTTTGTTTTAAAAAGTGAGAGATGGTTTGCGGTCATTTGAGGAGAAGATGGGAGAATGAGAAGTGATGGTTAGGTCCAAACCATCACAAAACAGACAAGCTATCCATCCACTTGAGGATGTCGATGAGGAGGGAATGGTGAGGAAGTAATGGCGGTGTGGTGGATAAAATGTCGGTGGAAACAACTTAGGATTCATCTAGTAGTGCTCTGCACAATGGGTATGTTATATGCTATGAAATGCTCATGCAGCAGGTACCATTGGAATAGTGTTCCTCGTGGAGAAAAATTTCAATTGTCCAAGTGACCTAGCACAAAGAAGATGAAATCGTGCAATGCAAGGATGAAGGTACAACAGGGGGGAAGGCTAATGTCAAAGGCAAGTGCCAAAACTTGTAGAATATCTAGAAGGGTAGAAACCCCCTGTCAACCTAGAATGGTGACGTCGAAGGAGGAAAAGGAGCCAAATGTAGATTTTCATGTGGTGCCGAAAACCATGATGAGAAGAAGCATCTTGATTGTAAAAGCGAGGTAGAAGTCACCGACGTGATAGCATTAAGAGAGATGTTGTACAATCTGTGCCTCAGGAGGGGAAGCCTCCATGCTAGTAGAAAAGCAAAACTTCTAGGAAGATGAAACTATGAATGGAACAATGTGCATTCTATGTCTCGAGCCAAGGTAGAACGAGACAAACTTGTATGCTAGCCTTGCGCCGAAAACAAAGTCTGCAAAAAAGAGAATGATTTGTAATCACAGAGGTTAGTAGTGAGATGCTCTAAAAAGAAAAACAAAGCCAAAATGAAAATTGAACAAAATGAAGAAGTGTAATAATGTAAATGTGTGTGTGTGTGTGTGTGTGTGTGTGTGTAAATGTAGGGAAAGACTTGAAAATGAAAGGCCAAGTGTGTGGCCACCATTGCATACTGCGAGGTCGGAAAGAAAGCCTAGAAGGTGTTGGAGTTTCTAGGAATGGATGCATAAAGTGAAATAGAATCAGTGCTAGCAGACCAATTAGTCAATCTCTCAGGAATAGAGTAGGATTGCCGCTGAGGCTGTTTGTGTGTCACATGTCTAGCAGTTGTGGGGATTGAAGGAGAAGATGGGGCAATAGCGCGAGGCGTAGCCACACTAGACTGTATAGTTGTAGTAGTTTGTTGCGGTTTTCTTGGAGGAAGATCTTGGGCCTTGGTACAATAGTCCTTGTCCACATGGCTTGACATTTGGCAGTGTGTGCAAAACCTATTTTTCTTAGGAATTTGTTGCCAAAGGGGTTGTGCTTCTTTGTTTCCGTTGGAGAAAGTGGTGTCACCCTTGTTTTGGCTTGCCTTCGCATCTTGCAAGTTCTTGCCATTGTTGGTTTTCCCTTTCAAAGAAAAGGCAATAAACCCGTGCCTCTCTGAATAGATGTAAGTGGAGGATTTTTTGTGCACTTGATCATGTAGCCTCGCTTAATGCAACAATTGACACTCAAAACTCCTAGAAGGTCGGCAATCTAGGCAGTGAGATAAATGTGCTACATAAAATTGAAGTATTTGTCAGGCAACTTGTTCAAGAACACGGCCTGATCATCATTTGAGTTTGGAGAGCCAGTAGTGGCAAACTCGGCTAATAACCTTTAGTATTCGGCCAACTTGACTTTTAAATCATCCCCTTTCTTAATGGAAAATTCTTGAAGCTCAAAGTCGATGTTTATATGCTGAGTACGATCTTTGGCTGCATAGCGGTCGATGAGATGACTCCAACGTTTCGATGCAAGAGGGAAGTGCTGTAATTGAGAGTGAAACTCAGGAAGTAAACCTTGCATTAGCTTGACATTGGTTGTGGCATTGTGAGCTCTCCATAGACGGATGTAATTAGGGTGGCCTAGTTGAGGGTCGCACACAGGCTAAAGACCAACAACAAGGTTCCAAAGACCTTGGGACTCAAGCACTTGCTATATACAGTTTCACCAAGTAGTGACATTTGACTCGTTGAAAGGAGTCTTGTCCATGAAGGTATTCTTGGCCGAGGCAACAGGAGTGGTAGGGCTCAAAGAAGGTGGGTATTGTGGCGGAAAGGAGTACACTTGGGAATGGGTTTCATAGTGCCCAATAGGCATTCGAGAAGTATGCACAGTGGATCCAAATGTATGCATGGGATGACTAGGTATGGGCATTGTCATTGTAGGAGAACCCTTTGCTGGAGGGATAGGGACACGTGGAGCAAAGGATGAAAATCCCTGTGTAGGAGTGACCCATGGAAACTGTGATGACGCACCATAAGAAGAGTATGGAAATCCTTGTGTAGGAGTGACCCATGGAAGTATGACGATGCACCATAAGCAAAGGATGGAAATCCTTGCATCTGAGAGGTCATGGTGTGTATGTAGCTGGGGGTAGTGAGGGGAATGCCCATCACGGCCATCCTAGGTGGAAAAGATGTGCCTACATGAGGAAAGGTAGAGGGAATGGCTTGTGGAAAAGGATAGGTGACAGTGTTAAGAGGTGGAATGCTCCCTAATGGGGCAACGTGATGTGAATATGAAATAGAGAATGAGAATGTGCTAGGAGCGGAGACAGAAGGTCCAACTCCTAGTGTGGTAGAGGTGGATGTAGAATGTAAGCCTAGGTTTTGGAATGAGGGTGGTATGCCTTCAAGAGATGAGGGTGGGATGGGAGGCAGAGAAGAAGAGTAATTGACTTGCTCAAATGAAATAGAAGATATAGGTATACCTGATGATGAATGTTTGCTTCATGAGCCCCCTCTATTAAGATTTACATAAATTTGACCATTCGGATCTTGTACACCTAAAGGCAAAATAGGAGAGGGTTTTGATTCGAATGACTCAAAAGGGTTGTACAAACTTGGTACAAGGCTTGGCCAAGATGATGAAGATGTATCACGAGTCGTCCCAAATGCCATATTGCCTCCATGATTAGAAAGGTGGCCAGCCTTACCAACCGGTCTGGAAGCAGTAGTGAAACTGGAAGAAGGGATGGCTTTAGGTGCGTATTTGTTGCGTAGGTATTCCTCAAACCCCTCCTCTATGAGGTTAATGAAATCTGGAATATTCGGCATGGGTGTAAATATAGAGGGTGATGGTGAGGGTGAATATGGAGTGTGGTCTTCCTCGTCGAGTCCATAATACCTCCTCAAGGCATCCAACGATAAGACATCATGGGGTCATGAGAAGGTGTTTGTGACATTATGATTTGGTTACGAGTCATATTGTGCGCCTCGTGCAAAGACCAGCACTCCACAATATCCGTAGGATACTCTTAATAAGAGCACTAGCTTTGATACCATGTGAAGAAGATTGTGGAGACCCTACTAGGGTTTGCATTGAGGAAACATAGAGTGTAGGACCATGACAAAAGCACAACAAGACAAACATAGACATAGAAAAGCAAAACTCAAACCCAAAATGCAGAAGTCAAAACTCAAACATAGATACTCAAACACAAATGGAAGAAGGGATAGAAAGAACATAACCCTGAAGTGAATGAATGCTGTAAATGAATGTAAGAGTATATAGTGTGCCCAAGGGTAGAGTTGTGTGTTGGAGAGTGACGTCCGCTGGAGATGGATCCCAAGTGCTGTGATCGCCAGTCTGGGTGACAGAGTGAGAGAAACGCCAGTCAAGGTGACGGAGTGAGAGAAACACCAAATGCTGATTACTAGAGTGTGAGGAGATTGAGGCAACTGCAGAGGATGATGCTTGATGATGTGGGGGGAAGTAGTAGAACGTAGGAGTAGAACACCATTGTAAAGTGCTGTAGTAGAATGTGGCAATAAAACACCGTAGTAAAACGCAGTAGTAAAATGAGGTGATGGCAACAGTCGTGAAGGTTGGATAGGTATGTGTGTGTGAACTGATGGTTGAAATCTGCACTCAAGGGTGAGAAACCTGCATAGATTGGATTAAGTTTGAATGGGGGCAGCTTATCTATTTATAGATGAAGATGGATCCTCCCAAATTAGGGTTTCATTGAACTCTCTTGAACCACTCCTCGTTTTAGGGTTTTCATTAAATCAAGCTTGTTTTGGGGCTGTTTTAGTGGCTAATCAGCATGGAATGCATTTCTTAGCTCAACAATTCACGATGATGAAGATGACTCCAACTCACTCTCCTCATCATCCCCCTTTGTCATTGGCAAATTTGTAGTTGAATATGATGACTACAAAAAAATCAGCAATTGCCATATATGGAGAGGGAGGAGAGACATAAGGGGATCCCTATGTAGTATGGAAGAAACTGTGGGGTGACTTGCAGTAACGGCAGGAATGGGGTATGTGCGTCTATGGAGTTGCTCTAGAGCCACCCCTTAAGCATTGAGCATCTAACATCCTTAAGGAATATTGACAATACAATATCCACACCAAATGGCCATTGTAATCTGTTTACCGTCTTGGAAGTTGAGGTAGAAAAAGATGCTTCAACACATCCATGTTGAGAACTCAAAGAAATACCTTTAATGTTGCAAACAAATGAGTTACATTAGGTCGAAGGCGGCTGTGTACCAAACAATAGTCCACTAGGTTGTTACGATGGCCATATACCTTCAAAATGCAAGGTCTTTAGCTCCACATGTTATTGTCCATCCAAAAATGTCAAAGGATGCTACAGCCTGAAGTGTTGTGCAGGTCAAAAGTGAGACTGTGGAGTCCTTTTCTTTTTCTGATACTTATGATTTGTAACATGCAGGTTTTCTAATATTCATCAGCCACTGAAGGTATGGCAGATGAAGCAAAGGCAAAAGGGAATGCAGCTTTTGCAGCTGGGAAATTTGAAGAGGCAATTAAGCATTTTTCTGAAGCTATAAGTCTGTCTCCTGATAATCATGTTTTATACTCGAATCGCTCAGCTTCATATGCATCTCTCCACAAATATGAAGAAGCGTTAGAGGATGCCAAGAAAACAGTTGAGCTGAAGCCTGACTGGGCAAAAGGTTATAGCAGACTAGGAGCTGCTTATATTGGGCTGGGTAAGCATGATGATGCGGTGTCAGCATACAAGAAGGGATTGGAGTACGAACCAAACAATGAGGCCCTTAAATCAGGGTTATCTGATGCTCAAGCTGCTAAGTCTAAACCACGTGGATTTCCTGGGAGTTCCCCATTTGGCGACCTTTTCTCAGGGCCTGATGTTTGGGTAAAGATATCTACAGATCCCAGGACAAAAATGTTTCTACAGCAGCCTGATTTTGTTCAAATGCTTCAAGATGTTCAGAAAAATCCAGGGCACCTGAGTTTGTACTTGAAGGATCCAAGGATGATGCAGGTTTTAGGGGTTCTACTTGGTGTAAATATACAAACTCCTTCAAGGGAGGACATGGAAAATGGTACATTTGATGAAAGTCCAAAGAAATCATCTTCAGCTTCAGCTTCTGCTTCCAGTAAAGCACGAGAACCAGAACCAGAGCCAGAGCCTGAACCGATGGAAATATCAGATGCTGAAAAAGAGAAAAAAACACGCAAGGCAGAGGCTCTGAAAGAGAAGGAAGCTGGTAATGCTGCCTATAAGAAAAAAGATTTTGATACTGCTATAGCACACTACACAAATGCGATGGAGTTGGATGATGAGGACATTTCATACATTACTAACAGAGCAGCTGTATACCTTGAAATGGGAAAGGTCAGTTGTTATATGGGCTATTTCTACTACATGCAAGGGTGTTGGGTGTCTGTGAGTGGTGTACTTTGGAACATTGTATTTGAAGTGCTGGTCTCACTTGTGTGTCTTGTGTTCGTGCCAACAGTATGATGAATGCATCAGTGATTGTGATAACGCTGTAGAAAGAGGGCGGGAGTTACATTCTGATTACAAGATGATAGCTAAGGCCTTAACAAGAAAAGGAACAGCATATGTGAAGCAGGCAAATAGCTCAAAGGATTATGATGTTGCTATTGAAGCATTCAATAAGGCCCTAACTGAGCATAGGAATCCAGATACCTTGAAGAAGTTAAATGAAGCAGAAAGAGTGAAAAAAGAGCTTGAACAGAAAGAGTATTTTGATCCTACAATAGCAGATCAGGAGCGGGAGCTGGGTATGCTGCATTACTTGACAAGCTATTAGATATTTTATGTGAACATAAATTTTTCAGATGAGCTGACTGAAAGTACCATATTGTGGCAGGTAATGAGTGTTTCAAAGCTCAACAATACCCCGAGGCTGTGAAACATTACACAGAGTCCATAAAAAGGAATCCAAATGATGCAAAGGTGATTCATACCTTCCTTGTTGAAGAAGTTTGGGTACTCTGTGGTAGTCAGTGAGAATACTGGGAATAGCTACTATACTGCCCAGCATACTTGTTTACCAGCTCCTCTGCTTGGTGCTTTTGATATGCGGTCTTTTTGAGACCGTAAATTTCTATGGGTTTTGCTAGCACGTTTTTGTGGTTTGGTGCACCCCTTGCATATTGAGAACACTCCTGTTGGATGCATTGCACCTGTGCACTCTGTATGTTCATGTGCATGCTATATAGTGGTGAGCGATGAACCTTGGTGGTGCATTTTCCATTCACAGGTCTATAGTAACAGAGCAGCTTGCTACACTAAGCTTGGTGCACTACCTGAAGGACTGAAGGATGCTAACAGATGTCTTGAGCTGGACCCTACTTTTGTGAGAGGCTATGCTCGAAAGGGCGCTATCCAATTTTTCATGAAAGAATATCATAAGGCCTTGGAAACTTATCAGGTTAGTCATGGTGCCTAGAGGATTTTCCTGTGGTTTGTAGTTTTGTTTCTTTTTGACTTATAGTGATTGAAGGTGTGGATGCTTCTGTTTTGATTTACAGGCAGGTCTTAAGTATGAGGAAAACAACCAAGAACTGCTGGAGGGTGTTAGAAAGTATGCACGTACTCTCATAAACGAAATACTGTCTGGAGTCTGGCATGTGAAGCTAGTTTTTCTTGTTTGGCTGCTCTTGTCCTGTGGTCACGTACTGAAGAGTGTTACTGTGTGACAGATGCTTTGCTCAAATTGATGCTGCCAATAGAGGGGCAGTAAGTGAAGAGGAACTGAAGGAGAGACAGGTAATATATAGTTCTTTTTGAACCTTGAAATTAACATTCTTGCCGCTTCTGGCTATTTTTAAAGTTATGAACAAGTTCATGATGTTGAAATTGGGCTTCATGCTGTGCCAGGCGAAAGCAATGCAAGATCCAGAAATTCAGAGTATACTTTCAGATCCGGTCATGCGGCAGGTACTTATCTTGTTGGTTGGAGTTGGGTACATGTGTATTTGTAAGCGGCAAGGGGTTGTATGCACATGCATATGTAGACAAAGATCATGCAAGCGTGCACACATGAAGGGGGATGGAGGGGGGTAGTGAGGAGCAGGAGAGATCTAATGGTGCAATATTTTTTGCAGGTGTTAACGGACTTCCAAGAGAATCCTAAAGCAGCCCAAGAACATACAAAAAATCCTATGGTCATGAGTAAATTGCAGAAGCTCATGGCTGCTGGTATCATCCAAGTACGATAACCTGAGGATGTGCTCGTATCTGATTCAGTTGGCTATGCTCCATGCAATGAGTTTCTTGTGTGAATTTTTGTCAAGTCTGAGAGTGAAATGGCCTATGTGAGGGATATTGCTATTAGTGCAAGTTGTTTGTTTGTGTAACCTGCTACAGAACTTTCGAATGAGCAACTAGTTATGTCGCAGAAAATTGCGTCTGCAGTTCCATTTTTTGGAGAGAAGGATCTTTGTTTTGTACTGAGTGAAATGGTAAATGAATATTTCATTGTTGGGCTTAGATCTCTCCAACAGCTTCTTACCTGCCTTTTTTTAGTTGGATATACTCTTTGTGTGTCTGGCCCTAACTTAAGATCAAGTTTTTCTGCATGCACCCTTCTTGTTAGGTCAGCTCACATCCATTCTCTCCATGGTTTACCTTTCTGTCTCTCCCCCCCTCTCTTGCTCTGTGCATGCTCCCGAGTGTAAGTTCAAAAGCTTTTTTTAGGAGGGTCCTCTGGTAGGCCAGAACTTTGTACATCCTTTTAAGTGAAGCTTCTCTCTATTTGTACATGATGGAAGGTACTTGGACTCCAGCTCTTACAGTGGAAAATGCATCATTGTCATCATCATGTCTGTCCATGCTTGTGCAAGTGTTTTAATGTGGAAAATAATATATTATCAGATTTCTGTGCAACTGGTTTAATGCTGAAAATAGTAAGCTATCAGATATTTAGGTCCTTACAAGAAGATTTCAAGTGTTGACAAAGCTGCATAGGTTTGATTTAATGGAGGTTTACAGCTTTTAGAAGAATCTTCTTACAAATAACATTTCAAAGCTTAACAGAGTCTTTAAGCTTCGAAAGCACTAGCTGATGAGTGTGCTTCGACTCTAGGGAACTTAATCACACACCAACAGAACCTGTCCAAATGATCAGCGAGGCTAATAAAAATCCAGCCCTTGCATTTGAATAACTGATTTTTATAGCACGACATCTTTTGGATGGCTGCACCCTTGATAATGTGCAATACTTCAAAAATGAGTGGAGATGTCCCTCCTTTATACAACTGAGTTCTTCAAGCAGGCCTGGATTTTTTTCCCAAAGTCCCCTTATGTGATTGCACGACCCAGAAAGTGGAAATTATCATTCTTCTAGTCTTAATATGTAAGATTTTGGATGTTTTTTCAGAATCCATTTGCAAGCAGAGGGTAGTTTGTCTTTTTGAGACTCAAGGATCCAAATGTGCTTATTGCAGAGCCTTTCTAACTGCGAAAATGTAGCCTTTTTCCCTCATCAGGACTACAACCAACAATACTGCCACAACACTCCAACTCTTATGAAAATGTATTCTCTTCCCCTCATCAGTACCACAACCAACAATATTACGACGCCTACTCTCCCCCTCATTAGTACAACAACTGGCAGCACCAACACTCACATATTTCTCTCCACCTTTTAGCTATCTGAAGTACCAACTCTCTCTCTCTCTCTCTCTCTCTCTCTCTCTCTCTCTTGTATGTTGGGAATCCATCATGGACATCTCCCTTTGCCCAATAACATCTCCCCTTGCCTCCTCCCCCCTCTCTATCCTCCTCTTTTTCTTAGTCCAAACTTTGCCATTAATTGTCCCTCCTTTGTCTATCTCTTTGATAATGTATTAGTAATCTCCTTAACTTCAACTCACCAATTGAACTAATGTGCTCATTTTTGATAATATTATAATGATACACAAGCGATGTCACATACATTTACACGTCTCTCCAATGATGCACTAGTACTCTCTCAACTTAATCTCACTAATTGATGTTAGTGGTTCAATTGTGCATGCACAAGTGATGCCACACACACACACACACACACACACACACACACACACACACACACACACACACACACACAGAGCGAGGGCCCAAGAGTTGGCGCCCTGTAGAGTGTGGCCCTGATTGGCTTAATCTGTCAATTCGCGTATCAAGTAGAAGAAAGCATTTGCCCATGCTGGAGTAGACACATCTCTCCACTTGCATGAGGCAGCATTTGACCACCCAAGAGTGGCCGCAAACCTCAACTTGCGTGAGGTGCGCTTGAAAGACACCTCTCTCCTTGAAATAGGTTGGGCGTTGTATGCTCGAGGTTGATGAGGAAATTGTCGTCTTGCGAAGGTGGTACTTCTTGCGTGTAAAGCGCGATTGGAAAGGGGGATGGCCGTTCTTTTATGCTCATGGCTATGCAAGTTTTCCACTGCTTTTTTGGCAGCTTGAACCGTAGCCTTTTGTTTATACTCCTGGCGAAAGGAGTTCTTTATCCTTCGGATCTTCATCCTTTTCTTGTGCGATGGGGATACAGGATAAGTGGCCTTTCGTTTATCCTCTTGGTACAAGGAGCTTGCTAGATAACCATCATATGCATGGAAAATGCCCATTTCTTTAGTCTCATGCGGCAAGGAGCCCCTCCTCTTCTTACTACTTATCCCCCCTCGACCATCTCCTTCTTATCCTCATTATCCATCTTATACCACCTATCAGAAACCTCACGGTTTGTCTTCCTCATCAGCCAAACATGCCTTTACTGGTAAGAGTTGTTTTAATGGGTCACACTTCACTATTGGGTCCAATCTAATGAGACATGTTCTTGCCTCCCAGAACATATGGGATATTGTGCAGGGGTTGGAACTCCAACCTGATTCTGCAATTGTCCTATACGAGGTCATCCACTCATGGAACTTCGACTGTATAAGTAACAACATTGTCCTTTTCTTGATCCTCTTGGAAAAGGGAATATTTGCAAATCTCATCGTGGAAAATGGCTGTTTGTTTATTCTTCTGGCTCCAGGAGTCCTCAATGATATGAATGTTAGGCATGGCCGTTTGTTTATCCTCCCGGCTCAAGGAGTCTTCACAGGAATCACCCTGATGGTTGTTCGTTCGTTTATCCTCCCGGCACAAGGAGTCTTCACAGATATCATCTTGGAACGTTGCCATTCGTTTATCCTCCCGACTCTAGGAGTCTTTATAGGGCACGCAGTCATGCGGGGACTGGGACTCCTCTACCTTGTCCACCATATTGCCCTCTTCAAGGATCACTCCTTTTGGTAATGGATCCGACCCGGAGGTCGCCTTTTCTTTAGCACAGTCTTCTATCAAAACTCCATCAAACATAAAACCAGGCCCATCGGCCACTTGTAAGCACACTATAGGTTGTATGGCCACGGGTTCCTTTATGCTCGCCCGTGCCTTCACGAGTTCTTCATCCTGCTCCTCTGTATTTGAATCTGACCCTGAGGTCGCTTGTTCATCCTCATATTCTTCGATGAGCACTCCATCCACCATATAACTAGGCACATTGGCCCCTGATAAGCCCAATGGATGCGTGTTAGCCACGGTTTCATTTATACTCGTCCATGCCACCACGAGTTCTTCATAGTGCTTGTCTGCATTTGGCCCATAGGCTCCTTTTGGTTCTACCTCATATGTGGTCGTTCGTTTAGGCTCTCGGCTCCAGGAGATTTCAAAGTTATCATCGTGAGAAATGGCCATTCGTTTATCCTCCCGACACAAGGAGTCTTCACAGGGATCACCCTGATGTGTGTCCATTCGTTTATTCTCTCGGTACCAGGAGTCCTTACAGGGATCACCCTGATAGTTGTTCATTTGTTTATCCTCACGACACCAGGAGTCTTCATAGATCTCATCATCTAGGTAACATTGGCCTGACTCTTCATAAAAAATGGCCCTGTCTTCTTCTGATTCATTGTCTTCTCTCCAGTATCTCTTCTGGTCCACTAGAATATCTACATTTGTTTTCGGATCTTTGGTTTCTGACTCGCCACTATCTGACCCTACCATGGCCCTCGGCAGCTTACTAATAACTTGGTCACGCGAGTTCGAATTTGACTCCATGCCATACTGAGGTTCACCAACCCGCGAGCTCGAACCCGGCTCCGAACCCGGCTCCGTCTAGCCCCTTTTTCCATTCAGGGCCTTCGCCCATAGCAGCCTAACCTTCGCCATGGTGGTCTTCTATGAGACGGTATAGACCGAACCCCTACGTTCAACATCTTCATCCTCCTCTTCATCTTCTATCTCTGCTTCTTCCTCTTCCTCCTCTGCTTCATCATTTGCATTCTGCTCTTCATCTTCTTCTTCGTCATCCGACTCTGCAAAGTCGCCTTCATCATCGCTACTTGACTCCTCAGAGTCATCTTCATTCTCACTTGGCTCCTCAGAGTCATCTTCATCCTCATAAGACTTCGTAGAGTCATCACTATACTCACCGGAACAATCGTCGCTCGAGCTTGGACTGGGCTCTTGGTGACTTCGTTTGGCTTCTGGCCTCGTATAGGTAGTTGGGGTCGACATGGCCACCCACCGTGGGGTTGGACGTGGCACATTTTCCTTCTGAAGCTTTGGCGTTGGCAAGCCACCCATCGCAGCATCTGCACCAAAGTCCCTAGCGATCCCTCTCTTCAAGGTGCTTTCAAGATATAGGGTATCCTCGTCACCCACTCTCACAAGATACTCACAATATTGCATAATACCTGTGTTCAGCATTTCCACTTCTTTCTGGCACAACTCTAGGTCACTGTAGACCTCCTCCATGTGCCAGTCCAGCTCCGGCAGCGTCGTCCCAAGGGGCTTTGTTTTGCCATTCAGCTTATCCACCTTGGTTTGACATAACTCCATTCTTAAAGACTCCATTTGCATGTAATCTACTAGGAGGCGCCTCTTCTCGGCATACCTCCGCTCGATTTCTTTTCTCATGGTAGCCTTTGATTTTCTCACAAGGGACATTTTTCTTCTACCTGGCTCACTCACTCGGGGGTTAGCCCGCACCAGCTGAGGAGTTTGCTCTGATATCAAGTGTAACAGACCCTCCTTCTGAGGCCCGTTATGGGGCAGGCAACACCCACCGTGTGAAACCCGCCTCATGAGGGATCACCCTCTATTCAGCGTCTCCACAGCGTTGCGGAAGCGTATCGCGCCTCGACACGGAACGCGGAAGCATAACACGTAATGGGCAGTGGAAGGTAACATGACATGAGATCAAGGTAACATGGCACAAGGAAACAAGAAGCTACAAGGGGCTAAAAACGAAGGGCCCCTCTTGAGGGCCTGAGTGTATTGCAAAGGCGGAACGAAGGCACGTGAGCATAACATGGTGCGAATGCGCAAGGCACAAGGTTCGCGGGCATGGGATGGCGCAATATCAACTTGCTCTCCACCACGACGCGACACTGCGGGGCTCATGGAGCTCACACACACACACACACACACACACACTCTCTCTCTCTCTCTCTCTCTCTCTCTCTCTCTTGTTGAGGGTTTAGAATTCAATTCCCTATGCGTGTGTCCAACATTGCATCAGTAGTCTCACTTCAATTTATTTCTCTTATTAATAAGATTACATGTTTGCTTCTCTCTCTCTCTCTCTCTCTCTCTCTCTCTCTCTCTCTCTCCCCTCTAAGATCACATTAATAGTTCTCTTTAATTGATTTATCCCACTAAAATACAACTTTTGTGCTCATTGTTGATAATATTATCATGATATTAGCAATTTAATTGTATGCACACAAGCGACATTACATACATGTATACACTCACATTTCTCTTATGGCAGGTCCAAATTCCCATTCTCTCTTTCTCTCTCTCTCCCCAACAATGCATTAGTAGTTCTTTTCCTTCCATTGCTTTATCTCATTAATAAGATTGCTTGCTTGCATGTATTTTATAATTACGTCTTGATGTATTAGTACTTCAATTGTGCTCACCCATGTATTAGTACTTCAATTGTGCTCACATGGGTGAAACCACATACATATGCATGTACACTCTCTTTCTTTCTCTTACTTATTTAATTGGGCTTATGTACGAGTTGAGGTTATATATAAATTTATAATATATCTTTTTTTGTTTCATAATCTTTATAAAATATACCTCTATATTGCTTTGTTACATGCATAAGTTATTACTTTCAAGAATGTACCATTTTACACTCCAAGCTTTACAATCAAATATTTTGATACACTAAGGCGCTTCACATTAAACTACACGAACTTACTGTTAAAGAATATATTAAATCCACAAATGCATTTGTGAGTTATTAAACTATCGTGTGTAAAGTAAATACAAATATTTATTGCAAACATCAAAGTCTTCTTTTTCCTTTCATGTCCTCTGCTTTCATGTGGTTAATATTTGCCCCTCTTCTAGATGAGTGCTAGTCCCATGGTACTCATACTAGAAGGAGCTAAGTGGATGGCAAGAAAAAATGGGGTGAGGAGGTTCTACTAGAAGAAGGAAGTGAGTAGGTGATGGGAAATTGCACCGGTTGTGAAGAGTAGGATGGTGGTCGTCGTTAATGGATGAAGTCAAGGTACTTGTAGGTTATCAATATTGATAGGTCTTTTAGGGATCCAGTGTACGTGTCATGTTATTGTGCTCTTCCTATGGGGTATATCTAGCTATCTAGTGCAGTGATGTGTGCGTGAAGTGTTGAGGGTAAAGGCGCTTGTGTTTAGCCATCCACATTTACTCATTGTACACTGTACCTGCACACTTGAATGCTATAGGTGCGGATGCTCATCATTGTTACTTTTTTCTTTATTCTTTTAGTGACTATTGAATAAGGAAAGGTCAAACACAAATTCTGACTATTGGAGTTCCCACATACAATATCTTTCTCTCTTGCTCTCTTGCTCCATCTACCATAGCTCTTACTTCTACTTGTGTGCTTCTAATCAGACTCTACCTTTCAACTAGTATTAGAGCTTGGATTCAAGGAGCTTTATTGATCATTTGCTTTAGTCGGTGAAGAAGCTTTAGTTCAAGGTTTCACGGTAGTCATTGTTTCTTCCTTCCGAGGTATGCATTGAGTCTTTCCTTCTCTCAACTTGTTCTAGCTTACTCCTAGCTTGTCAAGGAGCTTTGTAGGGTGGTTTAGTTGAGCCGTGTTGAGTGCTTATTGAGCTGAGAAGCAGCCATTCTATCCATTTTGATTGGATACAGAGCATGTTGTAGAAGTGGTGGATAGTTATGTAGCTTCACAACACTCATATTTTGGCTAGAACTTTTGCATATGATATCAGATTTGGGTATTTGATAGCTAGAAACGAAGAGTGTGAGGATAGCTACAAATGTGGGCACTCAAAGAGTTGATTCTATGCAATTTTTAGTTCTCCATTTTACATAGTACTGAACAGTTTTGGTTTGGACATCAAGCATTTGATTTCTTATGCTCTACTAATGCTTATGGGAAATGTTTATAATGCCCAAATGATGCATTGATGCTCCAGAAAGGATTTTGGGATGAATGATTAGAACTTGATTAGCTCAGTAATTGAAATGTTTATTATTTTAATAATAGTTTGGGCAACAAGCATACAACGGTGAGCTTCAAGCTTTGAATGCCTATTGTGTCTAAATTCTATTTCGGGTATACTACATGCCTACGATTATGTCTAGCATTGGTGTATGAGCCTTGATATAGTTACAACATGCTTTGACACTTGGATTTGAGCTACATTTAATGTGCTTGGGTTTTGGTCAATTGCTTCTCGGATGCTTTGATGTATATGTCTTGAGCTTTGCTTCCTCACTCTTGCATATTTTAGATTTTCTTCCAATGGAAGACACTTGCATTTACTTGTTGGTAGAGCTTGGTTCTTTGAGAGAGTTGGACTCTTGGTTCACGTGTATACTCTCTTGTATACTGTTGTATATAGTTACCTTTGCTTGTGGGCTGATCTGATTTTATATGCTTTGGACACTAGTACTTATCTATGTCAGCAGTTTGTCAGTGATGTGTACATGCATATTGGTTACGTACTGAGCATCATTGCTCTTTGATTAGTCACTTGTGCATTTGGAAAATCTCTGCAGTTGCTCTGGAGATCTTCTACATGTATGATGTATATGCATATGGGATGTATGGCTTATTGACACTTTGAGTTCATGATAGTCTTTTGGTACAAGTGGTCTATGCTCAGTCACTACTAGTTGCATTCTTTGTATCCCAGTTGCTACATGGATATCGTTAGGAGTGCAAGCTTAGTTTCATGGCTATTTGCCCATAGTTGGATTGCCATATACTATTGTCTTTATTTTAGCATTGTTGTCATTACAGTTTTCATCATTCTTTTGGAGAGTAGATAGTTCGTTTTGGCACTCTTTTGCTTGCAATTTGTGGATAGATCTAGTCACTTTTGTTCTTGCTCTTTTGGTTGCCTTTTTGGATTAGTTTTGAATTAATTTTGCTAAATTTATAATATCCTATACTCTAGTATTTTACATACATTTGCATCCATCATGGCAAGTTCATCGAAAGATAATGCTATTTTTAACATTGAAAAGCTTGATGGCAATAACTTTCAATATTGAAAGACACAAATCTGGCAAGTCTTGGTGCAAAAGAGGTAGGTTAAGCCATTGAAGTTAAAGAGCATGAAGCTTGAGCTTTATGATGCAAATGATTGGGCTGAACTTGATGAGCTATGTAAGTCCACATCATTTTATCATTATCAAAGCATGTGTATTTTAATTTCATTGACATTGAGAGTGATGCTTATGTGTTATGGAAAAAGATTTGTGATCTCTATGACAATCAAAGTCTTGCATCTCGGTTATATTGGTTGAATAATAAATTTGGACCTTTGCATGAAGTAGAGTATGACTATGTCTACTCATTTGAATGAGTTTCATTACATTTTTAGCCAACTTGTATTGTAGGGCATTTAGTTTGAAGACAATATCAAGTCTTTATTGTTACTTGTTACACTACTTGAGTCATCGGACACCTTTCATACTGCTATGATTGCTCATCCCCTTGAGGGTAGTTTTAAATGTAATGATATAGAGAGTGTTCTATTAACAGAAGGGGTACACATGAAGAACATTGATGCATACTGCACTTCTCATGCATTGACTATTAGAGGTAGAAATAGTGGTAATGGCAATAATGACTGTGGTAGAGACTCATAGCCCAACAAGGGCAAGTCTTAGTCTTGTGGGTAATCCTCCAAAGAGTCACATGGACGTAAGTTCTCCTTGATATGCCAATTATTGTGGGCAGTAAGATCATATTAGGCCATAGTTCCATAAAATGTGCAATGATAGGTGCAATGAGAAAGGCAAGGGAAAAGTGCAAGATAATGCAAAGTTTGATGATCGTAGTGTTATCCATAGTATGCCCAATGTAAAGATTGAAGAGATAAATGTAGTGCAACTTGAGTCTGATGATGACTATATCTTAGTTGCTTCATCTCTTGATGCTACTTAATTGATCGATGCTTCATCTACTTACTTTCAATATTAGCTACTTGATTCAGGGGATTCTTTCCATGTTACCCTACATCGGGATTGGTTTCATACCTATCACATCATTATAGGTTCTATGAGATTGGGAAATGACAATGCATTGGATATCATTGGCATTGGGGATGTTAGATTGCAATTTGCTTCATGTAAATCTTTTGTTTTGCATAATGTATGCCATGTATCAGCTTTGGCCAAAAGGTATTCTCTATTGGATAGTTAGATGATGTGGGATGTCATGTCCCTCTTGGTTATTCTACATGGAAGATTACTTGTGGTTGCCTTGTTTTTGCTCAAGGTGCCAAGGTGGTTGGCAACCTCTATCATTTGTTTGTATTTGGGTCTATTGACTATGACAACTATGACTACCTTATCACATGTATTGCCATGTCATTATCACCTTGGGCGCATGTCTTTGAAAGAAACGGAAGTCTTGACCTGTTTGTAGTATCTTTTGCCTCTTGGTTACTCACATTTCGATTCCTATGATCATTGCCTTTATGGTAGGTAGACTCACAACTCGCATAAGTCCTGGTTCTATGTGGTTCCATGCTCATCAGTCATTGGGTGGTGTGAAGTACTTTGTAAATTTATTGTTGATTATTCACATAAGGTTTGGGCTTATCCTATTAAGTAGAAATCAGATGTCTTGGCTACATTTCAACACTTTGTTACTCTTGTTGAGAACTAGTATCTGAAATGCCTAAGGTTTGACAATGGGGGAAAATATGTCTCTAAGGAATTTTGAGCAGTTTTGCGATGAATTGGGGTATTAAGTGTTAGTTGATTGCCCCATATACCCCACCTCAAAATGGAATTGTAGAGTGCATGAACATTACTATTCAAGAAAGAGTCCATAGTATGCTTAGTCAGGTAGGCTCACAGTAATACTTTTAGACTATTAAGGAAGTTACTACTGCTGTGCATATTATTAATAGATCTCCATGCATTGCTCTTTGTTGTCAGGTTTCATAGGTGATATGGTTTAGAAAACCTCCATCATATGCTCATTTGAGGGTCTTTGGACGTAAGGCCTTCTGCCATATTCCCAAAGACGAGTGCAATAATATGTCAAACATATCTTTCTTGGACATGGGGAACCATGACATGATTTTCCATAAGGAGAATATGCATAAGTAGCATGAGTAGATAGTTGAGGTACGTAGGGTGGTCTAGGAAGAGCCTCTTATTACAATACAGCCAACTAGAAGATTTACTTGTTATGTAGGGTCATATTGCTAGATAGAGAGGATATGTGGTACATGCCCCACATCCAGCTTTGATGTGCTTTGCTGCTAGAGCTTCACATCCTCTTGATTCTCACTATGAACCCTTTATGGATTATGTCATGGTGATAGAATTTGCTAAGCCACTTACCTATGAGGAGGCTACATGCAAAGATGATTCTCATTCTTGGGAGAGGGCTATGTAGTCTAAGTTTGATTCATTATAGAAGAATTTACAAGAGACTTAGTTTCCTTGCTCTTTTAGCTAATCCTAGAGCTTCATAAGTCCTGTATTGTACTCCTTTAGCTGAATCTAAAACTTTGGACTCGTTTTCCTTGGAGATCCTTGAGCACAACGTCATGTTGTTCTAGTTGGGTCTGAAGCTATGTGAGCCACTAAGTCGTGCTCCTTTAGCTAGGTTTGGAACTCTTACTTTTTCCTTTCTCGGATCTCTTTTTATGCCTTGTCACGAGCCTGCAAAACTGAGCTTGGAGCTCCTCGATCTTCTTTTTTGAATCTATCAAGAAGTTTTTGTACTCCTCTTATGTTTTCTCTTATCTTCCCTACAACTCTTGATTGGTCTTGAGTGCATTCACCTTGTCCTCCTTGGGCTCTTCGATTATCCACTCAAGGGTCCCCACTCTTCTTACAAAAATTTTCCCTTTAGAAGATTCTTATTCATATATTGTGGAATCAATTGAGTGGGAGCTCATTTCTAGCCTTGTGATGGTGTCTTTTGGAGAGGGTTTTGCCTTAGCTAGCTCTAATATTTGTGCATATACTTGTTCCATCTATTTTTGTAGGTTGTGTAGGAGAAGTCCATCTATTTGTTGGGCTTCTTTTGTTGCCTTTTTCTATCCTTTTTGGAGCTTCTTTCACCTCTCTTTGTTGTTACAAAATTTCCCATTTTCTTACGCATTCAAGACTCATGCTCTTATGGTTGCTAAGTACTATTCCCATTTTTTTGTCATGAGATTTTTCCTCTTGTCAAATTTGCATCGCTCTGGATGCTCTTCAAGCTCTTTTCTTCCCTATCTTCTTTCTAGTGGTGGTTGTGCTACCATATGGGTATGCGGCTTAGTTTGTCGGTGTCTATTTTCCAATAGGACACCTTGTGAGCTTTTGCAAGAGATTTCATGATGCACTCTAGCCATAGACAATTAAGCTCTTGCTTTTCCAAGTTTCCAATTAGGATGCCTTCCATAAGCCATCTAGGTACTCTAAACTTACTTGTGGAGGGCCTATTGTAGGGGAACAGATGGCACATATGCTATGACTTGTAACTCTTCTTCTTGTACCCCTGCGAGTAGCACTCCATCACTCCTAGTGACAAGGTCCTTTCATCACTATGACACTTGTACCAATTCCTTAGCTCTAGCATATTTTCATGACTTTGCCTTTATGCCCACTTTTTTCTCCACAATCTATGGTTTGAGTTGTATCATGGCTTCATGGCCCTCCCATTGTTCTCCTCTTTTGAGATAGTACTTGAACTTGAATTATTATTATTTGGATTATAGTGACTAATGGCAATCTCACATGCTAAAAAATGGATGCTAGGGATGGTAGCTCTAATGTGAGCACCTAGTTCACATTTTTCCATGAACTCTTTGAGTGATTGGTAGTGGACTACCATCCTCTCTATATTGTTATGGGTTTTGAATCAGTTGTAGCCCATCTCGTATATTCAAATTGTTATTTTGGTGCATTGTTAGAAGTGAAGATAGCCTTGTCCTCATCCAAGGGTCCTTGATGAGGGTAGGATGGTTCCCTGTCCTTAGTTCTTGAAGGAGATTTTCAAAGTATATTTGTATTAAAAAATATTTTTTGATTATCGAAAGATATTTCCACATTTAAAGACTAGGTTATGACTCACATATCCTAGAATCACAAAATTCTTATCCATATCTTTACCTTTACCATATAACAATTTTTGTTACTTGCTTGAGTTCTTGGTTGGTTGGCCCTAACACTTGATATTTTGGTTGGAAGGTTGATCGCTAGGGGTTGGCCTTTTGGTTTTCGAGGTCATTGAATGTTTATAATTCTCGATTTTAGTCTTTGACTTTGGTCTTGTCCATCCAAATGTTGATAGTGGTTATTGGCTTTGGTCTTGGGCAATCTAGTCTTTCCTATCTCCCCTCATGCAAAAGTGAATCGACCTTCCCAGCTTGGGAGAGTAGGTCATAGTGTGTGCATAGAGTTTCCATGGTTTACATTATTATTATTCATAAGGGAAATGGGTTATTTAGGGATGTACAATGGATGAAGATTCATGGATCAACAAGTCGTAAAAATCTAGGTTGTACTCAAATTCTGCTAGGGCATCCAAGGCATTGAGTTGAATCAACAACTTGCAAGGATAAGAGGTGATATCATCGAGGAGCAATGGGATATTGAAAACCAATTTGCAACATGGAGCTCTTCTTCAATGAGTTTTATCTCGATCAATGGACGATGAAGTAGTTGTTTGTGGAGTATCAATATGCAAGCCTCGATGATGGTGCGTAAAGGTATGGCCTCATAGTATGTTGGATCATATTTAAGAACATGACAATATTGTGTTGTTCAACCATGATGGCAACCTATTTCTTATAGTTGCAGCTTCATAACACATGGCATACCATCTTTTGAGAAAATGAGTGGTTGTATTGTAGAGATAGTGGAGTCTCTTGATGGTAGAAAAATCCTTAAGAAGCATTGCCGTAGTGAATGAAGTATGTGACAAGCTTGTAGTTGCTATTTGGGAATCTATTGAGCTAGTTGATCCTATATAGGAATTTTTTTTCAAAAGAGGTATTCTTTCCCCTCCCAAGTGGATGCCAATGTCAAGCGAGCGTGATCATATTGGGTTCAACTAGCCCAAGGTTAATCATGGCAAACAATTTGGCAAAGGTATTAAATGTGCAGTCGAGTTGCAAAAAGCATTTGGACTAGGGATTTCCTACCTAGGTAGATGATTCTTCCACCATTTAATAGATTGATAGGGTTTTTCAATGCGACTACTAGAGAAGCTTGGTATTTGCTCATTGAATATGGAAAAAATTGATACAGAGGTCAGAAAGAATATCCTCTGGTGGAGGTAGGTTGGCAAGAATAGTGGCGTCCAATTTAGAAGATTGAGAGGTCATGTTTATTAGGGAACTAGTAGGTGAAGAAGGAAATTCCAATGGGAGCGAAGGAGCTTTTGATCCTTTGTTTTCATTAGTAGAAGTGTTGTGTGAAGGCTCAATGAGGGCTGTTTTGTTTGACTTATGAGGTGTCATTAGAGTAAGAGCAATGATTTGAGGACAAGGAGGATCCATAAGTGCGGAAGTTGGATGATTTTGGCTGTGAAAGAGTGCGATAACCACTATAATATCCCTATGCTTAAAGAAGGATCTTTAGAACCCATCAAGCTATTACATACATGGGGGTTACAAAAAGTTTGGCAACATTAGTGGACATGTATTCACTTTTGTTTCACTAGCTTGTGGTGCAAAGAGGGGTGGGAGGAGTTTTTGGCCTACCACTTCCATTGACGTGGAGCTCACATGTGACTTCTTAGGGGCTTGATCGTTTAATAGTTGGGTCAAAAGTATGGTTTTTTTAGGTGCGGAGTCAGATGGAGATGTAGGGATGATTTGAGTAGGCAGAGTTTGCATATCTTTAGAACTAAAGGTTGTGACTACATGAGCATGTACCAATTGTAGATGGATCCATTTATTGATGTATTTGACATTACGATTGGTTAAGAACTTGAACATTTGTCCTAAAGGAATTTGAGCACCACTCCCCTTAGAGTTTGGAAGAACATAGAAGACGCGTGGAATGCTCTTAGGGCCTCAATAGAGACAATCCATTTACATTTTCCCAGCAATGATAAAGGTCTTCCTTTATAGGGATTCAATTTTGGATTCATGGGTTGTAATTGAGGATAGCCTAAGCTTTTCCAATAGCAGTATAATTCGACCTCTCATTAATAAGTGCATAAGCCAAAACTGACCTACTTGTTTCAAGGTAGATATGAAGTTTAGCCATAATTAATGGTTCATTTTCCATTTCTAGATTGCTAATAATAATGGCTCGAACATTTATGATGGAGCCAGTTGGATTTGATTGGAAGAGTGGTGCAATATTGGATTGCTGGTATTGCTTAAACTATTCATAAAAGGTCTGTTGTCTATGCACAACAAGGGACTTTCATTATTTGCCATGGGTGGTTCATGGAAAGGGATTGTCTCAATGGATAATAATTTTTTATTTTTTCTACTATTAAAATGGCCAATGGTTTGGCCATCTAGTGTTTCTAGCTCGACATTCCCTATCCTACTAATTGTACGGATGCAAAAGGGTCCAAATTCCGAGAGTTTCAACTTTTGCTTATGACCTTTAATTGAATCGAGTAATATGAGATCCCCCTTATCAAAGAACCATTACTTGAAATGTTTGTCAAACTAGAACTTTCATGGGGTTCTCTTAGCAAGTAGGGCATGGTTGGCTAGTAGGTGTATTTCAATCAAGAACTAGGGATCTTCAAGGCAATCTTACCAAGCTCTAATGGCTTTCCAACATTCTTAGTTAACAATGAATAGCTAGGGACTAAAAACTATACATGCATGATAACATCTATAGTGTATGTAAGTTGAAATGGAGTTTGTGCTATGGAAGTCATATAGGCTATTTGATAGGCCCATATTGCTACCATGAGAGCTGATGATCCCGGTCTGAACGTGATGTTAAGATGGTTTTTGCCAATAAACTAATGATAACTTTGTTCGTGGCTTCTACTACAACCTGGTCATTTGCTTAGGGATAATAAGGGCTAAACTTCCTATGGTGACCACGAATGTCGATAATAGATGATGGTCAAGCACTTGATTGAGGAAGTGCATACCTTCGTCACTAACAATTTAAATGGGCCAATCAAACCATGAGATGACTTGCTCCCAAAGAAACTACATTGTGGTGCATGCATCGTTCTTATGGGTTGCCTTAGCCTTATCCCATTTAGTCATGTAATCAATGTGTGCTATGATGATGTATCGAGCCTACGAATATTGTGCAATTGGGCTAATGGGTCCATGAAGTCTATACCCCATTTATCAAAGGATTGGTAGGAAATTATTAGAGTGAGTTCCATCTTATCCTTCAAAATAGGTAACTTCATATGTTGTCACTTAGCACTCAGCACAATGTTTGAAAAAATTGGATGCATCATTAAAGAGAGTGGCCTACATTAATTAGGCTTTAAGCACTTTTTAGGCTGTGGCATCGGTGTCAAAATGTCCTCCAACTATGCTATCATGATTCTTTTACAAGAGATTCTTGATTTCATGCTAAAAAATGCACCACCTTAGGAGATTGTCCTATTGTAGGTGATATAGCTAACTTGGGATTAATTTGGTAGGGTCAGGTCTTGATTAAGAGCTGTGTCAGTTGAGTTTTTTCGATTGGTCATTTTGGTAGGCCTTGCTTAAGGATATGTAGTATATTATCAACCTAATGGGGCATGAGATTGGCCTTGAAGAGTTGAGCTCCATGGCTAATGTAGAGTAAATGAGCATTAATGCATTGATTGTCAATTCTTGTGGTCTCCACTTGCCATTGTGATAAGCGATCGGCAATGAAGTGATGTTTCCCTTTGCACACACAATAAAGAAATCAAATCCCAATAATAATAAAATCCCTATGGTGATGCGTCTTATAGCACAAGGTTTATTTACAAGGTATAGTAGTGCCTGATGGTTAACAAAAAAGATGAAACATGTAGCAAGGAGACAATGAAAAAACCTTTTTACAGTGTAAACCATTGCTAACCCTTCTCTTTTGGTGGCAGAATTTTTCATTTCTACCTCAGTGAGCTAGCTATTCGCAAAGCTCATGGGAAAATCCATGTTATGCTCATTGGGCTAGCATAACACAATGCCAATAGCAATTCTACAGGCATCAATATATACTTGGAATGTTATGGTCCAATCCAAGTTCATAAGATAGAGGTAGTCATAAATTCTTTTTTAATGCTTTGTAGGAAGCTTAGGTAATTAGTAGCTTTAGAGTGGTTGCACAATGGCAACATAGTTTGACATAAAGCATCAATAATACTTGGTATGGCTAAAGAAGCAATGCATCCCCTTTAGCTGATGGGTGGAGAGAGATGTTAGAAGTGGTCGTATCATAGATTTACAGTGTTGTTGGTGGGGAGAGATATTAGAAATGGTCATATCATAGGTTCAAGGTGTCTATAGCCTAATTTATGGGCACTTTTTTTATTCTTTATTTGGTAATTGGAATGCCTATTTTTATGGTAGAACAACTTTATTTTTGTCCATAAAAAGAGGGAGTGTCTCCATAGTCCATTATCCATTTAGGTACTTGCAGATTCTTGGTGTGGAGAGAGGGAGCTTGTGGAGTGTATGAGTTGGTGCTCAACCATTTTACTCTTGTATAGTGGATTCCAATTCTTGCTTATATATTGTGAATTTTTTGTTTCATCAATATTGTATCTTTTGTTATTTTGCTACGTGTTTTTCTCTTCTAACACGGTATTAGATGTTTATGTTTCTTGAAAGAGTTTTTCTCATTGATATAGATGTGGAACATGTTTTATGTGTGTGTGTTGGCTACTTGTGTCAACATTTTAGCCTGTTAAGTTTGACTTTATTGTGCCGAGGTATCGATCTTGCATTGTGATGAACCTGTTGTGCTGATTTGATCCACACTTGTGCTACTATTGCATTTATGGGCCACATGTAGCATTTTGTAGAGGTTGAGTATTGGTTATGTGCTTTTTGATGCTTTGGTTGGCTTTGTTGTTAACCGTAGCATAAGAAAAAGCAAAAAAAGTGGAAAAGCGCAAGCCAGGACCTAAAAGAGATAGCCTAGAAGGAAATCAGATGCAATGGAAGAAGCAAGAAGGGAAACGACCGAAAGCACAAGGGCGGCCTCAAAAGCTAAGGCAAAGGCAAAAGCACAATTTTAAATGCAAGGCGCCCCTAGAACTTTTTGTAAAAGAGCACCAGGTTCCCTCCTGTGCAAATTGTAAAGGTAGATGGGCGGTAGGAATGAAGCTAGAAAGATAGGAGGACAATGGGAAAGAGGGCCTAGGCCATGGTCGACCATGTAAAAAAGGAGATAAGGTGATGGCTGCCCAAAAGGGATTTAGGGTTTTGTATATAAAGTCAAAAAGTGAATGAGGAGCTCATTCTTTGGTGTGTGGCAAAGTGGACTCATCTTCTTGTCTTATTTTCTTCTCTTCTTGCTTACTTGTGGGTGCTTGAGAGAGGGAGCGTGAGAGTGTGAGGGAGTGAGTGTGTGAGGGTTAGGGATATTGGAGGTGAAGCTCTCCATTATCTCATCTCTTCTTCTCTTCTCTTCTCTTCTCTTGTCTCGCGCCGACTATATGGAGGATGGAGCTTGAAGGTGGAGGCTTGAGCTCGTATCTCGAATCGTGGAGCTACCAATGTGCTTGAGGGAGGAGGCAACTCGCTTGGCCATCAAGGTAAGCTCACTATACTCCAGTAGGATTGAAGGTGCGTCAGCTAGGTGAGAGATAGCCATAGGTGTTTGATTGAAACGCTTAAACAATAAGTGGTATGTGGGTCTTGGCGGTGGAGCATGAGCCCACCATCTCTACATTTTAGTTCTTTTGTCGTGACCAACAGATTCAAGCTTGAGCACTTGTGCACCTCAAATTGAGTGATGAAGTAAGGGTTTCATCCCCGAACCGGAGCTTGAGATAGGCAGGAGGTTTTGGGTTTTTAATCTTTACAACAAGTAAGTATTTTGGTTTTTTGATGATTAGGTAAGTAGGAGGAATCATTTCGGTATTTTACTTTTCATTTTTGTTGCATTTAGAGTAGGATAGGACCAAGAAATCAAAGAACAAATCTTTAGGGTTTCCATTGTGAAATAGGCCCAAACAAGGAGACAAATGGGGAAAAAGAGTGCTTAAAGGTGTTAGAATCGCATGGGGAGTGATTGGGTAGATTGAGGTTGGGTCCATCAAGGGTTTAAGACCTTGGGAAGCAAAGGGAGACCTCATTTTTAGTTTTTGTAGTGTGTGTGTGTGTGTGTGTGTGTGTGTGTGTGTGTGTGTGTGTGTGTGTGTGTGTGTGTGTGTGTGTGTGTGTGTGTGTGTGTGTGTGTGTGTGTGTGTAGAGAGAGAGAGAGAGCTTGTGAGAGACTTGAAGCTTCTGATGAATTGATTGGCAACCCCACAGGAGTTTCTTGCTTGGATAAGGTGTGTAAAAACCTTTTTGTGTATCTACCCTTGGATTTTGGAGAATCTTGCTTGTGGGTGTGGCCAAAATCGTTGGCGTGAAGCAATTTTTGTTGCCGTTGTTTGCGTGTTGATAGAATCGGACATGATCCGTAGGCATTCGATTCCCAGAATTGGAGGCTCAGACACCCTACACCCATCTGATTTCGAGAATCGCACACCCAACACTCGGACCAACTTGACCAGTTCAATTGGACTCAGTAAAATCGGACTTGGACACTCAGACACCCCAACAATTGAACCATCACTACATGTCCGATCCTAAGAATCGAACACTTAGACCTGTAACCTTGTCCGATTTTGAAAATTGGACTCTCGAACCACCCTGTCTAATTTTGGCAATTGGACTAACCTATCTTGACATACCCTGTCCAATTTTGAGAATCAGACATCCCATAATCGGACCATTTAGAATTAGACACCTGTCAAATCGGACGTCCGATTCCTGGAATCTAACATTGTAGAATCGGACTAGATTTTGATATATCAAAATTGACAAATCTAGCGCATGTGGGATGACAAAGAGTACAATTCGCAACAAGTGAATTCACCAAAAGCCTTACATGAAAATTTAACCCTAGAAATTGCACCAAATTTTGATATATCAAAATTGACAAATCTAGCGCGTTTGGGATGATAGAGAGTACAACTCGCAGCATGAGAATTCACCAAAAGCCTTATAGGAAAATTTAACCACATCAACATATTCGACATAGTTACAGCCGTAGGCTAATCACATCAGACCCCATTTGACCTTGAGCAAGCTGAACAACGTAGCACAGACCCTGGAGACCAAAGGAAGTGGCCATGAATCAAGGCTAGAGCCCCATTAGGCCGAGTACATTGACAAGAGTGCGAGAATTGCAACTGTCACTTTGTATTCACACCCACATTATTTTCCAACACACTTGAAGTGCACTTAAGAAAAGCTGAAACCTGATTTCGCACGATGCACGAAAGAGAGCACATACACATATGCCGAGTGAGCGCTAGCCCTAGCAAGCAGAAATAGAACATGACTTGGCATAGAGAGGGAAAGAGAGCTAGAAGGCAATCTCACATTGAGCGATCTTCTCACGAAGCGACTGCTAGACAACTCGTCAATAGAGGAGAGTGCTGCTACAATGGCAACCTCGTTGCTTGCAAGATTATAGGAGTTAACTAGGGATCTAAGAGCCAATCGAGAATCCCTATTGTGGCTAAGCAATTAGACAAGTACCAGCCAAACAATGACCCATATAGCTTCATAGAGGAATTCGAGCAAGTCTACAAGACCAATGGCCTCATCGATCTTACTCAGCGCTCGCAAGCTTTCTATCTATGCTTAGGAGATAAGGGTAGCACAACATGGTACACAAGTTTGGATGCTGGTGAGCAAACTAACTTCAACAACCTTAAGAGTTTCTTCATTAAGAGATTCTCTGAGCTTGGGTACTTCGATAACCTTCTTATGCAGTAGAAAGACAAGGAGGACATTAGAGACTACAACAAGAGAATCCCAACTGGTAGAGTGACCCATCGAAGAGTAGTCTCCACAGTCTTCATAAACAGGATACAAAGTGAGGGACTCTATAAGAACTTGACATACAATTCAAGCTTGCAGCAGGATGTACTAGCTAGGGTATTTGATGAGGCGATTAGAGTGGACGACCAGCTCAAAAAGAGAAGCTCCAAGAGCTCGATCTGAGAGGAGACTAAAGCTAGAAACTCTGAGAGAGTTTCAATGTCAAGTGAAAAATCAAGCCCAAGTACTCAGATGATAAAGGAAAGGGCATGGATGCAAGTCAAGAGCTAGCAGAGATGAAGACAGAGCTAGCCAAATTACAAGAAATGATGAGACGACCAACATGCCCTCACGTCCAATGCATGTATTGTGGTAGAAACCACCTGCCACTTGATTCGTAGGACCCGAGGTCCCAACCTTGCACCAATTGCGGTACGTTCGTCGGCCACCACGATATCCTGCATTGTAGGCTACCGAGGAGACTTCCATACACTCGCAACCATACATACAACCTTACCTAGTGAATAGTCCGCAAAACGTTTTTGGAAGGGGAGCCCCATTGGCTCTCCCCATACCTAATGATGCCAAATTGGCCATTCCTAGGATGGAGATAAGCCCCACAGGCATACCTAGACAACATGGAACACCCTATGTAACCCATCCACCGACCCAATCCACTATATGAAGGAGTCAAACGATGAAGAGCCTTACATGCACCCCTATATATCATATGATGAAGAGGGAAATGAAATCCTTATGGATTACCGACATGTACTGGTGATGGCGTTAGGTAGGGGTAGAGTCAGAGGCAGAGGCCTAGGGGGCAAACGAGCCATCTATACCATTGGGGTTGTTTGGAGTTGAGACATTTAATAGAGAGGACACACCCATCCCGAAGCATATCATGACCCATGCGTAGACAAAGTAGGCCGACATATCACTACCCCTAGACCCAACAATTTAGATGCAATCTCAATTGAAAAGAAGAGTTGTAGGCGAAGGAGAAAGAAAGCTAACACAAAGGTCACGATAAAAACTGAGAGTGCCATGATGCTGCTTGCTGGAAAAAAGGTGATAGATGCAAAAACAAAAACATCAGCTCCAAAGACAGCCAAGAAGGGGAGTGCAAAGGTCGGGGAGTACCCCAACCTGAAGCGCTAACTCAAGGCCATTGAAAAGGTCAAGGAGTGGGTGAAAGAAGCCTAGGAGCACTTGAAGGATGCTGAGCCCATATTGGAAGATGAGATTGATGATCTCTCAAGCATAAGCAAACGAGCCTTGCCTCCATGACCAAAGTCAAGGGACGCAGCCGTGCCACAATCAGTGCCGCTTAAACAGAGCCTATACGCTACGTGCCAGTAAACTTGTTGGGGGCAATTGGCCAAGAAATAGAGAGTTGGGAGAGAGGCAAGCAATTAACAACCTCCTCACCACATTGGTGACTACCTCGGTGACTCTAACCCTAGGAGATCTGCTTAGGCAGCATCTAACACTATGGCAAGAACTGAAATAGTGGGCTGAAGGACCGATGGAGCAAGGGGCAACTAATCTACATGATCGTGATGCAGTAACTCAGATACCTAGTCTGACGTTGCACTTAGTGCCTGAGTCCTTGCACATCAATGCTTTTTGGGAAGGCACCAAAATGCATATAGTCTTACTACCGCTCCTAGCTCTAGGAGACACCACAAGAAAGGGAATAGTGGATACAGGAACAAGAGTTAGTGTGCTGAGCCCCTGGGGGGTCCACTAGGGTTTACCGTATGGTACCGTGTGAGTGCAAGGGAGGGGGTTATTTAAGGGAAGGAAGGTACATTTTATAAGGTAAGGTCCCATAAATAGGGGTAGATAAGGGATATTTTCATATATTTCTTGCATGCAAGTGACATATTCTTATTACTACTAGTGAATCCCCCTGTGGCTAAGCCACGCAATACTCTAGGACTAGGGTAACTCACTTGTTGAAATGCTCAGTTCAATGTCACCCTAGCCAATGGAATGAAAGTGTGGCCATTTTGAGCATTAAAGAACTGGCCCCCATTGAAGATCGCAAGATTCTCTGTTGACTTTATAGTCATGAAGGGAGTGTACTATGACATCCTATTAGGCCAGCCCTAGATGCACAATGCATAGGTCATAGAAGATTGGGGTAACGGTCTAATCTTCTTAGGCAATCAAATGGAGGCAGTAAAAGTAGAGGTGGATACATGGAAGACCACATTAGTCGACCTGGATGTCATCTCCACCATGCTAAAGGGTGATGCACAAATTAGAAAATCATACAGGCCACTCATCAAGTATATCCCTTGTCCTAAGGATGAGCGAGATTGGATGCATGTGCTAGCCATGATTGATCTGCCATTCTCGGATAGTGAGAAGTATGAGCAAGCCACTAAGGCAATTGCTAAGCCTAGTGACACATCCCTAGTACTAACCTGCATGATGGCAAGGAGCTCTCATAGACAACTCAACCCTGTCAAGGTACGAGCGGCCACCATCACAAAAATTGAAGATAAAGATGAGGAAGTGGTGGCACTTGCCTACCTATGCTTGTCAGTTGACTACCCAAAAGACACACATATTTGATGCACTCATTGACAAGGGAGCTAACTATAACATCCTTACGCATGATCATTGGACCCTCATTGTTCAACCAAAACTGCAACCCACCGATGCCAAACTCAATCCATTTGGAGGACGGTCTTACTCACTGCTTAGGAAGTGCAGAATAATGGTCTCTATCAAGTTTGAAAGCCTACATGTGATCTTCTATGTGATGCCTAACACTAAGACCGCTGGTAAGGAATCGCTACTACTAGGACACACATTCAAGAAATAAGCACATTGCAATGTTGACTACTATTAGTTGCCGTAGCACATTCACCTTGCCATTGGCAATGTTCGGATAGTTACGACTTTCAGCAAATAGGCTGTATGTCCCCATCACACTCCACAAAGCGACTAGTAGAGAAACCTACCATCAAGTCTAAGAAGGGGGATTGTAATTCGTCATCACATGCCAAATCTCATCACCAACAAAAAGCTGACCACAAAGCTAAAACCCTTGAACACCAGTTCAAATGGATGCCAAAAAATTCACAACAGGTGCTTAGGAGCACCCAACCATGTATTCACAAGGCTAGGAATCTTCCCTCGAAACCTGGGAGGCCTAGAAGAAACTATAGGCATCGATGTGAACGGTCAAAGCGTGATGGGTTCCCAAGACCTTATTGCAAGCACAATGTTACTACGAGGGTAACATCTCAATTTGGGTATCTAAAGCCAAGATGGCCAATGACACTACCCCAACAATGGCCCCAAACTTACCCACACCAAGCCATGTGATAGAAAAGGCACCAATGCCACACATGGCTCAAAAACTGCAAAATACATAGAGCATCAAACACAAAAGCTGGCAGAGACTAAACAAGTCCATTGACCAAAACCGAGAACCTTGCTACTCATACACTGCCTCAACCTGGTCCTACTAGTACCCCTAAGACCTCACTAGCATCTAGTAGTGCGTCACCCGCGACTTTGACCAAGTCCATCACACAAGAAGCCCAAGCATACTCTCATGAGCAACTAAAGCTGCAACCATCAGTAGCCAAATTATCTAGTGTAGTCAAACCCTACCTCCCAACAAGTCTTAAGCCATCCTATGAGCGACAATCGATGCTCACATTGGCTAAAGACCTAGCTGATAACACAGGAGATGACTTGATCACCTACATCAAAATCTTGGATGCCACATTCACCCTACTCGCTAAGAGCTTTGAGCACTTGGACCTAGGTCTGCTTGATCCATCATTGGTGTCGGATATCCACGCCATGAAATGCACATGGGAGGAATAAGAATTCGTGATGGTAAAAACCCCCACGATCATGGAGGAATTAATCACATGTCGAGATATCTCGAGACCAAGCCCTTAAACAACGATTGATCACCTCCTATAACAAGAACAGAGTTACTGCCACAAGTCAAAAGTTGGACGAACTCCGCATGCTAGCCGATAATGACTCATCTTTCTTGAGAAAGTGGTATGTTCTCTGACTCCAGTGGAAACAAGAAGGCTACCAAATCATGACCAATCCTGAGCATCGATGTGCCATTAAGACCTTTGAGTATGATCCCACTTATGTAGCTCCAACCTCCTATAGGATGTTGACCACCATTCGTAATCGACCCCTAGAAGAGCACATCCTGACCCACCCATATTTAGATCGAATTCTCACTGAGAAAGAGTTATAAATTGCTAGTAGGATCGACTCTAGTTATTTCCTCACGGATATTCTCACCTACATCACTCGAGCCGACATTCATCCTATCGACATGGACCACTGTGCCAATCTAGAATATAATCTAAACTTCTATGCCTAGCTTATGTGAAAATAAAACACCGCAAACCAACATTTGAATGCCCTTGACCTCTCAAACCTTAATCCTAGGAAGGATTTTGGGGCAAGGTGAAATCAAACATGTAAACAGGTAAGGTGAAAGAAATGCACAGACAAAACATCCATTAATGTTCAAGTGCGGAGGAGAGCGGATAAAAATCAACTCGTGAGTGAGGAACAAGTCGTAAAATTTTTGGAATGAATGGACTGCTTGAAGGAAAAATGCTATGTTTTTATTTAAGCATGTTATTCTTCCTAAGAAAGCATAATCAATTCTTACTTACCTTTAAGCAAGAAATTACCTTAAGGACACTAATGGTGAACTATGGCATTATGATAGGTACCCACAATGGCATGCCAAGAGAAAAGCAGCAAACTTCCATTCTCAGAGGAGCAGGTAAAGTACAACCTCTCATTGGAAATGAGGGCTTATAATCAATTCAAATTCAAGCATATCTTGAATTTAGACGATATACTCATGGAGGAGCCAACTATCAAGCAATTGGTGAAGTAGTGCAAATTGCAAAAATACGTGGAGAAGGTGGGCCAAGCCATCAACTATGAGAAGTGCACCAACTTCCTTCATACCTTCAACAAAAACTGAGGCACTGCCATGGTGCACCTAGATAATGAAGCCCGCCAAATCGATCTGAGCACGGAGCTGGTAGAGAAAGCACTAGGCCTACCAAAAAAAGTGGAAAGACCGACAAAAGGGATGTGTGTATGACATGTTGGGAATGGACAAAGGGATAGTCCACACCAACAATGACATCAACCTAGCTGATATCCCCGACCCCGAGGTCCAAATCCATGCCAAAATGGTGCACACCCTATTCTCCAGTCAATGGTATAACACATTGATGAATAGCATCAATGTACCAATGTGGGAGAGTATCGTTGTGAGGAAGATGATAGAGACATCGACAAAAGCATTAGCCACCGAGGGAAGACCTGCGCGAGGAGAGTCCCCAACCTCCAAAGCTAGGAAATACTCATCCTCAAAGGCCTCCATCATTGGCTTTAGAGGAATCTTGATAGCCATCATAAGAGAGGCACTAGGGAAAGCACAAGACGATGAGGTAGTAGGCACATGTCCCCTCTGCAACATCAAGGATAGGAGTAGTCCAGCAAAAGGATTGTGATTGAGGACAAAGGAGAGCGAGAAGCACAATATGGCTAAGGAAGGGCCAAGAAATCAAAGAAAGAGACTCCGCAAAAGAAGGCCTAAGAAGAGAGGGGAAAGAAAGAGAAAACATGCCTACACGAAGCCCAAAGTGAGTCCGAAAGCATGAAAGAACGAAGAAAGAAAGAAGAAAAGGATGAGGCAAAGAGAATAAAAGAGGAAACCAAAAAGGCTGAGCAGGAGAGAAAGAGAAGAGCTAAGGAGGTAGATGCGAAGCTCATGAAGAAAGAGAAAGAAGACATAGCCCTTGCTATCTGCCTCTTGATGGAGCAACCTTCAAGACAAGAAGAGTTGGCGGCCATGAGCCCACCATGATACGAAGGTCCAAGCACCAACTCCAAGATACCCAAAAGCTTGCCACCCTAGTGATCGAGGGAAAGGGCAAGAGTTTAATCAACCCCATCTCGCCCGTCCTACCGCCCGCCACCTCAGTCACTACACCCACCCAAGACTCCTCTACCATGGTAGATGCCAGTAATCTTGTGGCTTGGGTGCAGTTCCTGGTCAACAAAGAGGCAACTCAAGGTGCAAGTGCAGTAATCCTTGTGACGGGAGCAAAAAGATAGGCAACTGCTATTGCAGACTCAAAAAATAGACACGACCTCAAAAGGCCAAAGATAGAGGCATCTACAACCACTAGTCCCACTGCATTGCCATTGTCCAAAAACTATGACGCGTGCGTGTGTAGAAACTCTTGTCATAGCTAGAACAAGCAAAGGAAGACAAGAAAATAGCCCTTAGCTAAGATCAAGGGTGAAAGGGAGATGATGGCAACCTCTCAATTAGAGAGAACTTATCAAGTGGCCATGTATCAAAGAGAGATCAAGGAGCTAAAGGAGAAGCTTGAGGCCAATGGAAGAGAAGATGAGAGGTGGCAAGCAAAACTTGCGACATAAACACACAGCCTCATGAGCCTACAATGCAGTTTTGATGAGCTAGTGGTGCTGTACAAAGATCTGCAAAAAGAAAATGAAAATATCTAAGATGCCACAGAGCAGCTAGCAATGGTAGAAGAAGAGAGAAGTCGACGACACCAAAAGCATATAGAAAATTTGAAACAAAGGATAGCCTCAGAGCTTGGAGAGCAACAACGCTTGGAAAGAGAAATCGAGGAACAAGAGAGGAGGCTAAGGGCATTAGCATGCAGGCACAATGAAAGCCTGGAAGAAATTAAGGCAAAAGTAGATGAATGGGTGAATAGGAGAGAAGAAAAAGTAAGCAACGTAGTGCACCGACTAGCCCTCACAGAAGGTGATAGAGTGTTAGCAGAGCTGGTAGAGACTGCACATGTGACTTTGGAAGCCCAACAACGTGCCTCCTCCACTCTCTTGGACGCCACACAATCTGAGGAAGAGGAGGCAGTTAAGTCCTTAAGGAAAAAACTGGAGATCACTCGCAGGGCTCTAAGGCATGGGCCACACATCCAAACACAAATTGTTGGGCCTATAGAATTAGAGCCACTAGAGCACAAGGGAGAAGAGAGGCAAAGGCTAACTAAAGACGCAGGGCCAAGTTTTGAAAGGGGGCAGCAAGCTGCAGCTCCTTAGTGGGAGGTTTTTACAACACAGATGTTGCCCCCCACCACTCTTTTTGACCTTAAAAGTTGGCAAATATATTTGTGCAATGGCTAGATTGATGTGTTAAAAAAAAAACCACGTAGGTCACAGTCATCACTGCACCTAGGGGTCCTCAAGTTAGAAACGCCCGGTGGCTTTGGTCGCGGGCCGGCTCCATCCCTAACCCCCTAGCCCATTTTCATTTCCCACTTCACGCTTAGGGCACCTCAAGGGCAGGACTTCCAAACTTGTCTCCCTAAGCTACACCCACCGCACCTCCCCTATGCACAAACTGGGTCCTAAACAAGTGTGGGACAACACCCAGGTGACCCAACACCCAGTTCCACTTACACAAGCACCATGCACCACATGGTAAGGTAGACACACCCCCATATAGTGTACCTTCTTTTATTTTCAGGTAAATACAAATGATGCAACCCACCAACTTTGGAGGCCCCACCATCAGCGTTAAGAAGGGATCAATCCCAACACCATATTCAATTTCAAGGGCCAATCCATCCAACACCATCCCCTGCAGGGGCTTGTATACAAACTCAAACAAGCTTTCTGGCTACACCCATCCTACCTTCCAACTACTACCCATCAGTGCCATGGTATTGGCACTAGACTAGGAGGGGGCTAATGTTAATCGCAACACAAGAAAAAGTGAAAAAAGTGGAAAAGCGGAAGTCGGGACCTAAAAGAGGTGGCCTAGAAGGAATCAGACACAATGGAAGAAGCAGGAAGGGAAATGGCCGAAAGCACAAGGGTGGCCTCAAAAGCTAAGGCAAAGGCAAAAGCATATTTTTAAATGCGAGGCACCCCTAAAACTTTTTGTAAAAGAGCGCTATGCTCCCTCATGTGTAAATTGTAAAGGTAGATGGGCGGTAGGAAGGAAGCTAGGAAGATAAGAGGACAATGGAAAAGAGGGCCGGCCATGTAAAAAAGGGGATAAGGGGATGACCACACAAAAGGGATTTAGGGTTTTCTATATAAAGTCAAAAAGTGAACGAGGAGCTCATTCTTTGGTGTGTGGCAAAGTGGATTCATCTTCTTCTCTTCTTCTCTTCTCTTCTTGATCACTTGTGGGTGCTTGAGAGAGGGAGTGTGAGAGTGTGAGGGAGTGAGTATGTGAGGGTGAGGGATCTTGGAGGTGAAGCTCTCCATTATCTCCTCTCTTCTTCTCTTCTATTCTCTTGTCTTGTCTCACGCATAGCTATGGAGGATGGATCTTGAAGGTGGAGGCTTGATGATGCTTGAGCTTGCATCTTGAATCCTAGAGCTATTGGTGTGGTCATCCACATAGATGACTATGATGACCAAACCTGCATCTCCCTTTCTCACATAAAGTGAGTGATCAGCATCAAAAACATAAAAGCCAATATTGACAATATACTCTCTGATCTTGTCAGACCATGCTCTAGGTGCTTGCTTGAGCCCATAGAGCACCTTCTTCAACCTGCACACATATGTGGGATGCTCTAAATCTTCATAACCTGCTGGCTAATCCATATACACTTCTTCCTACAAATCACCATGTAAAAAGGCATTCTTCACATCCATTTGCTGCAACCTCTAACCTTTGGCTGTTGGCAAAGCAATCACACATCTAATAGTTGCCATCCTAGCAACTGGACTGAAGGTTTCATCATAATCTATGCCATATGTCTGGTCATAGCCTTTTTCAACGAGCCTAGCTTTGTACCTACTAATAGAACCATCTGCATTGTGCTTCATCTTATAAACCCACTTACATCCAATAGCTTTCTTGCCCTTTGGCAATGATACTAGATCCCAAGTCTTATTGGCCTCTAATACAGCCATCTCCTCATCCATTGCTCCATCCCAATGAGTATGACCAACTGCAACCTCAAAACAAGTGGGCTCAACATCCTCAACTAGTTTCACCATATAAGCATAATGGTGAGCTGCATAACCTTCAAAACCAAATCTTTTAACAGGGTATCTGACCCTGTTAGATCTGTGTACCACCGGATCACTCAATGGAGCCTTTACATTACTATGAGCTTTCTGTACACCTGGTGTCCTGATAGAAGGAATGCCAAGCTCATCATCCAAGCTCTCTGAGCCACTAGAGTCTCCATCAAGAATTGCATCAATGCCATCTGACACTTTATTCTTTCCTTTGTCTTTACCTGTAGTGCTACTAGATGCACTTGAAGATGTAGAGCTACTCCTTAGTCTCCCAGACCAAGGACTACCAAATGATGTCTCTGGTCCACTAAGAGTTTGTGATCCTTGCTTTTTAGCGTACACATGAGTGTCATGATCATCATCATCATCCAATGCATCACCACTAGATGCATACCAACTTCTCATTTCATCAAAGATGACATCCCTACTCACTCTGAACTTACATGTGATAGGGTTATAATAGAGATACCCTTTTTGCTCTAAAGAGTATCCAATAAAGATACATTTTTCTGCCTTTGGATCAAGCTTCTTTCGTAGCTCATCTGGCACATGAACATATGCAACACAACCAAATACCTTCAAGTGCGATACATCAGGCTTCTTGCTAGTAAAGCATTCTTCAAGAGTCATCCCATGAACTGCAGCTGTGGGAGTTCTGTTCATAATATAAACAACAGTATGAATAGCCTCAGACAAAAAATGCTTAGGCATATTCTTTTCAGCCATCAAGGCGCGTGCAACTTCTGCAATATGCATATTTTTTCTTTCTACAACCCCATTTTGATGTGGGGTATACCTGCATGTGAACTGTCTCTTTATCCCATGAGACCTTAGAAAATTAGTGAACTCATTTGAGAAGTACTCTCCCCCTCCATCTGACCTCAAGCACTTTACTTTCGAGCATGTTTCTCTTTCAACTGTAGCCCTGAAAGTTCTAAAGTGCTCAAACGCTTCACTCTTTTCGTTCATAAAATATACCCACACCTTTCTAGAACAATCATCAATGAATGTGACAAAGTATGAATTGCCTCCAAGAGATGCATTTTGTGTAGGCCCCCAAATGTCTGTATGCACAACATCAAGGAAATTTCTACTTACATCTCTATCATGTGAAAAGGGTTGTCTTGCCTGCTTACCAAACTAACATGCTTCACATACCTTATGAAAATGTAGGCAAACAACCCTTTGGAGTGCATTAATTTCAGCCTTTGTACATTTGCATGTCCAATGCGTTTGTGCCAAATTTCAATATCTGCAACAACGCCTTTTCCTTTAGTATACATAGTAGCATTCATAGTAGGAATTCCAGCATCCAGAGTAAACATATGTCCAACTCTACTTCCCTTTGCAACTAACCTGCACTTGTCATTGAAGTCTTCTACAAAGCAGCCCTTTGTATTAAATCTGACTTGTAGCTCTTGCTCTACCATCTGTCCGACTGACACCAAGTTCTTTGTAAAAGATGGCACATGTAATACATCTGAAAGACTTTTTGTCTTACCATCGTACAAGGACAAGGGAACTTTTTCAATGTGTGAAATTGGGTGGCATGAATCATCACCCGTCTGCACATCTACATTTTACAAATCCTGCATCTCTCCAAATCATTTTTGCATGGCTGATCATATGATTGGATGCACGTGAATCAACATACCAAACATCATCATGTGTTCCCTTTCCTGTAATAGCATTCAGCATATGCTGCATAACAAACAGACGTTCATTTTTGTCTTCATTCTTTCATGAAGACGATGCATAGTTTCCTTACTGCAACTTACCACTGCGAATATCATCTTTCTTAGCATAACATTGGAATGCAATATGACCTATTTTGCCACAGTAGTGACATACAATACCAGAGTTGTTAGAATCTCTGTTCTGCCATCCACCTCTTCCTCTAAAGCTCCCCCTGCCTCTAAAGTTACCACGACCTCCTGAAACCTGCATATCGCCAAATTGTTGATTCAATCTATTTTGCTAGTTGTCACTACCACGTCATGTACCATGGCCTCTTGAAGAGAACTTGGCATGTCCCCTTCTTGAAGTGGAGTAGAAAGCTTGGACCTGTTCACCACTTCTTTCAGATGTCTCACTCTGCATGTTGATCTCTTCAGTGATCATAAGGGAGACCAACTCATCAAAATCTGGAAATAGCTTTCTGACATATACGGAAGTTACAAAAGACTTCCAAGCCTTTTCATTGTTAAGTCAACCCAAGGTAGACGACACCAAATCATCATCATCGGGCATTGCATCAATCGCTGCCAAGGCATCTGTAATGCTCCTTACCTTCAGTGCATACTCATTGATAGACATCTTTCCTTTCTTCAATGTATTCAACTCTTGCTTGAGTTGAATCTTTCGTGCCTTTGTATTTACGGAAAACATACTTTCAAGTATGGTCCAAGCTGCATATGAATTCTCTGCATTTTTGATATGTCCCAGCATATTATTGTCAATTACTGTAGACAGCCCAATACATGATCTTTTTGTCTTTTGCATTCCATTCCTTCCATGCCTTTGTCTCTTCTGCAGTTGGGGGATCAGTCACCTCTGGCTCCTTTTCTTCACTTGACACAAACTCGTAGAGGCCTTTTCTAATAAGGAAGTTCGTGACACGGAACTTCCATGAAGGGTAGTTGTTCTTGTCGAGCTTCTCAATGATGGGGTTTCCACTATTCTCTGCCATTATCACAAAACTAATACCAAACAACAAGCAAATCTTCTCCAACCCTTGACCTGTAGTGCATAGCAATACACCAGACAGCCTTTTTCACTGCCTGCTCAACAATACATGCAATCTGCAACCTGTTTGCAGATAAACCTTGTGTTTATTCACTGGTAAACACCTTTGAACTTATAGATCTGAAATCTGTAACCAGTGCACCTGTATATGGCAGACACAACTAAAATTGCAGGGTATCTTGAACTGCTATCCGCAACCTTGAGGCTCTAAAATGGGGCCTGAAATGACCCCAGATGGCCAAAATAGTAGCGGTAAAGCCCTAAAGGGTGTATCTATAGAATACACAACGCTCTTCGCGTGCACCAAATCTCAATGCAATTTGAGATTTTTGCTCTGTCTTGCTTCTAGTGCCTCCACAGGCACTGTCCAAGAGAAAGAGGAAGAATTGGAGAGCTTCTTACCCGTGGCTTGCTTGCTCGAACCTTGCTTCTTCTCCTTCACTTCAGCCTTCGAAATCAGCCTCTCTCAGTGGCGCGGCTCTGATACCATGTCAAGAATCGCGTGGTGGGGGGACTTGCTCAAGATGCTACGCCGAACACACACAGAATGCACAAGGAGAAGCTCACTCAAGAGATAAGAAGAGAGATGGAGGACAAAACGTTTTCTTGCTGGTTTCTTCTTCTTCTTCCACACACATTACAATGTACACAAAGTATAGATAAGATATAACATAAAGGAAAGTGGCCTACTAAGTCAAACAATGCATAACCGACTACACTAGTTGACTGGCACTATAACTATGCCAGATGTAAATAGTTGTAACAAAATGAATATAATAAGGAATGAGTCAATGGCCATGTGAGAGTCATAATGACCACTGACATGATAGGTGTAGACGTGTGGACCCATCTAACCAGGCGGTCCATCATTAATGTCCGCATGTGTTGAGCTTGTCATCTCAACATGTTTCATAAACTCTATAACCGTGATAGATTTTGTTCTCTTTCTTATTGGTTCATACTCACTATCCAACTCAATATGAAGATGATAGAGAGGTCTTTTATGAGAGCTACAGAGATCATTGGATGATTGATCCATATCTGAGTTACAGAGATCATTGGGTGATTGATCCATAGCTAAGGATATGATTAGAAGCAAGAATGAAAACAAAAAACAGACTACTAAGGAGGAGAAAAAAAGAAGAGAGAAACGATGGAGGGAGGCAATCGAGTATCCACCAAAATTCAAATTGAATATTAGTTTTCACTTTAATGAGGAGAGGTAAGATCTTCATTATGACAACCTTTGCCAACTTTATGGTGACCTAGATTTCTAGGCTTGATGTGACCACAAGAATATCACGACAATGACTTATTAATGAATTTTGATATTTTAACTTACCAAAATATAAGCCTTTTAAAAATTTTATAAAATGATTTTATTTCTTAAATTGTTTTCTCTCTCTAGGATCTCTTACAGGGCATTTTCAAGACCTCAAATCTCCCCTAATGTACCACTTACAAACTAACCAGCTCTGGTCTGCAAGGGGGTCATCCTCTTCCTAGAGCTAGATCCCTACTGGGAGCTTGGGCTCCAGGGGCCAGGGGTTGATGCATCATCCTGCATATTCTACGTAGAGGATACTCCTTGCTCTGTGCAATGTGTGGGTCTCTAAATGATACTACCCTCGGGATTTGATTTGTTCTAGCCATGTCTACAAAAGGGTACAACCATAGTATTAGAACTCCCAATGAGGAAAGGGAAAAAAACTAGAGAAATGGGACAAAAGAGATCAAACCCACACAATGCAAGGAAGGGGGTCTAAAAATTAGGAGCCCCCCCCTTGTGTTGTGTGGGGTGAGGTGAATCGTAGAATGAGAGGGGGGGTCCCAAAATTAGAAGGCCCCCCTTTGCATTGTTCGATTGTGAGGACCACAGAATGGGAGGGGGCCCAAAATTAGGAGCCTCCCCCTCATGTTGTACATGGCTAGAGAAAATCGCACAATGCAAGGGCGGGGGGCTGCTATATTATGAGGCCCCTTCCCTCGTGTTGTGTAGCTCCTAGCCATCGCTGGGGGGAACTACACAATGCCAGGGCAAGGTCACAACATAGTAGGCCTCCACCTCACATTGTGCGGCTCTTGATGAGGTGGGGGAGGATTGCATAAGGCAAGGGTGGGGGGTTGCAAGATTGGGAGGACCCCCCCTTGCGTTGTGTGGCTCCCATGGGAGGGGATGACACAATGCGAGGGGGGAAGGTTGAGTTTTTTCCACACCCTCTCCTCACGTTGTGTAGGACTTGGACTAGCACAACGCGAGGGGAGGGTGCTCTTTTAGCTCATTACACCTATATCACGTTGTGCGGGCTTCGCACAACGCAGAGGGGGAGAGACTCACCATCGTAGATAAGTGTCGAGAGCTATGGAGGTTTAAGAGGCTTGCAATGTGCAAATTGAAAAATCAATTGACTATCAAATTTTGTGCTATATATAATGCTTACATATGCTAACATCACTCAATGCCATGTCAGTAAGAATGTGGACCCACACATGTGTGTAGTTCCCCCTCCTAAAACAACCACCAAGGACCAGCACAATGCGAGAGGAGGGCCTTGAGATTTTGAACCCCTCCCTTGCGTTTTACAGTCCCCCTATCCCAAAAGAAGGACCATCACATTGCGAGAGGAGGGTCTCGAGATTTTGAACCCTCCTCTCGTGTTATGCAGTCCCCTAGTCCCAAAAGTACCAAGGGGACCAGCACAATGCGAGGGGGACCTTGAGATTTAAACCCCCCTCGCATAGTGTTGATTTTTCTCGTCCCCATCCCAAACCACCAAGGATTTGCACAATGCTTGTATATTTCCTTGGTCGAGTGGGATAAGAGCATTTGCTAGACAAGTATCCCAAGTGTTTTCTATTGTTGCCTTTGTGAAGGAATGGATCAAGGCCTTGCGAGTCTAGCTCGAGGAACATGAGGCCACTTTTTTGGATTGGAGAGGTTTCTATCGAGGGTCTGCATTATGTTCACATGAATGATGCCTTTGCTAACAAGCCCCAAATGAAAAGGTTCTAAAGGGCAGTGCCAAGGGTTCATGAAGGCATGGGGAAGGTAGATCTATAATGCCATGCACACAATCAGAAGTGCCATCTCGTCAAGTACTGTCACGGGTTTGTATACTTTTTGTATGTGTTGCTAGGGGGGGATGAAGGGAAAGAGCCTATCCAAGATCTAGAAAATACAAATAGGCCTGTGAAGTGGAGACAAAGGGAGTGCAAGAGGTTTCACAGCTAGTAGACATGGCTAGTGATGCCGAGAAGTGCTTAAAAATAGCTAAAAATTACGAATATCAAGGGAAAAATATTCAACGTCAAAGGCGACGGCTCGATCTAGGACGATTTTAAGCGCCAAAGTGCTTTAAAGGCGCTCGAGCGACACTTGTTGATTTTTTATAATTTTTTAGACTGTCGTGCGGGTTGACAAGAGTTACTAGCCAATGTGGGATGCTGAGCTGGACGCCCAGGATTTTTTAGAGCTCAATTCGGAGTCCGGATGGGGAAATGGCCAAGAAACCAGTCAAGATGCGAAGAGGTGGACAAAATTTGGCCAAAATGGGCAAGTGACCCTTGGGAGCCCAAAATTTAAATGTAGCATGAAACTTTTCATGCATATGAGTGAAAAAACGTGGAGGAAGATGACGCCCGAATTTTGCGCTTCTCGGATGGAGGAGGCATCATGGCTGCTGCAAACAACCCCTCCAATTGATCATGGGGCTTGAATCCCCCCTGCCTGCTGGTCTTATCGCCGTGCTTCGCTCCTCCAATGGCGGTCTCTATGAAGAATTCTGATTTCAGTATTTCTCTCTCCTCTCTCCCTCTCCTTTAAATGCAGATTCATGTGGTGAAGAAGAAGAAGAAGAATGGATGGCGGATGCTTGTCCAATAAAGACCGGATTGCTCCGTGGTGCAAGAGGAATGAAGATTGCTGATTGTGGACTGTCATGAGCATTAATGGTGGCTGGAAATCAGTCCCGAGATATGGCAAATAAAAACCCGCAATCCGCAAAGAATGGTAATCTCATTTTTACAAAGGAAATTGATGTTTTATGCAATTTGCTTCATGAATTCTTGTTCCCATGGGATGATTATGCATTATAATGTTGTTTGCAATGTCTTCCAACTGTTTATGCTCAGAAAATCAGAAAATCACAAGTGTTGTGACTGAAATTAATAGTATAAAACCCGTAAAACACGCGAAATAGGGGAAAATTGGGTGTTTTTGATATATAAATGGAAAATATAGTAAGACACACCAACTAAATTTGTGTTTTTGCTGCAAATGAACCTAAGGGCCATAGCCCACAACTCATTTTGTATTTTCAGTCATTTAATATTGCAAAAAATACAAGAAAAATAGGAAAAATGGGGAAAAAAAAGGGAAAAAATGGATTTTGAGTGTCGAAAATTAAGGAAAAATAAGATTCATGTTTGTGGATGTATGGGGGGTCTAAAGTATGAGGTTTAGCCTCAGTTCAGCCCTACCTTTATGTTTTAGTGAGTTTTTATGGCTTTTTATGCAATAAAAACATGGAAAATGAATCCTAAACCTATGCACGATGCACAACCTAAACGGGTGAGGGGGTAGCGTGTATAAAAGGTGTTTAAATGTTGAATGAAATAATGAAAAGATTGCTAGTTTTTTATGCATACCATTTAGTTTGGTCGATACTTAAGAATTAAGAACCTAGTAGCACAAGGGTTTCTCGGTGCTAGGTTCATGCAACGCTGCATACGAGCGATGGTTAAGTTCATTGAAAGAATGCTTTTGTACTAAGAACAAATGTTGATTTTTCTTTGTTTGAGCACATGGAAATTCACAATTTACATGAAGCATAAAATGATAAAAGGTATCAGACAATACTTCCTGGATGCATGGCAATTGCTTTCTAGAGGAATATGACCAACGTTGAGTGAGTAAGGTTGTCCGAGCTGTAGACTAGGCGTTGGGTCTAAGGGAAAGAAAGTGAGGTATGGTACATTCCTGGATACGATCAATTGGTACCTTGAGTGGAAATATGTGCGATATTGTGATATATATGTTTAGCAATGCATCGAGGGGCAAATCCCCAAGATGTAGGAGAGTCGCAGTGAGGTAGCGGTAGTCAGCCGTGGGAGGACCTCCTATGTTTGTGCTTCGTGCTATTTGGCACTGTGTTGGGACTCCCTCTGAGGAGTGTTAATTGGGTTAGAGTTGGACTACGAGACATGATACAAACGCAAGATGTTTAGGAAGATGATGTATGTGTCATTCACGCTCTTGGCCGCGAGGCCGTGGGTTTGTCGAGCGCATGATAGAGGTCCGGCTAGTGCATGAGCCAGTGCTGACCCGTTTTAGGTCCCATCAGGAGAACACAGAGATGGTGGGTTCTGTTGTTGAGCAAGAGGTTGAGAAGGATATTGGTGAAGTCCCCATAGCTTTTCTTCCCTCCTTCCCTATTGGTGAAAGGAAATATGTTCTCATGTCCAATATCTAGGCCCTTTTTAACATTAGGGAGGACTATTTGCCTAGCCATTGTTGTACAGAATCTAGAAACAAAATCTAATCTTATTGTACTAGATTGGGATAAGTATATGCTTGTGAATTCAAATGTTAAGGAAATGAAATACCTCTCCGTAGTAGAGATTTTGATTATAATGTACAAGGATGCACTTCGATATGAGTCATCCATTCCTTCAGAGGAAGAGTTCGAGGCAACACAAAAAAAAAGAATGTTTCTCACTTGGGAAAATCAAACAAGGACTTGAATCCTAAGTCCTTATAAATAGGCCAACCATCCATTCAAATATGGAGTGAAGAGTTTTTTGTTTCAAATCTTCTAAATTGTTGGCTTTCTCTAATCCACCATGTCTTGCATGGCTGAAATAGCCAATACACGCTTGATAATGGGTTTTCTCCATACCTTGACTTGACCACACCAATAGATTGCCATATTCATTGGCAAATCAAGGGGTGTGATTATATATATTGTGCTATCAAATCATAAGAAAGAATGCCAGATTAGTGTTTCATGCACTTGCCATTAAGCAATTATACTTTATCAGATATTATGAAGATAACATACCATGTAGTGGGTAATGTGTTGATCTATCCATGCACTAATAATTGACTTTTTAAATTTGTCCAATGTTGGTTCAAAGGCCTGGTAGTCATCTGAGTTCCATGTGTGGGCGTCATAAAACTTAAATATTGTATCTAAAGAGACTTCCAAATGTTGGCCTTGCATGATTGTGCTTCATTATTGTCAGCATGGTCCACAATTGCATCGTAAATGCGCTTCCACCTATTGAATTTAATTCTTTGAGTGGAATGTTTTACTTGATTAGGATTATAGAAGGGTGGTGGAGATAAAAATATCAGTGCTTTCACACCCCCAACGAAGAGTTTCTTTGGCATGTCTCGAAAATCCTTTGACCTTTTCTCATCCCTTTTAATATTCACATTTCTACCATGCAAACTAATGTCTAATAATTCCTTCTCAAGTGCTACAATTGCTTAACCTGCATAGACCTAGGCCGTATTGTCTAAGCAAAACATATATACAAGAAAAGTAATTTCTCAATGATCTTACATAGACCATGCTTGTGCAGATATGAATTCAAGACAAGGGAATATCTAAAATTGCTCTCAAACTTGGACCTATGAGGTGCCTATTGGGTGCCTTTTCCCAACTCCTTTTGTCAAGTTCCTTTGTAGCATGCATGAATATATGCATGGGCTCTTCGAATTGGCCCATTTTGAGACATTGTACATGCACTTTAGGGTGTTCAAATCACCTACTAGATGCCACTCTACTTTGAATATTACTAGACACTAAACCATTTTAGATTGTGCTTTGCAATTGTCAGATTGAGTGCCCTATTCATTAGGTTGATGGTGACTCGTTCTAGCTTTTTATCCTTCACAATCTAGCACTCATTGAGCTTGAGTACAAATTTTAGGAGACCATTACATTCATCAGGAGTCACCTCAAATAATTGAACAGAGTATGATTATAGGGCTGCCAAGCTGTAAAATATATTGTTGTAGTTGTTGTAAACCATCGCCTCTCGTGATGCTAAATGATATGTATCTTTGATATGAAATGGAGCTTCCAGGAGTTGTAGAGCTTGATCATTCACTTGTTTTTGCATTATTTTGAGTGATGTTGGGTTTGGAAATATCGATTCTTATAGCATACATTCCTTCATCTTCATATAAATAGATTTGTAAAAGCTATGTATCCCTTGCTAGATATACCTGCATCATCCAACAAAGCTTGCATATCACTTGAGCTAAGTTGACTCCATCTTAGGAAAATCCCAATCTCATGTTTTGCAAGATTTTGATACTTTGGATCCTTCAAGATTACTTTGATAGCTTCCTTATTTAGAAGCATTTTAAAGTGTTCAATTGATACCTCCATGCTTGAAGTCGTTTCTTCATTAGGTTGTAGGATATCCCTATATTCATAATAAAAAATGTTCAGTTATCATAAACTATTTTACAAATACTTTATGAGATGGTGAAAAAAGTAACAAAGAGCTTACTTTACTGCATGTATTCTTTTCTTAATACCACCACTTTGTAGCTTCATGTCTTGAATATCTCAAAGTTTCGTGCATTTTCTGCAAACCCCCAATATTGTTTCTTGAAGCCTCGATTGATCTCTTTATTTATCTAGCTCTAAAATAGTCTCCTTGTTCTGCAGTAATTTGTGCTTACATTGCTCTAATGTTTTCCTCAAAGAGGCATTCTCCTTCTCTAACAAATCTCTTTCTAACTTGTGTACATTGCTAATGGCATCCAAATGTTGACTATATCATAAGAGGCAAACATCAAAGTAAATATAAATAGTCATACCTTTAATTATTTAATGATTCTTATTTTCTTTTCTTCAAGCAAAAAATAATATAAATGGTGCACCCTAAACACAAGAAATCAAGAACTAGATAAGCTAGTAATTAAATTGTTTAATAATATATTTATTGGTAATGTAACAACCATCTCTTCACAAATAAAGGGTAAAAATAAAAATTCTTATCTCCTATTCTAATTCTCTTTAATAAAAAATCTAGATAAAGGATCCTTAAAAAACCATTTTAAAGAAATTAGAAATACCATTGTAGCATATTTAATAATCGATTCATAGGCACATTTTTTTGGTCTAAAGGAAGGACACTCTTTTATCATTAACTCTCTTTCTTTCTTAGAATAGTTTTAAGAATAAAATTTTTCTCTAACAAGCATATATTTTAGCATAATAACTATTTTAAGGTTTATTCCATAAGTAGTAGTAGTATATATGCAACCATCAAGCTAGAGATCATGCTTTGGTATTTGTGGAGATCCCAATCTCATGCCCTCATAGAGATTGTAGTGTGCAATAGTGTGGAGAGAAGGTGGGTGAGTTGGAAATGGTAAAGGAGAATTCTATTGACGACGGAGAGAAGATGATGTGAATTGCCAATTCTATTCTTAGTGAGTGCAACCTACCCATAGTACGGTATCCATGACCGATTGAAATCAGTAAGACTTTGAAATCCTACCTCGAGTATTATAACTATTATTTTGTGGTGGATTTTCTTGCCATAATTCAACGTCAATTTGTGTTTGTGTTTTCCACAGTGTGTTGACTATGGGTGTGAAATGCTCTAGTTGGATCTCTCTCTCTTTCTCCTCTCTCTTCTCTCAACCCTTCTCTCTCCCTCAATCTTCCATCTTTCTCTCTTTCTATACTCTCCCTAAATCCTTCTCTCTTTTCTCTCTCTATCTCTCTTTCTATTTCTACCTCTCTCACTTCTCTCCTCTTCTTCTCTAACTTTACTCTCTTCCTAAATCTTGTCTATCTCTTCATCTCTATATAAGTAGTCGTAGTCGTAGTTGTAGTCGTAGTCATCATGGTCGTAGTCGTAGTCATCGTGGTTATGGTCGTGGTCATAGTCGTAGTCGTAATCCTAGTCATGGTCATGGTCGTAGTCGTAGTCGTAGTCATAGTCGTAATCATAGTCGTAGTCATAGTCGTAGTCGTAGTCGTGGTCGTGGTCGTGGTGGTCGTGGTCATGGTCGTGGTCGTGGTCGTGGTAGTAGTCATGGTCGTGGTCGTCGTGGTCATGGTTGTGGTTGTGGTCGTTGTGGTCATGGTCGTAGTCGTAGTTGTGGTCGTGGTCATAGTCGTAGTCCTGGTCGTGGTCATGGTTGTCGTAGTTGTTGTAGTAGTGGTCATGGTCGTGGTCGTGGTCGTGGTCATGGTCATGGTCGTGGTCGTGGTCGTAGTCATAGTGGTCATGGTCATGGTCGTGGTCGTAGTCGTAGTCGTGTTCGTGGTCATAGTCGTAGTCATGGTGGTCGTGGTCGTGGTCATGGTCATGGTCGTAGTTGTGGTCGTGGTCGTGGTCGTAGTCGTGGTGGTCGTGGTTGTGGTCGTGGTTATGGTCATAGTCGTGGTCATGGTCGTGGTCGTCGTAGTCATGGTTGTGGTCGTGGTCATCGTAGTTGTAGTTGTGGTCATGGTCGTGGTCGTGGTCATGTTCGTAGTCATGGTCGTGGTCATAGTCGTAGTCATGGTCGTGGTTGTGGTTGTCGTAGTCGTAGGGGTAGTCATGGTCGTGGTCACGGTCGTGGTCTTGGTCATGGTCATGGTCATGGTCATGGTCGTGGTCGTGGTCGTGGTCGTGGTCGTAGTCGTAGTCGTAGTCGTGGTTGTGGTCATGGTCTTCATCGTAGTCGTAGCTGTGATCATTAAAGAAAATGAGTGAGGGGGAGGAAGAGAAAAAAGAAGAAGGAATGAGAGAGAGGGAGAGGAAATACATACATCATAATAAAGAAAGAGAAAAAGAGAGAGAGATGGAAGGAGAGGAGAACAATTTAAGAAATAAAAAAAGAATGATAATAAAAATAAATTGTTTGTTATAACGTAGACAAAATGGAAAACGATGAAGGTCTTGTTGTTTAAGATCGCGAGGTGTATCTTAATTAGCGTGTCCCATGTCCTTGCTCTCAATGCAAGCTGGCAATTAGACGAAAACATCGATTGTCTATAGAACACGTACGACGATTTGACGAGTTTCAATATGAGATCATTGATCAGGCGATTGTGGATTTTCAGCAAACAGTAAGAAAAGTTAATATCAATCATGCATTGTACTCGCAAGCTAATTGAATACCATATATAAGAAGATTGGGTGTGGCTGGCAAATTTTCTATCCAGGGAGGTGATGTCTCGTCCCAAGGAGGAGTGCACCCTTTGCGGCCAATTAGAAGAGTTCGTGGGCGTGCAATGGATGGAGTGCATGAACCAGTCCACCACTTGCAAGGCACTACCCAATCTATACTGTCAATGCCAGAGGAGATAAGTAGCCTTCCAAACCTACCTACAATCTTGAAGCCTGAGATGGAGGCAATGATCGATGCATTGATTCCCATGGATGTGGAGACTTATGATCCGCCTAGAGAGGAAGCATCCATACCATTATATGATGGGTGTCGAGTATCTCGCCTGAAGACACTGCTTGCACTCTTAAGTGTGCAAGCAAAATATGGGTGGAGCGATGTGAGTGTGACCGAGTTGTTCAAGTACCTTGTACATACACTTCGTTGATTTCTTTTCGGCACCCGCAAATATTTGTGCTTTTTTAAGGTGTTTTATGATTTTTTTCAAGTTATTGAAATATCATATATTACCACCTGCAAATACCATGCCTGAGTCTCGTGATGATGCACGATATGTTTTACGAAAGCTTGGCATGGACTACAACAATATCCATGCATGTATCAACGATTCCATACTGTTTCGAGGAGAATATGAGACTATGGAGACATGTCCAAAGTGTGGTACTCATAGGTATCGATAGGACTTGCAAGAGCAAACCATCCCTCAAAAAGTTCTTAGACACTTTCTGCTTATCCCCCACATAAACCACATGTTTCGTACGTCCGGCATGGCGAGCTTGACAATGTGGCATGGCAGAATAGGTCCATGGATGGAGTTCAACGAATATCAGCGGATTGACACACATGGAGCCACATTGACTCTACCTTCCCAGGCTTTTCCCGAGAGCCAAGGAATCTTCGGCTCGGTCTTGCAATGGATGGCGCGAATCCATTCGGTCTATGCTCAACTTCTTACAGTGTGTGGCCTATAGTCCTTATCAACTACAACATCCCTCCATAGCTTTCTACGAAGAAAGGACATCTCATCCTTAGCTTACTCGTCCCCGGCCGCTACAAAGTCAAAAATATGGACGTGTTTCTTCATCCATTAGTCGATGAGCTTAAGTTTTTGTGGGAGGAGGGGGTCACCGTGCAAGATATGAGCAATCGTGATGGTCGACGGTCTGCCAATATTCGAGCCATTCTCATGTGAACGATGCATGACTTTTCGGGATTCGGAGAGTGCTCAGGTAAATAGGCTTATGTTCTCGTTGGTAATATCTATATTTTATCTCGTTCAAGCTTGTATTCACTGGGTTGTGGTGTTGGAATAGGCTTGGTTACCTCAGGATATCATGCATGTCCATTATGCGGGCCACAGTTAGACTCCCGAAGGTCACCAACCATGAAGAAGTTGGTATATCAAGGACACACCCCTTTCTTGCCAGAGGGTCATGAACTCAGGGAAGGTTTTCTTGGACGACCTCCAATGCGTATGAATGTCGCAAGCTGGTTCGAGCTGAAAATGGTCCATGCAGAGTCACATCCAAACGAAATGCAGCGGTTCTCAGTTTTTTACGAGTTGCCATATTGGACGCACTTACAGGTCAACCACTTGTTGGATCCCATGCATATTTTCAAGAATGTGGGCGGCTTGCTATGGGACCACATCACAGGAAAGAGAGACACTATAGAGGCATAAATGGATTTGAAGGAGGTAGGCAAGATGGAGGCGCTTTGGTCGTAGTCGAGTGCTGATGGTCGCGTGCAGCTACCTCACGCTCATTGGGCTTTGTCCACTAAAGAAGAGCGCATTGTGAAGCAAGTAGTCAAGTCTATCCGCACTCCGATGGGTATGATGCATCCTCTCAGGTCTGCATTTTCTAAAGACGACCAATTATTAGGGCTAAAATCCCATGACTGGTATAAGATATGTCAAGTTTGTACTATGAATGGATTGTAATTGAAGTGCGCATTTCGCTATTTGGAGTATTGCCATTGTTCATAATGCTTTCTCATTTGTGGCAGTTTGTACTACCGATCGTGATCACAGGATGCCTTACTCCAGATATACGCGGGGCTATTTATAGGTTGTCGACTTTGGTGCAATGGATCTCACAGAAGGATATTAAGATGTCCTTTATTGACTCCATGAGGCGGGGAGCAGTGAAGACGGTTTGTCTCTTTGAGAAATACCTGCCTACCAGCATGCTCATGATACAAATCCACCTTCTTATGCATCTTGTAGATGAAGTGGAGATTGCTGGACCTGTTCATACGTGATGGATGTTCTTCTTGGAGTGCTTCATGAAAACCCTGAAAGGCTTTGTGCAACAACGAGCTCGGCCAGAAGGTAGCATGACTGAAGGTTGGTTGGTGTCTGAGGCGCTAGTGCATATTTCACAATGGCTACCAATGGTGGATCCAGACAACAAAATGCTATGGTCGCACTGAAGGACGATGATAGACTGACTGGAGATGTGGTGGTTGGAAATGGGATAGAAAAAAGAATGGATGTCTCAATGGAGGAGAAGGTGAATTGCTTTTGTATGTTGCACTATCCCTCTATGGAGACGTGACTCGCCAAGTACAAGATCGCTAGGCAAGATCGAGAGGAAGTGCAATCTAAATTTTGATGTAGTATGTGCCATCGATCGATTTGATATCTCGAGGGCATGGAGGAGATGCTGTGGTTCATGTCAACGCGATGGTTGCTTGGAGCTTTGACCGCAGCGTCTCGCGAAGGGGCAGAGGTCTCAATGGAGGAGTGGGAATACTCGAGGGAATGTAGTCCAAAGGTGATGAGGTGTTTAGGATTTGTTGTATATATATTTTATATGCAACAACTAATTTGAGTGTTTCAATGTACTGTACAAAATATATAGTGTAGCGTGGTCACGTGGACTCCATAATGGACTGTGGTATCATGGCAAGGTTCAAGTAGGAGAGCCGACGACGAGCAACGGATCCAAACACGGTTATAGATAAGATGGAGTATTTTGGAAACTTGCAAAGTATTGTTACGGTGGATTACTGTAGCTTCTTCATGATACTATTTGATGTGCAGTGGTTCAAAGTGGTACTTGAAGGAGTTGGAGCAATAGTTCGACGAGGTCCATCTGGATTTCTTGAAATAGATTCTAAAAAAAAATTGGATGGATTTGCGCGACACCTTTGTGTTGCCGGCCCATTGTGAACAAGTGCATGAACTCATTTATTCGTTAATTATATTACGATATGGTATATGTCACAATAGTTTAATCTCTTTTGTACGTGGTGTTGGAACATATAATCTTCTATAAAAAAAACCCCCAACAACCTCGATGGTGGTATGTTATACCTTCAGGTCTTCGAAGTGCGAGAGTATATGATCAAAGCGATGTTTTGAGCATAGATGAGGACAATATGCAAATAGAAGGGTCGATATTGCAAGGGGTGGAGGCCACCGAAAACTTGGAGCATGTAGAGGAGCCAGCATCGACTAGCAATGATGGAAATATGGGAGTCCAAGAATTCTTTGAGAACGAGGTGGACTCATCCTTTTGTGGTGACATATCTATCGACCTTTCAGTGTATGCGGAGTTGTGCCAGGAGATTGACATGGGACCATATGATACTTCATACTTGGAGCATCCACTTACTCAATTTGTTGACTAATCGCTTATAAGGGTACATACGATATGCATTTTAAGTGAGATCATTTTTTAAGGATTTATATTATCGTGCTTTGTATGATTTAAATTGATTATGCTAACATCATTTTTTATCTGTTCAAGTGACATTTTCAGGATGAGTCGAGTAATGAGCGATGAGGAGTTGCATGATATCTTCACGCACATGTCTCAAGATCAGATCGTGAGATTCAGAGACATGGTAGACCAGGAGCTGTCTTGGACATTGTTAGGCCGCTCTACTAGATCTACTTTGGAGTAATTAGATGCTTCAGCTTCGAGCAGACGAGGTCGACATTCCAGACTTGGGCCAGAGGGAGGGAGTGCTTCAGGGTCAGGGCGATGCTGTAGAGATTCGGAGGCAGTGAGCCCGTAGTTGGCATGGGATACATGTGTGACTCCTCGCTCTCATGGCGGTTCCAGGGAGCGTGGCTCAGGTGGATACTGTGGAGGCACGGACGTGGTGTCTCCGTCTCGTCGTTCTGTTGGAGTTGTGCCACCTCTTGGATTTGTCACACTTGTGGGGATGTCTACTCCACTTACTCCGGCTTTTGCTTAGTCGTCTGAGGTGGCACTCCTATGGGTGCCACTCCGATAGATATTACCCCGGTCGGTATACCGGAAGCACATGGGTCTCCTAGATATGCCCAGGAGTATGGATGCAGGTGGGAGAGGACCCATCTTAGATATAACCCACGGGGATATGCCTATCTTGTCGATGATAGGTCAAGAGCCATCATCATGAATGATGAGGGAAGGAGGGTGATGGCTCGTATGAGAGAGTTGTGTCAACAAGTTTTTCGGCACAACGTCTTAGATCATTGGAAAAACATACTAGAGGGGAGCAATGACAACATAGTAGCATCCTTGCATGAGGAGTTTTTGGTTCCAACCTAAGCAGATAGATTTTCTACGGGCTGGATGATGGATTGTATGCATGCATATATGTCGCACATACGATCGACGCACGCAAGGCACTCGAGAGTGGGGCTACAAAGCCCGAGTGGCTAGACACAGACAACTGGTGCCGACTGAGGGAGGAGGCTACAGATTCTCTAGGACATTGAAGTTAGCAGCGCGAGGCGGCAAGAGCACGACTAGAGGCTGGAGTGATCCATCATCTTGGAAGTGGCGGCCACAAGACATATCTGGAGGACTTTGTAAGTTTTTCTTTTGTTCTGCTTGCTTATTTTTTTGCAATATCATTTGTACTGACAATCATGTTTCTAAGAATTAGTATTTTGTTTTCTTTGCAGCACTCCATTACAAATTGCGATCCTACCGGCCTTGAGACTCGATATGCAGAGAGGTACGGTCTCACTGCATTGATCGACTGATTGTATAGACGCGGCGGCCCTGTAAGTTACTCATCTTTCTTGTCCGTAGTTATCATGTTTAATTAGAATGCATTATTGTATGGTGGACTGATGTGTTGTTGTTTCTTTTTTTGTAGAGTCTGCTCGATGCTCCTTTGCGACGGGATGAGCTTTCGGATGGCGAGGATATGTAGCTCGCCCTTGGATCCCTGGAGCTCACACACATTTCTTTTTTGATCGCCTGATCTGTGTAGACATTTTCTATATAGTAGTGATATCTTGTCATGATTGTACCAGTCGCTTTCATTATGCGATCATGTATTTATTTCATGTATCAGTGTTATGATTTCAATATACTTTATTTTTGTTTACACAAGCATTGTACATGCAGAAACTATTTTGTATGGCCCAAATAAAGCACACAGGCTGCCCTGCCACAAAATTTGTTTTCCATGTTACCACCGCTATTAGCGTCGTAAATTTACTGCACGCGTCATTATTGGCGTCGTTATTAGTGTCGCAGACCGTTGGTATCCGTATCGTTATTTGCCTCGATATCAAATGCGATGCTGATATCAACGCTGATACTGATATTGATAGCAACTGTTCTATGGCATCGCCAATAACGACGCTTTTTGCGACGATGAGGTAAACTTTTTTTATTTACATTTTCTTCGCTTTTAACGTTGGTATAAGGCCTATATCTTGTAGTGTGAAGGACTTCTTAGCACTACTCTTGTAATCATCCATAATAATGGTTGCAAGCAGATATATGGCTCGGGTATGGCTCAATTTACCACAAGGAAACAAAGGAATAACAATGGCAGGTAGCGACGCAAATAGTGACGCCCCATAGAGAAAAAAAAGCAGGCCAAAACCCGAGCACGTTTCATTTCGTGCATTCGTGAAATACTTCGAGAGGGAGAGCGGTCGTTTTGCATAGAGGGTGAGAGAGGGAGAGGAAGAAGGCTTGCGGCCGTTGCCATTTGTCACGAAGGAGAGGAGGAGCCGCCGTTGCGAAGAGGAGATACCAAACCCTCCTGCAAATCTTTACGGTGAGTCAATTATCTCTCTCTTTTACTTGTTTAGGGTTTATGTGTATATTGAGAGAGGGAAAGGAAATGAGAGAGAAAGAGAGGGAGAGGGAGAGGGAGGGGGAGGAAATGAGAGAGGGAGAGGGAGGGAGAGAAAGAGAAAGAGAGGGAGAGGGAGAGGGAGAGGGAGGGAGAGTGCATTCTTTCTCTCTTTTACTTCTTTTTATATAATTTGTCTATATTGAGAGAGGGAGAGGAAATGAGAGAGAAAGAGAGGAAGAGGGAGAGGAAGGAGAGAGAGAGAAAGAGAGGGAGAGGGAGGAAATGAGAGAGGGAGAGGGAGGGAGAGAGAGAGAAAGAGAGGGAGAGGGAGGAAATGGAAGAGAGAGGGGGATGAAATGAGAGAACGAGAGGGAGGGAGAGTGTATTCTCTCTCTTTTTTATTTATTTTTGTATAATTTGTGTATATTGAGAGAGGGAGAGGAAATGAGAGAGAAGGAGAGGGAGAGGGAGAGGGAGAGGGAGAGGGAGAGGGAGAGGGAGGAAATGAGAGAGCGAGAGGAAGGGAGAGAGAGAGAAAGAGAGGGAAAGAGAGGGAGAGGGAGGAAATGGGAGAGGGAGGGGGAGGAAATGAGAGAGGGAGAGGGAGAGGCGGAGGAAATGGGAAAGGAAGAGGGAGGGAGAGAGAAAGAGAGGGGGAGGGAGAGGAAATGAGAGAGGGAGAGGGAGGAAGAGAGAGAGAAAGAGAGAGAGAGGAAATGGGAAAGGAAGAGGGAGGGAGAGGGAGAGGGAGGGAGAGAGAAAGAGAGGGGGAGGGAGAGGGAGAGAGAGAGAGGGAGGGGGAGACATTAAACATAATAGGAAAATGAGAGAGAGAGAGGGAGGGAGAAGAAATGAGAGAAGGAGAGGAAGAGAGCAAAAGGAAATGAGAGAGGGAGAGGAGAGAGAAAAATGAGAGAATGAGAGGAGAGAGAAAAAGAGAGAAGATGTTAAACATAATATGAAAAGAGAGAAAGAGAGGGTGTGGGTGAGGGTGAGGGCGAGGGAGGGAGAGGAAATGAGAGAGGGAGAGGAAGAGAGAAAAGGAAATGAGAGAGGGAGAGGAGAGAGAAAAAGAAATGAGAGAGAGAGGAGAGAGAAAATGAGAGAAAAATCATTAAACCTAATGGGGAAAGAGAGAAAGAGAGGGTTAGGGTGAGGGAGGGAGAGGAAATGAGAGAGGGAGAGAAAGAGAGAAAGGGAAATGAGAGAGGGAGAGGAGAGAGAAAAAATGAGAGAGGGAGAGGAGAGAGAAAAATAGAAAAAAAATCATTAAATCTAATAGAGAAAGAGAGGGTCAGGGTGAGGGAGGGAGAGGAAATGAGAGGGAGAGAAAGAGAGAAATGGAAATGAGAGAGGGAGAGGAGAGAGAAAAAGAAATGAGAGAGAGAGGAGAGAGAAAAAGAGAGAAAAATCATTAAAGCTAATAGGGAAAGAGAGAAAGAGAGGGTTAGGGTGAGGCAGGGAGAGGAAATGAGAGAGGGAGAGAAAGAGAGAAAGGGAAATGAGAGAGGGAGAGGAGAGAGAAAAAGAAATATGAGAGAGAGGAGAGAGAAAAAGAGAGAAAAATCATTAAACCTAATAGGGAAAGTGAGAAAGAGAGGGTCAGGGTGAGGGAGGGAGAGGAAATGAGAGAGGGAGAGAAAGAGAGAAAATTAAATAGGACCTTACAATAAGCTCATCCTCGGCTCATAGGCATTAGGCCGATCCTCAACAAACCTAAGGGATATATGGCTAGAGAGCCCTAGCATACTTGCGCCTTCTAGCATAATGTTCTTCTTGCAAAGAGACCTCTCATACATGGGGCTTGTCCTAGCCTCCACTACGTAAATATACAACGAAGAAAATCATCCTATCAGTATGAAAAATATTTATTTTTCATAACGTAATCCCAAAAATAACTTTGGATATTCCATAAAAATCAATCTCTTTTTAAAAAGACAAATACAGAAAACTAAAACAACATCATTCATGTATATGCTTCGAAAAACTAAAACAGCAACACCACAAGATCTCTTAGGAAACTCATCTTCAACTATTAATTTTAATTAATAAATATAATATAAAATCACTTGCAAGGAAGGAGACTCTTTTATCATTAACCCTGTTTCTTCCTTAGAATAGTCTTAGAAACAAATTTATGCTCTAACAAGCATATATTTGAGCATAATAACTATTTTAAGGTTTATTCCATGAGTAGTAGTAATTACGGTGGATTACCATAGCTTCTCCATGATACTATTCGATGTGCAATGGTTGAAAGTGGTACTTGGAGCAGTTGGAGCAATAGTTCGATGAGGTCCATTTGGATTTCTCGAAATAGATTCTGAAAAAAATGGACGGATTTGCGTGACACCTTTGTGTTGCCAGCCCATTGTGAACAGGTGCATGGACTCATCTGTTGTTAATTGTATTACGACATGGTACATGTCACAATGGTTTAAACTCTCTTATATGTGTTTGTGAACATGTAATCTTTTATTCAAACCCCCGACAACCTCGATGGTGGTATGTTATACCTTCAACTCCCCGAAGTGTGAGAGTATATGATCAAAGAGATGTTTCGAGCATAGATGAAGACAATATGCAAATAGAGGGGTCGATATTGCAAGGGGTGGAGGCCACCGAAAGCTTGGAGCCAGCATCGGCTAACAATGATGGAAATATGGGAGTCCAAGAATTCTTTGAGAACGAGGTGGACTCATCCTTTTGTGGTGACATGTCTATCGACCTTCCAGTGTATGTCGAGTTGTGTCAGGAGATTGACATGGGACCATAGGATACTTCATACTTGGAGCATCCACTTACTCAATTCGTTGACCAATCACTTATAAGGGTACATAAGATATGTATTTTAAGTGAGATCTTTTTTTTAGGATTTATATTACTGTGCTTTGTATGATTTAAATTGATTATTCTAACATCATTTTTTGTCTATGCAGGTGACATTTTCAGGATGAGTCGAGGGATGAGCGATGAGGAGTTATAGGATATATTCACACGCATGTCTCTAGACCAGATTGCGAGATTCAGAGATATGGCAGACCCGGAGTTGTCTCGGTGTTCGTCAAGGCGCTATGCTAGATCTACTTCAGCGCGATCGGATGCTTCAGATTCGAGCAGTCTTGGGCCAGAGGGAGGGAGTGCTTCACGGTCAGGGGGATGCTGCAGAGATACAAAGGCACTGAGCACGTGGTCGACACGGGATATAGATGCGACTCCTCGCTTTCGTGGCGGTTCCAGGGAGCGTGGCTTAGGCTCAGGTGGATGCTGTGGAGGCACGGAAGCGGTGTCTCCGTCTCGTCATTCAGCTGGAGTTGTGTCACCTCCAGGATTTGTCACACCTGTGGGGACGTCTACTCCAATTACTCCGGCTGTCAGTAGGTGGCACCCCTATGGGTGCCACTCCGAGAGATATTACCCCGGTCGGTACACCGGATGCACTGGGGTCTCTTGGATATGCCCAGGAGCATGGACGCAGATGTGAGAGGACCCATCTTAGGCAGACCCCAGGGGGATATGCATATCTAGTCGATGATAGGTCAGGATCCATCATCATGAATGATGAGGGGAGGAGGGTGATGGCTCGCATGAGAGAGTTATGCCAACAAGTTTTTCGGCACAATGTCTTAGATCATTGGAAGAACATACCGGAGGGGAGCAAGGACTACATAGTAGCATCCTTGCATGAGGAGTTTCCAATTCCAGCCTTAGTAGATAGATTTTCTACGGGCTGGATGATGGATTGCTTGCGTGCATATATGTCACACAGACGATCCGACACACGCAAGGCAATCAAGAGTGGGGCAGCAAAGCCCGAGTGGTTAGACACGAACGACTGGCACCGATTGGAGTGGTTCATCATCTTGGGAGTAGCAGCCACAGAACATATTTGGAGGACTTTGTAAGTTTTTATTTTGTTTTGCTTGTTTATTTTTTTGCAATATCCTTTGTACTGACAATTATGTTTCTAACAGTTAGCATTTTGTTTTCTTTGCAGCACTCCATTACAAATCGCGATCGGACTAGCCTTGAGACTCGATATGCGGAGAGGCACGGTCTCACTTCATTGATCGACCGATTGTATAGACACGACGGCCCTGTAAGTCACTCATCTTTCTTGTCCATAGTTACCATGTTTAATTAAAATGCATTATTGTATGGTGGATTGATGTGTTGTTGTTTCTTTTTTTCAGAGTCCGTTCCTTGCTCCTTTGCAGCGGGACGAGCTTTCGGAGGGCGAGGATATGTAGCTCGCCCTTGGATCCCCGGAGCTCATATATCTTTATTTTTTGATCGCTTGATCTGTGTAGACATTTTCTATGTATTAGTGATATCTTGTCATGATTATACCAATCATTTATTATGCGATCATGTATTTATTTCATGTATCAGTATTATGATTTCAGTATACTTTGTTTTTGTTTGCAAGTACATTGTACATAGTGCATAGACTATTTTGTATGCCTCAAATAAAGCACACAGTGCTATATGTGGCAAGGCAGCTTGCTGCCCTGCCACAATTAAATTTTTTTCATGTTACCATCACTATTAGCGTCGCAAATTTACTGCTCGCGTTGTTATTGGCATCGTTATTTTCGTCGCAAACCATCGCTATCAGCGTCGGTATTGGCATCGATATCAGCGTTCGACGCTGATACCGACTGTTCTATGGCATCGCCAATATCGACGCTTTTTGCGACGACGGGGGAAAATTTTGTTATTTGCATTTTCGTCGCTTTTAACGTCGTTATAAGGCCTATATCTTGTAGTGATTCTTATTTGATGTATTTAGAATAAAATGCATGTATGGTGCTGAGATTTGATGGGACTTATTTTTACTAATGTAGCTAGATGGTATAATCCAATATTTGGAATAATTTTCTAGAAAAAATACAAGATCAACAAACATTGTATCCAAAAGACTATGAAAATCAATGAAATGGGCACTCAGTGTAGTAACATTGTCAAGGGATTTAAAAATGTTCATGTTGTTTACTAAAAGTCAATTATCCTAATGAGAATGCATTTCGTATATTATCACTATGGAGAAAATGAATAGTTTTGTGGAGGGTCCAAATTACCACAAAGTGGCTTTTCACCTTGAACAAGACTAATGACAATTGAGTTTCACTTGAGTACAAGGTAATTCATATATTTGTCATCTCATTTAGAGTAGAGCTCTCTCTCTCTCTCTCTCTCTCTCTCTCTCTCTCTCATATTTATTTGTGTATGCATGTGTGAACTTTAGGTTCTTTCATTGACTATTGATTTTGAAGTTTTGACTAACTTGTATGACACAATTTAATTAAATGTAATATGAGTAGTTATGTTGATCCAACTATGTAGAATACATTTGCTCAAACACATTCAAATGTGAATGTAGAAGCATATTTGTATGAGTAGGCAAGGACATGTATCACATTAATATGCATTGTAACTTGTAATATATAAAATTATGAAGGGTTGAGATGGAGTGTAGAGTAAACTAAGAACAAGATTCCAAAAAAGTGGGTTGTTTAAAGTCGGAAAAGTTTTCAAAAGGAGGTTTAAAGAATTATCTCTAAAAATCTTTGACATGGAAAGGAAACCCTTTGGAATGTCCACATTACTCAAGAGGTTTGGAGTATGAGAACATTACAATCAATAAGAAATGGGACTCCATACTTTCAAAAAGTAGACTTAATTATCTATAGTATTACAACATGGCCACGCCATCTATAAGCAAGGGAGAGAAATAGTAATTGATACCACTTGAAATCTTAAACCAATTAAGAAATGGGTATCAACCTCACTATAGTGTGAGAGGGAGAGAATTGATGTTGTGAGAACGTTTGTGTTATTTGACAAATGAGAGTTTGATAGTTTCAAAAACATACTTAGTTGTTCCAAGTGTTGTGACATGGTCACAACATTTAAATGTGAGGAAAGAGTTATATCGATACCACTAGAATCCTAAACCAATCAAGGAATGGGAATTAATCCTGAATTAAACTCATCCTCATTTAGAGAGAGAGAGAGAGAGAGAGAGAGAGAGAGAGAGAGAGAGAGAGAGAGAGAGAGAGAGAGAGAGAGAGAGAGAGAGAGAGAGAGAGAGAGAGAGAGAATGTGTGTGTGTGGATGTTATGAGAACATTATAGATAATTAAGAAAAGGGAGTCCAATTGTTTCAAAAGGTAGACTAAAGTCTAAATCCTTTTTGATGTTGCAACATGGCCACATTATTCATAGGTCTACATGATGGACAAATATTTTATTAGTACCCTATAAATCCTAAAGCAATTAAGAATGGGAGTCATCCTCACCATGATAAAAGATGTACAACATATATATATACTCATATATATTTGGTTGATCTAGTTACTTTGCATCGAAACTTCTTGATGGGCACACTAAATGTATATGTTACGGTTAAGATTCCTTGATCTTGTTTCACATAGATATATATACATACATGTACATATACATATACATATACATATACATAAATAAATAAATTACACACACAGAATAAATAAATACATAGAGAGAGATCCATTTTCTTATTGGCTTAAGTACTGAGTTTTATGAATAAGGTTAAGTGTTAGTTGTCTTCAAGAAGGATGGATGGTTATATATACCATTGGTTTATTTACTTTGTTGAAAGCAAATGTATATCCACAAGCAAATGTAGCATGACATTGATGTGTGATCAATTCACCTCTCAAATATTAAATAAAGTTTAGGATTTGAGAGGCGCCTTCATATTTGATTGGACATGCATTTCTAAAGCTTGCTTGGCAAAAGTTTGTGTTGCCCAGTAGTGAATGATTCTTGTAATTTATTTTACCATCCAAAATTGCTTTATGTGAGGGAACTATAATGATGGCATCGAGTTGACGAAAATGCAAGCCAAGAGTTGGAATGTGTCCCTTATAAAGCATTTTCCTAATTGGTTATTTTATAGGCTAAGTATGAAATTAGATAATGGGAAGATCTAACTCCATGCCATATAGGCAAAGCTAACTATAAGAAGACACACACTTAAGGTAAGTATGACCTATTCACATAAATCTTAAAAATTTCAAACTTTAAACGTGCTAAAATTACAAAGAGTAACTAATGGAGAAGATATATTAGCACATGGATATTCACAAGTTATTCATTTATAAAAGAAAACACCAAAAGACAAAATATTAGATTGTTGTATGCAAAGTAGCATTTAAGTTTTATTTGAGTCAATCTTGATAATTTATAAAATAATAGATATTGTGTATAAATTTATAATCTTTATGCTGCAACACATATACGACATTCTTTGTAAGTTTTAGTTGGTGGTAGACTATAATTTGTTCAACATTTCTACTCATAAGTTGTTATTTACATGCTTTATAAATATCTTATAGTGTATTATTATCCTTTAAATGTAAGAACTTAATTGGGACGGGCATTATTAGTCGTGCGTTTTGGCATTTCCTCCAGGAGTTTACTTTTTGTACAGGTTGGGTGAAACTAAAAACATGTTGCGGCACACACACACACACACACACACACACACACACACACACACACACACACACACACATGTATGTATGTATGTATGCATGTGTATGTATGTATGTACGTATATATGTGTAAATATTATCTTTTTGGAGAATATATGAACATTAAAATATGTCTCAAAGGATGTATCCAAAGTTCGAACTCGCGTGCGCCGTTGGATGGGGTGGAATTGGGGATCGAAATTGGCCTTGGGCACTAGGGGGGCACAAAAGCTAGGACAAAGTGCCCGAGGTTTTGACCCAGGGTGCTGAGTCGGCTGACGTGGCGGAGTGTGGGAAATGGAGTGGCAAGGATAGGTAGGCCCCACAGGGCAGGGGCAAGGATGGGGGGATGCATGTGGACGGGAATCGGTATCGGGAGGGGGAAGAGAAGGGAGGAGGAAAAGCTCCAAAAATGAAAGCAGCACCATCAACAAAATTGGGGGCCAAATAAAAGATTTTATTTACAGCCGTCGTGCTTACCTTCTCTCTCTCTCTCTCTCTCCCCCCCCCCCCCTCTCTCTCTCTCTCTCTCTCTCGATAGTCACTATCGTCAGAGCTGCTTCTCTGATAAAAGACTCTTAGCGTTTTCTCCTCTCTGATTGCGGGTCGCCTCTCAATCACTGCAGTATCATCGTGCTCAAGATCAACACGATCTCATCTTTTCAGCTGTACATGTAATTAGTACAGTGATCGTGATCAGTGGTAGCTGGATCGACTCTCTCTCTCTCTCTCTCTCCCTCTCTCTCGCTCGGCCCCCGGCTATGGCGCCCCTGGCTACTCCAAGCTCGGCCACTCGCACTGTCCCGCAGCTCCATCACCACAGACAACTACCACTGTCGACGCCCCCCGTCCCAGGTTCGGATCCCAACCCCGCCTCCAGCTCCCCCACCTGCACGTCCGGCCTCCTCTCTCCTACCAATCGACATTCTTCCTCCTTGTGTAAGCTCCCCCTTGGCGATGGCCCTTACGTAAGAGCTAAGCAAGTTCAGGTACCTCAACCACCTTCCTTAGTGACATGAAATTTTAACATTCTAATGCACAAACATGTAGGTCTAAACGAATTATGTGTGAGCAATAAAGAAAATGTTTGTCTATCTCGTGTGCTCATTTGTATAGATATTTTGTCCTAGTTCAGTCTCACTAGTATGTTAGGGTAGACTAGTTCTCATCATACTGGAAGTTGTATTGGTAGGTCTGCACTAGGATGTTAGGGCAAACTAGTTCTTATCACAGAGGAAGTTGTATTGGTAGGTGTAAAGGAAGCTCAGGTACTCACATAGCAATAGCACATACATTGGTAGGTCTAAAGGAAACTTAGGCACACAATTAGCAATAGCATCTACATTGGCAGGTCTAAAGGAATCATGAACTCAATCAGTACATACAGGAACTACTTGTTCTTTCTCTTTTAATGTTGTGAATATCTTAAATACTTATTTATTATGATTGACCCCTTAGTTAAAAGGAATAACAAAACTTACAGGGGTTTTGTAATCATAGCACTTATATAGCATCATAACTCCTTCAACTAGCTGTATCTTTTGTATATATTCATTTACTCCTTTGAACCATTATTTGACTTTGGAAATATGTTTGAGGATGTAAAACAATCAATTATTTTGATCTTGTGCTCTAGTTGTTGGAGAAAGACCCTGATCGTGCGATAGCCCTGTTTTGGGCAGCAATCAATGCAAATGATCGTGTTGACAGTGCACTCAAGGATATGGCCATTGTGATGAAGCAACAAAATCGATCAGAGGAAGCCATAGAAGCTATCAAATCCTTCCGAAACCGATGCTCTAATCAAGCTCAAGAATCCCTTGACAATGTCTTGCTAGATCTTTACAAGGTATATTGTTATTGTGATCTCACCATTCAAGACAATGCATATATAGAAACATATTGTTGTCATACATGAGGCACACATGTGCACATGTATAATGCACAATGTTAGAGTCAATGCACATGAGATGCAATTTGAGAGCCTACAAATCCATTGAATTAGCTATTGCTAGGATATAAAGGAGCCAATCACTTGATGATAGCTAGAATAAATATCCTAGTAATAAGACAAAAACTTATATTGCTTGTGGTTTTGTATATGCCATATGACAATTAAGACCTGTGCCAAGTCCAATCCATGCACAACCTTTATAGCCTTTTATATTAGATATTTTTGGTATTGATGTTATATGCTTCCATTATTAGCCAAACACGGTTTACACATTAATTTGTGTGTGTGCATGCATGTGTGCATGTGTGTGTGTGTGTGTGTGTGTGTGTGTGTGTGTGTGTGTGTGTGTGTGTGTGTGTGTGTGTGTGTGTGTGTGTGTGTGTGTGTGTGTGTGTGTGTGTGTGTGTGTGTGTGTGTGTGTGTGTGTGTGTGTGTGTGTGTGTGTGTGTGTGTGTGTGTGTGTGTGTGTGTGTGTGTGTGTGTGTGTGTGTGTGTGTGTGTGTGTGTGTGTGTGTGTGTGTGTGTGTGTGTGTGTGTGTGTGTGCCATTGTACTCCCAAATTGTTAAGTGGCTATAGATTTGGAGTCACATATTTTTGTGGTTTTTGTTGAAAAATACTTTCATTATTGATCAAAATATAACAGCCATAGCATTATTTATACTAGTAAGATTACTGGCCGAAATGATTGTGAGTGACTAATATTGAGGGATTTATAGCTTAGTTGGAAATTAGGTTGAGTAATTAAGAGATGGGTGTTTTAGTAAAAGTAGATGTTAATGATGAGATTAGTGGCTCAAAGACTAGACATGGTTTGGCCCAAGTTGTAGGTGCAAGTGCATGTGGAACATTTGTTACATTTCATATTGTGCACTCTTATAGACTAATGAAGGCTACCTTAAATGTCGATGTGATTTGAGCTTTGTGGACTTCCCTCTCTTTGGCTTCTATATTTTTGTCATCGCCTTTGGAAATTTGAAAAGATATTCAAGTCCTTTCAAGTTCTTAATATATAAACAACTTGTCCTTTCTTTATTCTCAAGTTGATCCAAAGATCCATACATATTTGCTTGATCAATAGGTACTAAGTGACATATTTGGTCAATAAACAATGTTAACAGCAATATGTTTAAGATGTCCATTTATGTGTTACAAAAAATGCAGAAATGTGGAAGATTGAATGAACAAATTGAGCTGCTAAAGCACAAGCTTACCCTTATTCATAAAGGAATGGTCTTTAATGGGAAGCGCACAAAAACAGCTCGTTCTCAAGGAAGGAAGTTTCAAATATCTATTAGACAAGAAGCTACCCGGCTCTTGGTATGCATATCTACCCTAAACCATTATCTAAAGCTATTTGATTTATCACCATCATGTTTTTTAACATGATGATGTAAAATTATGATTAATTATCTTAGGCCATGATAGCCACAATAAGCATTTACAAGGTCTACATGACAACTTTTAATCAACACCACGCTCACATCTTACAATGATGTAAATGCTTATTACTTATCTTAGGCCATGATAGCCACAATAAAAACTTAGAGATCTATTGACATCATTGTTGATGCTTTCCAATTGTATGTCTAGACTTCCTCAAGTTTTACCTCTTGTGTCCATCCTAAAGTCTTATTAAGAATATTGGATTGTGTGAGTTGATCATGACTCCAATTAGCAATACCTTGCTAAATGAAGGACAATATCTACTAAAAGGCACCTTCATGGAAGGCTTTTAATGACCCACCTAGATTTTCATCCCATGATATTAATTTTGATTAAACCAATATTGAGTGGAATAAGTGTCAACAATCATATTGTTGCACCTTTTGTTTGACAAATTAAGTCATGGATATATAATCATGGAGTTGACATGTGGATAAAATACCATTTCTTACTCATTTGAGTTCATATTGTCCTTATCACGGTTCATATATCATTATAGACTAATTACCATTTCTCACTCATTTGAGCTTATATTGTGCCTATCATGTTTCATATATCATGATATAATAGTTGGAACAACTACCTTGATTTTTTAAATAGTACTTTGTTTTTTGTACTAGCATGTAATTAGACATTTAATTTAATTGTTCCACCTAGCATATTGCAGTAAATTTTTTTTTTCTCTTTGTGACTAATGATAATGTAATGGATAGCACATAGCTATGCTTTTATAGGTCATTTCATGCATGTATTGTAGGACTTGCTTTGGTTGGACGTATTATAAAGGGCTTTTTTGAGAAGTGTTGATGAGCCAGTTTTTAATTTCCAGCTCTTAGTTGCAATGCTTAGTCATAACCTACATATTAATGTACACTTCGTTTATTCTACCAACATGTTCGTCATTGAGTAAATCCAATATACATGCACGGTTATGTTCTTTGTTATAGAATGCCATTGATAGGTATGCCTATCCTATAGAAAACCCTCACTATCAAAATATATTTATGCTCTATTAGAATAGTTAATCTACTTTTTCTTAATTCTAATTCCCTTGTATTGTTCCTCCCATATATAATAGAAGTACTTCTCATTAAGATAAGTGTAAGTAATTTTAATGGTTAATAATATAAACTTGAGAAGTCTGATGGGACTTAAATACATGGTTGCCTATATTGCACACAACTTACCTGCAATAACTTAATGGCTTTAATGACTCATGAATCCATCTCATCCATTGAAACTTAAGACAATGTGAATCAACAATTTTCCTATGAAGTGTATAGAAGTGCTAATGAGATATAGTTCTTCATGGTACTTTGTAGGGAAATTTGGGATGGGCTTATATGCAACAATGCAACTACATTGCTGCAGAAATAGTTTACAGGTACATTGGAGTTGAACCCCTTGAATTACTTAACTTATATGTTTTTATATCTTGAAACTATGTATAGCTTGGAGATATTCATATGTTATTTGTGATTTTATGTGTATGTATGCATGAGTATGGCTTCACTCGTATTAAACATGATTGTTGTGTGCATGCACTTGCATGCATGACAACTTCTTTAGTGAAAATTTGTTGTTACTCAATTGATTGTATTGTACATGCCTGTATGCATGGAGAGCACCATTATAAAAAAGATGAAAGGTCATGATCAATATGTGTGTATGCATGGAGAGCACTATTGGATCAATGATGATCGTGCTTTTGGGGTGATCCAATGCAGGAAGGCCTTATCGATAGAATCGGACAATAACAAGCTATGCAATCTAGGGCTGTGCCTTCTGAAGCAAGGCAGGCACGAGGAGGCGAGGATGGTGCTGGACAGGGTGAGGCCTGTCAGGCCAGACGGGAGGCTCCACTCCGAATCCCACGTCAAGGCCTACCAGCAGGCGCAAGCCCTGCTGAAAGAGATCCGGGGCAGCCAGCTGCAGCAGTCGCATGACGAGAACTGTCGGGACGTGATTGGACAATATGGGCATTATCTTAATAGGATGCAGATGATCGATAGCGATTATCCATCTTCGGATGAGAGTAATTCGGATTCGGGCACAAATGCTGCTGGCGGGCAGGTGTTTGATCTATGGTCGCATTGGAAGCTGTGGGAGCCCCCTTCTTTAGTCAATACGCGTGTGATTAAGGGGGATGACTATCGCCAGGGTAATCATAATGCATGTCTAACTAAGGGGGATTATCACCAGGACACTTATCGTGATGCACATATTGGAATTAAGGGGGAGTATGACTGTGATAATAATCACGGATCACCCACGTGCTCTGATGTGGAAGATGATCTGCATGGGACATCCCAAGGGATCAGCTCATCACAGAGTGATTATAATCTCCAGTCGATTAGCACTAATCACAGCGCTAATGATGCGTGGTTAATCGGACGGGACAAGGTCGACGATCAGGGATATTCAGACAGCAAAGAATTACAGCATGCTGCTGCAGCATTATCAGCTGAAGATTCTTATAGCTTCCAGTCAGGATTATCATCATTATCCTCCCCAAAGCATTACCCATCCACTAATCATCATAATTACGGGCCGCAACCTTTTCCCGTGCGCGGCATGCAAGGTGGCGGCTCTGCTGATGACGTGGACTTCACGTGCGTCGACCAGGTGATAGAAAGCATTGTGCCGGACGCCCCGTCGGCGTCCCAGACTGTAGAATCAATGAGTGACCCAGCTCCCATCATGCAACTAGACAGTGCTGCTGCTACCGATCAATCAGAACTATATAATGATGACTTTACAAGTAATCATCATGATTACGGGCAGTATTACCGTCTTGAATTACACGACGATAATCGCCCTAGCCCCCCTGTAAACCCCCCATTTGAGCTCCTAACCCACCTGGAGAGCATCCGACAGCATCGCTTGCGCGTCTTCCAGAGCTATCCACTGTACAAAGGCCGCAGGATTGAAAGTTCGCCATCCAGCATGGCAACCCTTTAGGATATCAAACTATAAGACTGGCTGCAAGCTTGCTCCACACCCCTAGGAATGCTCATTCCCACTGTACAAAGGCCGCAGGATTGAAAGTTAGGATTGAAAGTTCGCCATCCAGCATGGCAACCCTTTAGGATATCATACTATAAGACTGGCTGCAAGCTTGCTCCACACCCCTAGGAATGCTCATTCCCAAGCTTGCAGTTCATGATCCAGTTATCCTCTGTGAAGCTCACCATAAGCTGAACAACAAAAGTGCTATCTCCAAGCACTGTCTACATAAGGTTGCCTTGTAACTATTTTGTAAAATATTGTAGTTACCCATGCTTCCAATCCATGTACTAATCTCAATATTTAGTGATGAGAGAAAAGTTGACTGTTACATTTCTATAATTTGCCAGAATGTAACATTGTCAAACCAAATTTCATGTGAATTGTGCTACTTTCTATGCCAGCTTTTGAAACCTTGTTAGTGGTCTAGTTTTCCTATGAATGGAGGTCATAAATGAATGTTATGTTAATGTAATCTCTTGGAATGGGAACTCAATTATTATTAATTTTCAGAGGGGATTTCAAGTTCATTTTTGCCACTAATTGGGGATTAACAAAGGGGTTGAAATATTGATAGTTGGTTTCCCCCACCTAAAATCAGTAATAGCTTAAGTCCAACATTGGTATTACTAGTGGTAGAATTATGGATGATAGAGAGTAATTATGTGACTACATATATAATTACATCCCATATCAATGATATCTTTTACAAGATAGATTTCTTAACCCAAAAGGATCCCAATTAGGTGAATAGAGTAAGGCTAGATGGTCAAAATAGTAGTGTCCTTGTTACAATATGTTAAATGAGTGTGGGGCTTTTATTAATTTAATGAGAAATAAAATCTTTGATTGTGCATCTTATAGTAACCAAGAAACAACTAAGTTGCCCTGAATGTACTCTTGCCCCATTTGCATATGGGATTTGTGCTCTACAAAATGAACTCTCTCTCTCTCTCTCTCTCTCTCTCTCTCTCTCTCTCTCTCTCTCTCTCTCTCTCTCTCTCTCTCTCTCTCTCTCTCTCTCTCTCTCTCTTTGTGCTCTTAAGCTTCCTTTGGTGTCTTTCACACATATGCTTGAGCTTGAAATTTTGGAGGCCATAGACATAGCAAAGAAAGATCTAAGGTTGGGTTTCGAAAAGAGAGAGAAACCCACAAGAGTAAGTGTTGTCCATCCTTTACCTAGGCGAAGACACAATAGATGATAGGATCATATCATGGATTCTATGCAAGAGGTTGCATGTTGTGAAAGAGCAAGCAATACTACTATACGTGGAGGAAATTACAACACTAGATGAAAAAGACAACATATGTTTTAGTTCATGATACATCAAAGTATACATTGATGCCTATGGACACAAGTAAAAGAAAACCATAAAGTTGAAATAAAATTCCTTTTCAAATTGCAAAATTTGTGTGAGACTTACAATGAATAAGGGTAAACAAGGGTGCAGATATCACCAATTTGAAACTCCTCCCCCTCTCTTTATCTTGATTTTCCTCTTCTCTTTACTTCTCTCCTCTTCTCTCTTTCCCTTGCTTTATACAAGCTATAGTGGCCTAAACTTCCCTTAAAATTTCTTAAATTTTTCTCGTTAATTTTATCAAGGCTAACCATCTATGAGAGAGAAAGAGAGAGATAGTGTGTGTGTCTGTGCATATGTAGTTTAGCATGTACATATGCATGAGTGACTAAGACTAAGAATCAACGAGTGAGTAAAATGAGGGAGGGTCAGAGGAAGACATGGAGATTTGAGCTTTATGCACAGTTACACACAAATTAATTTTATACATAGAAGGAGGGGGGAGGGAGGGAGGAAGGGAGAGAGTGCCGAGACCTAAAGTGGACTCTCGATAGTAGCTTTGTCACACTCGAGAGAACCATCGGATCTCAATGAACGAACCCCCATGGCCCTACGGCCATGAGCAACTAGCTAACACACTGGAGACACTTTCTAATACTCTAAAACACTCAATGTTTTTGTAGTTCACTTCTCTAATTGCCTACTCTTGAAACTTCAAGCAAGGAAGAATCCCATTCAAAAAATGTGTAAACACCACATGTTATAACATCAATGTAGGCACCTCCCCGATTGAAAACCTTGGCTTGTTACTGGTGTGCCCTATCAAGTTTGGATTGGCTCTTGGTAGGTCCATTCTTTATATGACTTCACGACACATAACTCCTCTCTTTCTTACCCAAGTCCACATTAGGAACCCATGTAGCTCATGATACCTCACATAACTCCCATCTTTCTCACCCAAGCCCACATTAGAAACCCATATATCTATCCTACAACTTAGGATACTTCACATACATTGGGCTTGTCATATTCCATGTGCTATACAATGGTGTGTGCAAGATGTAACACATAATGAAAGACTAAAAAAGGAGAGAGAAAAATGGAAAAAGAGGGAGAATGGGGAAGGAAGCCATGGAAGCTAAAGGAGAAGGTGAAGAGTTAGTTTTTGATTATGTTTGGATGCCCTAAACTGGGTCTCTTATACCTTATATACCTTGGTAAGTGTGACTGGATATCTAACCCTTAGTTCGAGTGTATCTTGCATGTTACATTCCATCATGACCTTGAAAAATTTTGCTATAAAAAACAAAAGACAATAGGAGGGACTTGATAGAGTAGCTAAGGAGTGGGGTTGTAGAGTACTACTCTGATCCACATTATAATGGGAAGAGTGGGTGGAGACTATGGACATCATGTTGTCCACTATAGGCTTGTTGAGGTAAATCTGCCATAAATTTTGATAGGCTACTACAAATGGGGCATGCCACATGTCGAGATGGAGCTTATGACAAGGAATTTCAGCCTATGTAGGGAGCACATGGCTATAATTTAGGCATATACAAAAATTTTCAAAATAGTGGGTAGTTTGTAGGTAGTATTGGGTGAAAAGGATACATAACCAACTAGTCTTCAGCCCATTGGGCCTCTTGGAGGTGAGAAACTTGTCCACAATGGTGGTTGGGCACCATGATACTTATTCCAAGGGTAGGCCTTGCCATTTGATAAACTACTCCTTAATGGATTGAGATCTCCAGTGTTTATCTTGCTGCTTAATGATTACCTCATGGATATGATGAATGACACCTTATTCGTCTATGGGAGGTAGCTCTTCCACATAGTCCAATGAGATGCCAATGAAAGACTTCAACTAGATGTCATGAAACACATTGTGAATCTTGGTGGTGGGGGAAAGCTCTAATGGTAAGCCAACTCACCAACTCTCTAGAGGATTCCGTAGGGGGCATACATTAGGAGAAATATGGACTCTCTTGTTTTCCCCTTAAGGAGTGAATAAAGAAATATAGGCCTAACCAATGAGAGAGTTGGGATTCCAGATTCATGTAACATGAATCTTCTAGCCATATCTTGGCCCAAATCTTCCCTTAGAAATAAAATAAGGAAAAATATGGGGAATACAATGCTGACACTTCCTGGAAGTTTGTGACTTGAATTTTCGTTTTTTTATTTTTTTATGTTTGCCTTTTCATTTCTCCGCTTTTGAGTTTCCCTCTCTTTCTAAGGCGGATCTCAAATTTATCATATATCTTTCCCCGCTTCTTCTTTCATGACGAAATCTTACAGCCTCATTGTTGCTTGCCCTATCTGTAACCCTGTGAAATTTCATTTCCTCTACACAAACACAGAGTGAGTTTCACACATTTTATGAGAGCAGAGCTTGTTCTACCAAAGCCCTAAGATTTTCTTCACAAAACTTTACAGGTATATTGTTCTCTTCCATGGATGTTCTATGGTAAAGTTTTATCTCGTTTGGACAAAATCTGTGCAAGTTATGTGCATTCTCTGACATGTAATTTCTTTTGTTTTGGTACTCTAGGAGTCTCTTACAGTCAAGAACAATGATCTTTTGAACACTCAACTTCTTCTTCAACATCTTACGGTTTCTTTATAAACAAAGTTACATATATGTTATCTTGTTTTTTTGTTGCTCCATGGTTATCTCGTTTGGACAAAATGTATGCAAGCTATATGCATATTGAGTTTTCCTTTGTTTTTTTCCTCCCAGAGTCTTTGAGGGTGGAGAACAATGATTTTTTAAAAGCTCAACTTCTTCAATATCTTTGGGCTTCTTTGCAAAGAGAGCCACACATATATTGCTACTTTTTTCTGTTGCTCCATGGTTAAGTTTCAACTCATTTGGACAAAGCCTATGTAAGTTATATGTATGCTTTGACTCGATATTTCTTTTGTTTTTGTACTCTAGGAATTTGTTAGTGAAGGAACAATGGTCTTGTTATAAGTCAACTTCTTGTTCAACATCTCTGGGCTTCTTTGTGAAAAGAATTGTAGGTACAATGTTTTTTTTAAATTGTTCCATTTAAATTTCATTTCATTTGGAGAGAAAATTTGCAAATTATACACATGTTGATAGGTAACTTTTCTATTTGGTTATCATAGATGTCTTCACGGAGGAAAAACATAAGTAACATACTTACAATGGAGGTCTTCAATAGGAAATATAGTGGCAGTAATTAGATTTGTGATAAGTACTATAAGTTGGATTGGATTTTGATGCACCCAAGTACTAAAGGGAGTTTGAAGGCCAGGCATAAGGATGTTGCAAACCCTAGCAAACATTGGAAAGGTAGAATTTGAGAGTTCAAAAAAGTGTTCAATGGAGCAAGTATAGTAATGAAAGTGTTGATCCAACATGTTTATACACACAAACAAATCTCTGTATATGACAAGAACTACATTGAAAATTATAAACAAAATAATAAGTTTTTAAATTTTATCATTGTTTATTCTTTTACATCAAAGTTGCTTTTAAAAATCTTTGTAGTGTTCTAATTCAATCTTGTTTTACTGATAGCTCTATATCCATCCACTTTGCATTGAATGGTAGAATGTGGAATGTTTGAGTGGCAAGATACATGGACATAGGTTCTCTGATCTATGATAATAACTCTACAAGTCAACTTGCAACTCAAAATATCTTTTTTTATAATTCATTGTATGTAGTAGAAAGCCAGAGATTGTAGCATGTCCCATTGTCGCCACTATCTAGTGGTGAATGGTTGATTGGTAGCTTGGAGTTGTCAGTAGCATGTAAGTCCAAGATAAAATCTAACATCAATAGTGCTATGAAATCCACCACAGACTCCAAAGATGTGTATCTTAGTTGGTTTATTCCATTCTCATTGTTTGCACATTTGTTTGGTTCATGTGATGTTCTGAAGAAAACAAAGATTACTTATCAATGCAAGTGTCCATCCGAGGAATGGATGAGTCAGCTAATGGGGGAGTCTTGGCAAGTCAAAAGAACACATTTTGATGAGAGGATTGAATACATGGTCAACCAATCTGATCTCACATTCAGGTAAATCTTTTTTACTACTTTGAATGCCTTGATTTAATTGACATAGGTCTTGCTTAGATGAATTGTTGTGTTATTCGCATTTACTTACCATTATTTTTGTTTTTATTACAAGTTTTTCATCGCTAGACAAACTCTATGCATTCACTTTGGATATAGAAGATGGCGACTTTTGCGAGGGGAGTGGATCAGCTTGGATCAAGATACCCAAGGTGAGGCACATACAGCTCTCATAGATGTGGTTATCTTGTGGAATGGTTATAATCCTTTTGTGGTTAATGCAGAGAGACATTGGCCCATTTCTTTTCTGAGACAAGAAATCCAATTAATGTCCAATGAGCCCCTCTGCAACTTCTATTTCAAGTTAGATAATAGAAAAGTCAAGATTTGTAGTGAGCAATCCATGATATGTAAACAATGTGCTTCTCCACATATCCTTGAGATACTGGAATCCTTGTAAATTTTTTTAAATAAATAACGAATATAAAATTTTTTAAAAATTCTGAGTACTTTCAATTTAGACAATCTTAGTTTACTATGATCCAAGCGTGCAATAATACATACTGTAATTAGTTAATCATGCTGGTTAAAATCATAATTAAATTACAGCTAGAGTTCTATAATCTATGCAATATTGTCTTTGCATAATGATATATTATAGCTCATCTCTTCTACTTATTTCTTAAAATTAAATATTAAATTGGATCCAACGAAATTTGAAGGTCTTTCAGATTTCTTTTCTTAAAATTTTTCTATATTTTTTTAAGTTGGACTTGCATATACTCAGCGATCCAAGTATATTCGAGGATATAATAATGTAGAACGAAGCATTTGTCTGTATGAGTAATTTTAACGGTTACTTTAAAGTATTGAAATAAAGAAACTAAGGTAATAGTTTTAATTTGAAACTTTAGGGTTAAAAAAGAACCTTTATTTAATACCCTAGATATATAAAAGCTATAACTCCAAACTCATTTTCACTTTCATTCTCTACTTCCCTACACTTGTGCTCTCCTCCCTTCTCTCTTTGTTTGCCATGGCTACCACTCCCACCTTCACCGCATGGATTAGCTCCACATGCTACGTACACATAGGATACCAGATATACCCTAGGTTTTGCGCGACCTTGAGTCTCGAGAGCTCGCTTTTCATTGTAGACCCTAGCTCTAGTATGATGGCATCGTTTTGTGATGCGGCAAACCCTCTCACCTGCTCTATTCCGGACTCTGCTCTCAGATGGGTCCCCATAGATTTCCTATATAGTTTACGTGATGGATCAAGCCATGCAAAGGTAATAAATCGAGCCCTTGTGCATGTGGGACAATATCCCCGTGCTAGAGCAGTGCCCACCTCATCCCAGGACCACGCCATGATGGATCTCATCGAGCACAATGCAGCATTTGCCATATATGTTTTGTGCACTGAGGTGCAAGAGGACAGTGAGGAAGACATCGACACACCCTCTCGGCCACAGCTAGAGTATTTCAAGAGGGAGCCTGAAGAGATCACACTCAATTCGAGAGTAGAGGTAGCACAAAGCTTAGCCATTGTGCACCCACCTCCTTGCCCTGTTGAGATGTCGACAAGTGATCAGCCACCCCTCTCTTCTCTCCATGCTATCATCATCGAGGGGGTGGAATATTTACTTATGCAGGATGTACTAGAAATTTTGGAGCTAAGGGAAGAAGAGCTATATTGTATCATGGTGCGTGATGCACTTGATGATTTTATAGATTTTAATATACAAGATACGGTAGCACATGTTGATGAGGTGGCTCAATATGATGGCACGAGTGTCGATGACATCACTGCCATTGTGAGCATCTAAGAGCAAATTGAGAACGCAGCACCATAGTATGAGATCTCACATGAGGAGTTCAAGTGGTTGCAAGAAAGAATTTTTGGACCTCGACCCAACTATGCAGTACCTTCCCAAGGAGAGACGAGGGTGTCCCAACTGCAGGAGCAGACCTGGATGCTCCATTACAACAACAGATAGATGATGTGGAGAAGGTAATGCTATTGGATTAATGCTATTGGATTTACATCAAAATTTACTAGTAGGGCCTCTATGCCCCAGGGAGTATGCACATCAAATTTTATCGGGATCGGGCCCCCAGAGCTGCCCTAGCCAGAGGCTTGCTTTTGGGGGCCTGAATTTGCATCAGGTCGCCAGAGTTGCTTTGGCTGGAGGCTCTCATCTGTGGGCCTTGGGCCCCCAGAGCTGCCCTGGCCAGAGGCTCTTATCTGTGGGCCTGAATCTGCAGATTCAGGCCCCTAGACATGAGCCTTTGGCCAAGGCAGCTCTGGGGGCCCGATCCCGAAAAAATTTGATGTCCACACTCCCGATGCCCTAGAGACCCTACTGGTAAATTTTGACACAAATCTGATGTATATATCTTTACCACACTCCATGCATAGTGAGTTTGATACAGTGAGTCTGACATTGAACTCGTGTGATGCTGGACATTGTCTATATAGATGAATTTTCATCTAGACAATGTGGCCGATTTGGTAGCCAAGGAAGTTTCATGACTCGGCATTGAAGGAGTATATTGGCCAACATTTTTATATTCCATAAGACATGCTCTCTGAATTTTTCTGAGAACTTTTTGAAGGCAATGGGCCCTTCAAGTCCATCCCAATGGACTCTAGCTTGGAGAAACTAGTGTTGCTTCGACATTTGAAGCTCCTCTACTTATTCTCTAGTACTAGGTATGGACCACTTTTTTCCATGGTGGCCCGTGGCATGGTTGCTGGTGTTGAAGACCCCAATGTCATTAGGTAGGAACTACTAGGGCAAAATGTGTTGTTGCCTATGATCAAGAATAGCTCTGACCATGGGGAATCTAGCTCAAAGAAGCCTAGGAGAGAGTAGCTGTACTTAGTGCCAAATGATATCTCATCACCAATGTAATGTAATTTATAATATTCTCTTGAAGTAATGAAAACCGATATTTGTTGGATTTGCATGCAATATAGTTTGTCACACACATCGTTTATTATTATTATTTACTTGAATATTATGTTTATTTATCAAATTTATACGCAACACAATTCATACCTAAATTTAATACTTAGTGCTTTATTGAGTTTGTGCGCAATATGTATTCATTCGAACACATGTAATGATAACTCAAAGACATAAATAAAACAAATAACAAGAAAATAAACAAAAATAAGATGTGCCAAAAAAATTGTATTCATATTCATAACATTTTACATGGGATCCATTATAACCAGGGTTTTACAAAATCTCTTTGGAAACTACATTCCATATATGTTTTGGTAGTACACCCCTATCATTGTTGATCTATGCAAGGACTATCCTTCCATCGCCGAAAGAACCTCACTATTTGCAAATCCCTATCGGTGACGATGACTCTCCTTGCATGTACTGTTGCATAGACCGAGTCTTCGAACAAGTCGATGACATAAGCTTCGGCAGCTTCTTGTAGTGCAACGAGGGCTTGGGCAGTCCAGCGATTGGGTTGTTGCAAGAGGGTTCCACATCTGGAAGTGTCTCCTGATATTCTTAATGAGGTATGCTGTCCATAATCTCATGCACTAGCTTCTGGAATGGAGCCTTTGGTATCAGGAGGTGCGTGGTCTTCGTAATGGCGGATCTCACAAAGAGCCAATGTGCATGGCTTCCATTGACTCTTGCGATGCTGGCGTGGTGGTGGAGCTGGGGGGTGGCCTTTATATAGGATTTCTAGGGAGGTGTCTCCGGGCCGCTTTCTTGGTGTGTGCCATGTTTTTTAGGAGAGAAAACCCAAAACTCAAAATTAAAATGTGTAAAATGAGGTGAAACCTTAAACTTATAGCAAAACTTTCAAAAAACCCTTAAATCTGAATTAATATATCCATGCTTTGGAAAAATATGACTAGTGATCTGTGAAAGGAGAGAAGGATCGAAGCTTGCACTCGAGAGCTATGGCGGGAGAGCAAGAGCAAGAAAGAGAGAGAGAGACAAGAAATGGGAACTCCAACAGTCACAATGTGTGACCGGGCCTTCCTTTATTCAAACTGTCACTAAAAGAATAAAGAATAAAGTGACGGTGATGGGTGCCTGCCACCTGCAGTGTGCAGTGGCAGTGACTGTTAGTGTAGTAATACACGGGTGACTAGGCGAAGGCACCTTTATCCCCAACAACCTCCCACTTAAAGGCAAATTTTCCCTAGTGAGAAGTGAAAAGAAAAAGAAAAAAGACAGTACAACATGTACACATGTACAACAAGATGAGGAAAGACATCATCTCATCCCACGCCCATCAACCTCTTGAGGAAGGCAAAGCGCTTTGTAGAGAGGCTTTTCGTGAGCAAATCTGCAGGATTCTGGTCAGTCGAGATCTTGACAAGATCAACAGACTTGTCCTCAACGACCCCATGTATGAAGTGATACCTCACCTCAATGTGTTTCATCTTCGCATAGAAGACCGGATTCTTGGCTAACTGAATAGCACTCATAGAATCCGAATGCAGTGTAGGGGTAGTATCTATACCAAGGTCAGCAACCAAACGACTTAATCAAATTGCCTCCTTGGAAGCCTCAGTGGCTGCAACATACTCAGCCTCTGTAGTAGAAAGGGCCGTGCATTTCTGCACCATGGACATCCAAGAAACAACACCTCTCCAGTATAGGTGAATACATAGCCGAAAGTGGACTTCCTACTATTTGCATGTCCTGCATAATCAAAGCCAGCATACCCCACGATGTAACGTGTCCGCTTGTCCACTTGTGGGATACGTCTTAGCAGCCCATCGGGAAGAGAGTCTAGAAAGTGATGCCTGGCACTTGCAAGGAATGTCACAGGGTTTGCGATCTAAGTCCTCCTGAGTCTGCCTCAAGCGGAAGTGTCCGGTCATTCCCACTTAGGATCGACTTGAAGTCAGGGTTCCTTTCCTACTATCGGCAAAGTCTCTAGGAAGTAGCTAGTGTCGAGCTCCAGATGGACCACTTTGCATAGGAACAACAGAGTCGAAGCGGATTTATGCTGCACTTGGTTCATAGAGAATGGGAAACAAGAGGGATGCGAATCTCAACCTCTCTGCCATAAGGCATAGTCCCAGTCCTTTCCCCTAAAACAACATAAATCGGGATTCTAACTCTACTGATGCTAGGTCTTCATAGTCTCGTTATCACGTCTTTTGAGAAAAGTTCCCAACTAACCGGGACCACCCTTCCATAGGATGGACCTAAGTCACGTCCACCGCACTTTCCTCGGTTTGCTTAGTTATCTAATTACCTACCACATTATGTTTGACATGCAAAAGCAGCTTTCTTAATTAATCAATTTAAACACAGGTTCCTTCACGTAACTTAGGCATTGACACAAAAACAATGTCAAGTAAGTTTCTTTTTCAAATATTTGATCTTTATTTATCATAGTTCAAGAATACATCAAGTATCATGCTCGAAGGCTATCCCAGCAATCTATAGGATCGCTGCTCCAAGTTCCGCCCATAGACTAGTACACGGGCCTTGAGATCCCATCTCAAGTCATGTCGGCCTATTGTGCGGGATCCAAAGGCAAGGAATTTACAGCCAGAGCCTCCCCTGGCACTCAAGCGACCTCCCGCTCCAAGCAGCACCCACGGAGAGACCTCTCGCGGTGGGTTCGGTTCACATACCCGCGCGGCTAACAACCCCCTTGGATAGGGCCAGGCAGACAGTCAGAGGTAACTGAACCTGCCTCTCCCTCCAGGATTTTAACCTGAAGCATTAAGTGTTTTTCCTTGAATTAGTTCCTTAAGCAAGGAAATTCAAACAATGTACCTTAGTGTACAATCACGATCATTTCGGAGGCCGTTTGTACGACCAACTGCTAAGGTGTGATTCCTTTTTCCCAGATGCTCCTAGCATTCGATCCTGGATCGTTCACGACTTGGCGAGATCCCAAGGGCCTGGCAAGCTAGGTTGCTTGTTTTCCCTTTATCTTTGGGTTAGGGTTTGTACCCTACCGACCCTAATTATCCTTACCTTAGGTCTCCTGGTAAAAATAGGTCATGGACAACCCCATTGTCCTTGGTTGGTCAACTTGCTGGTTATCTCCTAGATCCCTTGAAGTATCTATGTGATCTTTCCTTTGATCCCTAATTGACCAAGGATACTTTTGGTGATACAAGAATACCTGATCTTAACCCCATTTTTCAATAGTACTCACATGCACTAATGTTTGCCCCTTTCTAACCCTTTCTTTGAGCTTGTCTAACTACGTTGATTAAGACAAGTATTGAGTTTACTCAACGATTTCAAGGCCAATGTACAAAGCATGAATTCAAGCATTCTAATGCACATTAATTTCATGCAATCTTTCTATGCGTGCAATCTTGATATTACCCACGCATGCAATAGTTCCTTCGTATGCGTCTAGTATGGATGCGATAACCATATCACTTGATTTCGCTAATCAATTTGAGAGAAAGACCCTTAAGATATGTCTACCATTCCATGCACTTATCTTTTCATGATCATGCAATTAAGGTATGAAAGAAACCCATGATGAATACTAGTCACAAGCAATAGTTTTGTACGACACATGCGAAGGTCCTTTCAGTGCATGCGACTTAACATGTTGCTTGTTTATGCGAGAATCTTTCCCATGCATGTAGAAGTTTTCCTTGCATGTATCTAATATGATTGTGATACTTTATGCATTTCACTATCAATCTCAAGAGAAGACCCTAGGATATGCCATTTCCACTTCAATACACGATGGAGCATAATTAATATATTTGGGACACGAAGGTAATACTGAGTCGTTCCATTAGTGCAGTTGGCTTCCATGAAATCACCCTGTGTTTTCAAATATTCATGCAACTCATGTGCTAGACTTTTTATTAAATTCAAGAGAACCTTCTTAAACAATGCAATGAAACAATTTTTATGAGAGTGTCTAATGCAGAAATTCCCTATAAATTTATTCGGTATGTACTTCATGAAATTTGTATACACGAGGTTACGTAATCATTTAGCATATTGAGTTCATCGACAAGGAGTGCGGGATCATGGACTTGATTCTTGACAATCAAAACCCCGTTAGGAGCCATTCCTCCGCCTTGGGTAGAAACACCTGCAAAGTTGCTAGTTGCGTGCCTCTTGGGTGCTATCTTTCACGGAAATCTAGACTTGGCCTTCGTGTGCAGGGATAGCTATTAGATGCATAGTAATTTCTTGCAAATTGTCCAGCAGCTTCCCACCAATCCTCACGGCCTTTGCACTTAAATTAATGTGGTCACGGATTAAGGAAAAATTAAGCCCGGTCTTGTGGGTGAAACACCTCCTAAAGGAGATGCTTTGGAAGCTTCTTGGAAGCTTCCAAACTCCTTTCTCTTGTCTTCTTCTTCTTCTCTCTCTCCCTCTTCTTCTTCTTCTTCTTCTTCTTCTTCCTCTCTTCTTCTCCTTCTCTCTCTCCCTTCCTCTTCTTCTTTACTTCTCCTTCTCTCTCTCTCTCCCTCCCTCTTCTTCTTCTCTTCTTCTCCTTCTCTCTCTCCTTCTTCTTCTCTCTCTCTCTCTCTCTCTCTCTCTCTCTCTCTCTCTCTCTCTCTCTCTCTCTCTCTCTCCTCCCCTTCTTCTTCTTCTTCTTCTTCTTCTCTTCTTCTCCTTCTTCTCCTCCCTCTTCTTCTTCTTCTTCTCTTCTTCTCCTTCTCTCTCTCTCTCCCTTCTTCTTCTTCTTCTATTCTTCTCCTTCTCTCTCTCTCCCTTCTTCTTCTTCTTCTTCTTCTTCTTCTTCTTCTTCTTCTTCTTCTTCTTCTTCTTCTTCTTCTTCTTCTTCTTCTTCTTCACGGCCGAGGGCAGGGGGACACTGTTCACGGACGACGGGGGGGCACTGTGCAGGTCGACGAGGGGGGGGACTATGCTGCAGGAGGGAGGGGAAGGCCCCCGTTTATAAAGAGGGGGAGGAGGGTGGTATGGCCGCCACCCCTCCCACCTAGGGGGTTGCATTCCCCCCTTATCTTCCTCTTACTCACACACACACACACACACTCTCCTCGCCATGTAGTCGGCAGGGGGAGAGAGAGGGAGAATTTTTTTAATAAAAAAATTGAATTTTTTTAAAGGGGGGTTCTCATGGGGGGAGGCACCGGGGGGGGGGGGGATATATTACACATAACTCCTGTATCCTGGCTGCCATAGCATACACATACCTGCAGTCCCGTTCAACTACCTCATGATACCCTTCACGGCATCCCAATGCTTCTTTCCAGGTGTAGCCATATACCGTGCCACAACACCAATTGTAAAGGCAATATCTGGAGAAGTAGCGATAATGGCATATATAAGACTGCCCACCAAGTATGTGAGTGGCCTATCCCAGATCTTTCATCTCAAAGCTCTTCTTGAGCTGAGCCTTAAGAGCATCTAGCTCATCATGAGCTTTCCCTGCTATCAGCATATCATCCACATAGAGTACCAAAATCAATAAAGAACCATCGCAGGATTTCTTTGTGTAAAGACACGGATCCATAGCACTCCTGCTATAGCCCTATAAGTGCATAAAGGCATCAAACTTATGATACCACTCCCTAGGTGCCTGCTTCAAGCCATAAAGACTTTTCTTCAATTTGCACACTAGGTGCTCCCTACCAGGTTCTGCAAAGCCCTTAGGCTGCTCCATATAAATCTCATCATGCAAGTCCCCCATGTAAGAAAGCTGCCTTGACATCCATTTGGTATAAATCCAAGTCAAGCTGAGCAACCAAAGCCAAGACTAAGTGTAGGGTGGTCATCTTAACCACAGGAGAAAAGATCTCATCAAAGTCCACACCGTGCTCCTGCTTAAAACCCTTTGCTGCCAATCTAGCCTTGTCTGCTAGCTTGGGGTGTCTAGGGGTACTTTTCAGCTTGTATACCCACTTGCATGGCAAATCCTTCTTGACCGTAGGCAAGGAAACCAAATCCCAAGTGTCATTCTTATGCAATGATTCTATCTCAGACTACATAGCCCTCTCCCAGGAGTGACTGTCACCCCTGCGTATAGCCTCATCATAAGTGAAAGGCTCTCCTTCATCTATAACCAAGACATAATGCATCGAGGGCTGAAATCTATCAAGTGGACGTCTGTCTCTAGTAGACCATCTCACAGCAGGCTCTGCTGCCTGCCCAGCTGCTTGTCCAACACCCTGACTATTAGCATCTGGTGCAACTGTAGGCTGTCCAACGATGCATCTTGTCTTCATGGAAGACTACATCATGACTGCGGATGACTTTCCGCGCCTGCGGATCCCAGAGATGGTAACCGATCTCGCCTGCATCCCCATAACCAAGGAAAATGCATTTGACACTCTTAGGATCTAGCTTACTTCTCTTGTCCTTGGGCACATGGCAAAATGCCTCACATCCAAAGACATAGAGATGCGCATAAGAGGGAAGTTTTCCAATCCATACCTCCTCTGCAACCTGAAAATCCAAACCACTAGAAGGTGATCTGTTTATGACATGCACAACTGTACTAACTGCCTCAACCAAAAAGCTCTGTGGTAGGCCTGCATGACTAAGAATACTGCATACACGCTCTTGGATGGTTCTATTCATCTTGCTCAGCCAAACCATTTTGGGGGGGGTGTAGGGGGTGGCCAATTGACGCTTAATACCCCTCTCATCACATAACTACTCAAAAGCACGTGAGACATACTCACCCCCATTATCTGTTCTTAGGTATTTTAGCCTATACCCAGACTAGTTCTCAACCAATGCAAGCCACCTATGAAACATAGCCAAGACATTGGATTTCAGCTTAGTGGGATAAGCCCAAAATTTTCGTGAAAAATCATCTATGAATGTAACAAAATACTTTGCACCACCCATAGATTGCAAGCTATGGGCCCACAGACATCCGAATGTACCAATGCAAAGGGCTCACTCATGCGTGGCCTACCAGACTTCTTATGTGTAGACCTAGTCTGCCAGCCATAAAGACAATGCTCACATGAATCAAAACATGCATAATCAAGGGGCGGTAAGTACTGCAAACCAGAAAGCATTTTCATTCCCTTCAAAGACATATGGCCCAAACGGGCATGCCAAATAGATACATATGGGATAGAACCCACATACAAAACATGATCAAGGGAAGAAGCGGATACAATCAAGGGATATAGACTGCCAGCCTTGGCACCTCTCACAATCACAAGTCTTCCACGAGTGATCTTCCATGCAGATTCTCCAAAAGATACATGATAACCTGCGTCATCAAGCTGTCCACCTACGAGGAGACTGCATGTCAAAGCAGGTATATGACGTACATCCTACATAACAAAACTACTGCCAGAAGGAAACTGCAGCCTAACATCATCAATGCCCACAATATCAAGAGAGCTGTCATTACCCAAGCGCACAGAACCCGAAGCAGTATGATATGAATGAAACCACTCTCGGCAAGGTGTCACATGAAAGGATGCACTTGAGTCCAAGAGCCAACACTGTGCATACATAGAGTGTATCTTTGTCATCTGCGAAGCACTAGAAGAAGCTGCAAGGATATAATCATCATCATCAACATCCTCAGGCTACATAACATTGATCTCTTCAATTTTAACACTGGACTTTGCAGGCACTATGCTGCGATCAAAAGACTTATCTTGCACTTTTTTGTCTTTCCCCTTATCTTTGCGCCTTTCATTGCGCAATTCATGGCATTGTGGCCTAATATGGCCCTTTTTCCCACAATGGTGACAAGTAACATCTGCATTCCTGCCACGGGATTTGCTACGTGACTTTCCACGAGACTTGGACCAAGATTTTTGAGAATCCCATCCATGGCCGCTACCACCACTGCCATGCTTTCCATACCCATCATTCCTGCCTCTAACTGTCATAGCATGCGACACACGAGAGGCATTCAAATTCTTACAATTAACCTCTTCCTGCAGAAGAGCACTCTCAACATCAGATAATTTCAAGGTAGTAGTAGAGGCACATAATGCAGTGTGGAATACATCCCATGACTCATTAAGAGTACCAAGCAAGAACAGAGGAGAGACATCCTCTGCAAAAGTGATGTCCTGCAAAGTCAAGCTCTTGAGTATAGCATGGAACTGGCTCAAGTGAGCAGACATAGTCACATTCTCCTTCATGCGCAGATCCATAAGCTGCTTTAGCCAATACATCTAACTCGTTGGACTTTTCTTGTCATAGAGATTCTTGATTTTATCCCGCAACTGCCATGCACTTTGTTCTTCCTCAAATACAATTGTAATGAACTTGTTCTGTGAGAGATAATACAATAGTGGACTTGCATAACTCATCAAGCTCAAGCCATTCCTCATCTGGCATAGTTGTAAGCGGATGCCCGCTCAACCTTAATGGTTTGATTTGTGATTTCTGCACGAACACCTGCCAAATCTAGCTCTTCCAATAAGAGTAATTCGTACCATCAAGCTTAATGATGTTGAAAATAGCATGATCAGTGGACGAACTCACTATAATATGGGCTGGAAGATTGTAAACAGTTCAAAACTACTTGCTGTTTGCTGTAGAAAATGATTAAAAAATCACCAAAATCGAGAGAAAATGGCAAGAAAAGTGTAACCAAAGCTGTTGCCCACCAAGTACTAGTGAAAATACATCATTTTAGAATATTTATGCATGAAAAATCCATGTCAGTCTGGATGTGCCGACCTGCTTCTTTGGTTTTTAAAGTAGGCCCAATCTCCAAATTTTTTGTGAGCTTCCTCTTTATGTTTTGATTCTCCTTCTCCAAGTCCATAACTTTAGACTGTAACTCCATATTTTGCACGTGTGTAGAAAGTGAATATCTCTCTTTCTCTTGGTACGCCCTGCACCTGCATCCTGTAAAGAAAAATATATGCCAATTTTAACATTACACAATTACACCCCTTTGATTAATAGGAAGTTAAGGAGTCAATGCCAATTTTTTTATCAATAGCAAGAACATCTAAATATCTGGGAGCAGCAGGTTAGCATCAATCCAGCAGCATGCAGCCAATTCTGGATCGGCTCAAATCACACAATTACACCCCTTTGATTCACTATATTTGTGTTCTTTTTTTACCCAGTTGGATCTTGTCTCTTTCTCTTGATTTCAGTCATGATAGACCCTAATCAATCCCTAATCTACATGTAATCTTAGCTTTTAATCTATCTCTAATCAATATCCAATCTTATCTTTTGTTCTATCCCAAATATTCTCTCTCTCTCTCTCTCTCTCTCTCTCTCTCTCTCTCTCTCTCTCTCTCAAAAGACGAATTGATCAAAGATATTTAAACACAATTATACAGAAGCTTGGCTATTGGAGAACAATAGCATCATCTTATCTTCTATCCTAATTTACTCTTTGTCACTCTATCACTTATTTTCTTAGTTCATCTCACACAGTCCTCTCTCTTCCCCCCTCCCTTCTCCCTCCCTCCCTCCCTCCCTCTCTCTCTCTCTCTCTCTCTCTCTCTCTCTCTCTCTCTCTCTCTCTCTATGAATTGACACTTATGGATTAAACAACAACTATGAAGAATAATAACATCATAGAGATTAAAAAAATAAAGATACCTCCATTATCACTTGATTGCTTGCAGTATACAGTGTTGAAGAGGAAGATATCTTATAGTACAGTACTGAAGAGGGAGATTGCTTGTAGTAGGATAGAGAGTATTGTAGATAGAGATTATTTGGTTTCAACAAATGCTATCAAAACCACTCTTGGGATTGCTTGTAGCAGGGTAGAGATGTTGTAGATAGTACTGAGTATTGCTTCAGAAGAATTCGTATGCAAGAAACCATATTCTGGAGGGAAGGAGAAGAGTACACAAAATTTCAAACAAAACTAGAATTTTGAGAGGGAATGAAAAAATGCCCAGAAATGGGCATATACTTGTCCAAAAACAATAAAAAATTACAAAGAAACTCTCGAGTCAAAAGGGTGTCTTTGGATAAAAAATAATCTTAAAATATGATGTGTACGTCATTTTATATCATTTTTTAACTTCCGCCCTTTTAAGAAGCAAGAATGAGAATGATTCTAATATATTTCAATGTTGAAAAGTCATGAGGGCATTAAAGAGTCATATATTAATGTTTGGCTTCGTTTTTACAAAAAATAGAATTTTTAGTTATGAGGATTTTGAGAAAAAGTGACTTTATCTCACAATTTGAAAATAAAATAATAGGTGAAATTTATTGAAAATACAAATACGATATTTGCTTGATTGTAGAATATTTCTTATTGTAATATTATTTTGGAATCTCTTTTTAGAGAGAGAGAGGTGAGAGAAACCCCCTAAGGGGCAAAAAAGAGAGTCCATATTTCTCCTAATGGATGCAGTGGGCCAGCTTGTTACTGCTACCCTCCTTGAGAGTGGAGTAATGGGACTTCGACACTTTCAAGAGGACCAACTCTCCCATTTGGAATTCCAAATGACTTCTTTTCTCATAATGCAAAGCTTCATGTGGTCTTGTGCCTTCTAAAGATTCACTTTGCAGTGTTGAAGCAAGGCCTGCATATGCTTCAACTTTGCTTTATTAAGGGGATTGATCTTATCATTGAACAAGGCCTGCATATGCTTCAACTCTGCTTTATTATGGGGATTGATCTTATCATTGAACAAGGCCTTGCAGTGTTGAAGCAAGGCCTGCATATGCTTCAACTCTGCTTTATTATGGGGATTGATCTTATCATTGAACAAGGCCATAGGGAGGGGAACCTTAAACCTATATAATGCCTCAAAAGAAGAAACCCCAATGCTAGAGTGGGTGGAGTCGTTATATAAAAATTTAGCCAAGTGGAGCCACATATCCCAACTATGTTGCACATCATGGAAAAATTGTTGTAGGTAGATCTTAAGCCATTTATCTACCCCTTTGGTTTGTCTCGAGTGGTATGCAATGGATGGAGCAAGCTTAGCATCCATACATGTGAAAACTGCCTACCAAACATTACTCATAAACTTGTCATCCCAATCATGTATTATGACTTTTAAGAACCTAGGCAACTTAAATACATACTCCATAAATTGCATGGGTACCTGAGAGGCACTTTATTGGGTCTTAGTCCGGATAAAGTGGGCAGCCTTGGTGAGGCAGTCGAGTATCATATATATATTGTTCCATCCTTTCTTGGTAACAGGGAGGCCACTACTAAGATCCATAGTGATATGTGTCACTTCTCTTTAGGAATAGGTAGGGGCTGCAAAAGACTAGTGGGTCTAAGCGTGCCGTCCTCGTTCTATTGGCATGGAATACAACTCGCCACAAAATCCTTGACATCCCTCTGTAGGCCCTTTTAGTGAAATCTCTTGGCAATCCTATCATATGTTTTGAAAAATACCCAAATGACTAGTAGTGGGACAAGAATGCATCTCTTTCATGATCTTCCGTATGAAGCGAGAAGTGCCAATCTTTCCATGGGACCAAATAAGACCATGTTTGAGCTGATATTGGTAGTTTTTATCCATTATCCTATGCCGTAATTTTTAAAATATGTGGGTAAAGTCATCATTTAACAAATAGGATTCTTGAAGTTTCTCAACCCAATCACTATGCAACTTTGGAATAAAAGACACTCTGCATGCCCACATCCATGAAAGTGAATCAACCACTATGCTATCTTTGCCCCTAGTGTGAGAGACGTCAAAATCATAGTTTTTCAAGGTTTCCGTCCATCTCCTCTACTTAGGAGTCAAAGTAGATTAAGTTAGGAAGTATTGGAGGACTTGATGGTCCCTTTTCACTCTAAAGCAGTTGCTATATAGGTAGTGGTGCCATTTCTTAATAGCATGGAGGATGGCCACCATCTCTTGGTCATAAACATGCATTTTCATCTCCTTGTCATCAAGCTTACAGTTCTCAAAAGCAATCACACCATGCTCTTGCAACAATATGACACCAATATCTCATCCACTAGCATTACACTGAATGGTAAACATCTTTGAGAAGTTAGGGCATATGAGGATGAGGGCTAAAGTAAGCATTTCTTTCAACTATGTAAAGCTACAATCAATAGTAGCATCCCAAAATAATGATTCCTTCTTTAATTAATTATTCAAAGGTGGTGAAATGGTGGCATTAAGGTTGATGAAGCATCTATGGAATGAAGAGGGGCCAAGAAAACCACGCAAGGAAGTAGTGGTGGATGGTGTGGGCCAATCCTTTACACATTGCATCTTTTTAAGGTCAGCACCACGTATGCCATTATTGCTAACAATGTGCATCAAGTACTCCACCAATGTGTGCATGAAGATATACTTATTTTCCTGAGCACAAACTTGAACTGCAAGGGGTGGATAATTTAAGTCATGAAGCTCTAAAATGTGGTAGGGATATTAGTTAATCCAAAAGTAATCACCAAAAAATGATAAAGCCCTTTCAGTCCTAAAAGCTATTTTGATCTCGTCACCATTTCTCATGAGTATCAGATGGTAGCACTACAAGGGGGGGGGGGGGGGGGGGGGGGGGGCTCAAACATCTCTATACGCATCGCTACGTGTGCGTTGCATTGCGACGTGCTTAAGGATGCAATATAAGATGTTTTTGCGTCACTTATACGACATCTTATGCGTCGCATATGCGACACCGAGTGTCACTTAAGTGACTAAAAAAAGGCATTGCTTAAGCGACACTCGAACATTTAAAAAAAAAAATTGTGCGACACTCCTCACTCCCTCTCACTCACACACATAAGGCATTTTTGATACCTCAAAAATTCCCTAATTCATATCTTGTGGGTGTTTGAATAGACCGTATCCGCCGATTGATTGTTGAAATCTCTGTGGGGGTTAACATTGATGGTGCATGTGCATACTCTTTTCTTCCTGTCTCTTCATCGACTCAAGGCCATAAAGCATGCTTGCAATTTTGCTACTTTAAGTCGTTTCTGGCTTGCTCTGTGTCCTTCAAACCAATGAGATGTTTCCATAAAGAGTGTCCTACATTCTTAAATATATGCATAGGATCAAGAAGATGACAAATCTTCAGATCCTTCCAACACTCTAGATGAAACCATATAGAGATAGAGGGAGCTAGAGAAACTTCATCCTCGACCACGTTCATCGTCTTCATCACTTGCAAGCTCTGTGACTGTGGATCAATGATAGGTCCTTCCATCCACTTTTTGTACCAATCTATAGGCATCATCGGTACTAGACATCGGCCACTCTCAACCTTTCCATTGAAGTGTCTAGCTTGTGTCTTTCAACGTAGTGAGTGATCTTCAGGCAAGAATCGTCTATGCCAAAGATATATATTCTTGTTGAGATGCTTACTATATGTAGATTTCAACCAATCACCGCATACGAGACAAGCTTTATAACCCTTGGTTGAACACCCTACGTCCATCATAAAATATTTAGCATGAGCATGAAAGATTAATTTGAAATGAAAATACTCCCTCATGTGCTACTTAAATCACAATCAAATACCTGAACAAAAACCATAGCCAGGAAGTCATGTATAGTCCATGCTAGAATTCCACGAACTTGAAACCTTCTTTTGTCATCTTGTTTTGACACATCAATCATGTCTATGCCTCTCCATAACTCTAGGAGATCATCAATAAGAGGAGCCAAATAAACGTTAAGGCCTTTGACTTGACGTTTCTTGGGATTACGAGGGACAAAATTAGGTGTTGTTTCTTAAAACAAATAAATGGTGGCGAGTAGTAGTTCACAAGAACTACTAGCCAAGTGGACAATTTACTTGAACACCTAGAGAAAGGATTCACACCATCCAATCCAACACCCATCTTAATGTGCCACGGCTCTTGTTCAAATTCTAGCCACTTTGGATTTATATGCTTGAAGGCAAGACAGTCTGAGGGAATTCGCATAATCCCATCTGTACTTACGGTCTTTGCTCCCCAATATATAAGTCTTGCTAACTCTGGGGTATGAAATATATGTTGTATATGGGGAGCCAATGGAAAATGTTGAAGCACCTTGCGAGGGATCTTTCTGCTTGCATATTTGTAATGTGATGTTTCACATTTTGGGCATCTCTTCTCATTCTCGTATTCACCTCTGCATAAAATATAATCGTTGGGACATGCATGAATCATGTTGTAGTCCAATCTAAGCTTGGTGATCATCTTCTTCGCCTCATCTCGTGACATAGGAAGGACATTGTTTGTAGGTAAAAACTTTTGTGATAGTCGCTTGCAGCATTTCAAGCACACATAACTCTTAGATTTTGTTAAATAACGCGCTTAACATTGACATGGGAGAACTAGCCTACTTTAATAGGGCTGAAACGGATGCGTTACTTACTCCAAGCATAATGAATTTAGAGGTTCAAGATAAGTAAAGTCGCACTTAATCGTGACAATTTTGAGCCTTTGTAGATTTGCTGAAGTGCTTTAGCTCTAAGAAAGCTTTCATCCTTGCTTGCTTCACCTTCTTCATACTAATCATCATTCACCTTCTTCATACTAATCATTAATAAACTCGTCCATGTCATCATCGTTGTTGAAGTATTCATGCGCTTTTCCAATATTCGTGTCATAAAGTTTCTTCAAACTATCATAACTTTTGGATCACTCTTGCGTAGGAGTCTCATGTATTCATTTGGCATTCAAGAGGTGCCATGAGAGGGTAGATGCACATCATTCTCTATATCATAAGCTGGAACATGTCAAATCATTCTCTATATTCATCATTAAGCAAGGAGACAATGTGATTAAACAAAGATCTTGTTATTATCAAATATACATGCACAGATTGAGGAAGCTGGAAAAACAAAGAACACAGTTCATGCTTCCATATATAGAGATTTGAATGAGTATACATAGAAAGGAATGATACAAGGAAAAGGACCATCCTAAGAGAAGTAAATCATCTAAACTTCAATCCAAAGGTGGAGATGCTCTTGCAAGTCTACGAAATCCATAGTTCGTCAATAGTTCATCACTGACATGCAATGATCTAATGGCATTAACAAGAATATATCTTGGAACATCTCTACTCATGTATCCTAGTTCATGACCATTTTCACATTCCACAAATGTGCAATTGGTTCTTGCGCTTCTTCCTTGATTGCTATTAATTAGACCTGCTATGTTTCCTTGTGTGTATGGTCTCCCATCTACATAAAGTCTCTGTTCTTAAGCATGAGTGATGCCTCTATCTAAAAGAGAGGCTACATTGAGGCACACTGCCATAAGTGCTCATGCTCAAAGTATACCGCACTAGTTGGTGCCATGGACCCCATCCATATATGGGTCTGCAAAAGCACATGAGTGTCATCTTTGAATCAGGTGGAACTTGTAGATCTTATGTAATGAAGAGGCCACATCCTCCATCTGGAATAGTAGAAGGAGCTATCATGCAGCGAGTGCCCCAAAAGCTGAAAGTCTCTCCATCTCTAGGAAGTGATCCTCCATGCCATCCTTCGTAGAGCCTACGACTGTATGTCTATACAAGAGATCATAGATGATCAGGAAATGCATAATCATGAGACATCTCGCTCTCAAGGCCAGAAGGTAGGGGTTATTGCAAGATATCAAGTTGCAGTTGATGGATTGTGTAACGTGCCCACTCCTCAAATCGCGGGACATGTCTTAGCAGTCTATCGAGAGATATATCTAGAAGATGCTGCCCGGCACTCCCAAGGAATGACACGGGGTTTGCCAACTAGAGTCTCTCAAGTCTGCCCCGCAACGGAACTTATCCGACCGTTTCTGCTAGGATCAACCTGAAGTCCGGGTTCCTAGCCAACATTGTCTAAGGTCATAGACCGACTTTTTCCTATAACATTTCTCGTTAACATTTCCTTTGAGGAAAGCTCTCGGCTAACCGAGACCACCCTTTTGTAGGACAGACCCATTGGTCACATCCACCACGCTTCCCTCGTGGGTTGTTTTAGTTATCTAATTACCTACCACATTATGTTTGACACATAAAAGCAGCTTCCTTAATTAACCCGTTAATCACAGGTTCCTTTACGTAATTTAGGCCACTGACATAAAGACAAGATAAAACAAGATCAAACACTTCCTTAACTTACCTTCAGATTAATGTTTGTCTCTTGCCCATACAGGAGAATTAAGTGTTCCTTTCTGCCTCTGCAGAAAATTCCTTCCATCTCCTGGCAACAAAACCCGAAGGTTTATCCTACCAAGATTCTGCCTTGTAACTAGTATCAAGGCCTCGAGATCCCATATCAAGTCACGTAGAATACTTGTCTAGGGCCAGGAGGCATTGGGATTTACGGCCAAAGCCCCCACTGGCACCCAAGCATCCTCCTACACTAAGCAATTTCCATGGAGAAACCTCTTGCGGCAGGTTCGGTCCACATTTCCAGTGTGGATTCACAACCCCCTTGGCTAGGGTTTGGCGGTTCCCGACGGGGTAGCTAGCGCCATCCTCCTTAATTATCCCTTTAGGAAATCAACCACAGCTGAAACACCCAGCTTAAAAACAATTACTAGGGAAAACACCCATTTTTGTTTGCATGGCAATCAGTCATCTCAGACCTAGACATGCAATCATCAATCACACCCCATTTGGGTTAACATCCAAAGCCACATTAAAAAACAGTTGAATGCACAACCTCTTGCTTCAAGGCATCACAGTTCCTTTGCATGCACAATCAGAATTTAACTTGGAAGTATCAAAACACTTGCTCAAGGGTTTTACAACCTTCTCAAACAACCAAGCATAACTTGGGTCAACAATCCATTTAGGGTTAGGTCACTAGCTTCAATTAAGCTAGGAGCGTATCCACTTGCGAAAGTCCACAGCATGATCGATAAAACAATTTGCAAGCAAGTATACTTATTCCTAATGCACCGGATCTCATGAAGGTTTAGGTTTCTATCCGTCGAAAACTATCATTTCATGTGTTTCTTCTAGTCACAATCGCGAAGCATGAATTCTAAATGACTATTCACGCACTGAACTGGTTTAAAAGCTATAATTTTATGTGAAATAATGCAAAAACCTTATCATTTTATGTGTGTAAAAGCTATCATTTCATGCATATAAACTTATACGAACTCTATACTCTATCATTTCGCACATGCAACCTAAGCTAGCGCCTAAGACTCGTCCATGTTCCATGCATGTAGCTAACCCCTTCATTTCTTTCACAATAAATAAAACATAATTAATTACAAAGCTTAAAGAACCTAGGTTTGATTTGTGATCGTAGGGGCATTCGTCACGTTGGTCGCTCCGCTTGCCTCTCCCACATTACCGGTACCAACGGTAGCTTTGGCACCTATGCTTCCTGTGACTTTCTTCTTGGGAGCCATTTGGCTTGTGGAGATTGGACAGTCCAGACCTTAATGGTTTTCAGGATGACAGGTTCGGGTAGGAAATATCGCTGGATGGGGGTCCTTCGCCGAGGGGGTGATTTGAGTGTGGCTCCTTGAAGTTATTCACCAACTCTCAATCTCTCTCTTCCTTTCTCTCTCTCTCTCTCTCTCTCTCTCTCTCTCTCTCTCTTCTTCTTCTTCTTTTCTCTTATTCTCCTACTCTCTCTCTCCTTCTCTTCTTCTCCTTCTCCCTCTCCCACTTCTTTTCTCCTTCTTCTCCTTCCCTCTCTTCCTCTTCTTCTTCTCTTCTTCTCTCCTTCTACCTCTTCTTCTTCTTCTTCTTCTTCTTCTTCTTCTTCTTCTTCTTCTTCTTCTTCTTCTTCTTCTTCTTCTTCTTCTTCTCCTTGTTTCCTCTCTTCTACCTCTTTTTTCTCCTTCTTCTATTTCTCTCTCTCCTTCTCTTCCCTCCTTCTCCTTCTCTCCTTCTTCTTCTCTTCTGTCTCCTACTCCTTCTTCTCTCCTTCTTATTCTCTTCTCTCTCCCTCCTCTTCCTCTTCTCTCTCCTTCTCTTCTTCTCTTCTTTCTCCCTCTCCTTCTTCCTCTTCTCACTCCCTCTCCTTCTTCTTCTCTCCTTCTTTTTCTCTCACTTCTTCTCTTCTCCTTCTCTTCTCCTTCTACTTCTTCTCTCTCTCACTCACCCTCTCTTATCATCATGACGGCCTGATCGCCCTCTCTTCCTGCATAAAGGCTATGCCTTTATATAGTGTTTTAAGGGGGGGGTCACTATGGCGGCCACCTGTTCATGAAGGAAGGGGAGGCGAGCTGACAGAGAACGGAGGGGGGCCATGTTGCAGTAGGGGGGGAGCTCCTCGCCATCTGGGGGCTGCATGCCCCCCATCTCCAGCTCACTCCCTCTCTCTCTCTCTCTTTCTCTCCCCGCCATGCTCAGACAGGGGGAGAGAGAGGGAGGGAATTTTTTTTTCAAAAAAAATTAGAGAAATCAAAAAGGGGGGGGGGGAGTTTCTATGGGGGAGGCATGGGGGCACACGGGGGGAGAATGTTACATCCTCTCCCCCTTAGAGGAATCGAGATGTCCTCATCTCGAAAAGACCTAGGGGAGACAAGCATTACTGGGCCTTAGAGCCTATGGGTTAGGGCCTATCATGCTTTCATTGCACTACTTTGATTACTCAAATTCTTAAAATAACAACTTGTCACAACTCATAGAATGCAATAGGACTTATTCCAAGTACATGACTTATTATCTCGAGAGGATCTTCCGATTACACCAGGAGGTAGCTAAACATCGGATGAAGCAGTTGCATGACCTTAAAGCGAAGAAGTATACCTTTGAAAAAGGTCAATTAGTTCTGTATTACGATGTGTGTAGGGAGCTGTTTCCAGGGAAGCTAGAACCTAGATGGGATGGCCCCTACAAGATTGTTAGGATAGGGAAAAATAGGTCTACGGCTCTACTAGTTGATCTGCAGGGAGTAGAATTTAAAAATAAGGTTAATCTTAATAAGATTAAACCTTATTATTTCTAAGTATGCTAACACGGGGAAATGCATTGCAGGTCCATGTTGGGGCTGATTTGAGATCTACAAAAGAGCTTAAAGCTGGTTGATGGGATAGTTAATTCCTTATTTGGAGCACCCATATCTGGAGCAAAGATACCATCATGGGAAACTTATCTGGTGGAGCAAAGGATACAAAGTGATTGAGCAAGAAGACAGAACCTTTGTGTGGGAGATCAAAGTCTTCTGCCATCACTGCTTACGAGTGTTGACAAGTATCCTTGTTGAGTTTAATGAAGAAGGTGGGATGGAGCCGTTAGTTCATCCTCTAAACATGCTAAATTTTGACTATCATAATTACGAATAGAGGAGTTCGTGATGGCACGCTGTGTAAACCCATTGTGGATGTAGACATTATATTTTGAGGAAGCATCCAGGGGCCCTAATAAAAAAGGGAGTGTTGGAGTAGTAATCCAAGATCCCTGACGTAGAGTTACAATGAAGTTAGCTGCTTATCTCAGGGTAGGATTCACTAACAACATGGCGGAGTATAAAGCCTTGATTATGGGACTGCATATTGCCAAGCAAGGTGGTATTCGGCGGTTGTTAGTAAAAGGGGATTCCCAATTGATCTTGAATCAGCTAGATGGGACATATATAGTGCGGAATCCCATCCTTTGTATGTATCATCGAACTGCCATGACCCTACTTGGGGAGTTTGATAGAGTGTCTCTTCAGCTGATTCCACTTTATTGGAATCAGTTTGCGGATTCACTAGCAAACCTTGCTTATGAAGAATACCTTTTCTTCAACTGTGGTCCTAGTTTGGATATTGCTATCAATAATGAGACAGGACCCGATCGATTGTGGGAAATGTTATCAGAGCATGCAATATATGGCAGGCGATGGTTGATATGGGTGATGCAAAGAGTAGCTGAGGCCCATCTACCGTTTTTATCCTGGACCCATAGGCTGATTAGACAACATGTAATGCGTACACCTCTTTCTATATATGCATGAGGGATGGGTCACAATCTTATGCATTTAGCTTAGGAATGCGCGCCCTATTTTTCCTCCTTGGAAAGGAGCCTATTATTGTATATCTGTACTATTTCGGGGAGGGATGTGTAGGTGCTATTCTGTTTGATCTCGTTAGGCCAAGAGGGCAAGTTCTGTGAGGATTTAAATGTTTTATTTCCTTAGGCCAAGAGGGCCGATCAGTTTTTTTTAGAGAAATGATTTATTTCCTTAGGCCAAGAGGGCCAGTTGTCTGCTTAGTACGGGTGCGGTTAATGGTTTCTTGTTTTAGTCTTATGCTAGACAGGTTTAAAGAAGAGCTTGGAAGGAGCCTATGTCGTGCGGAGACTTCTCGTGGCCCTATCCAGGTGATATCTCTCCTTTACGAGTAACATATTTTTATGCTATATGTGTCTTATACTTGTAGGGGATTTTATTTTCTTGATTGGGGACTGGAGTCCAAGGCATGAAGTCCCAGGTTTAGGTTAGGCATGTTGGAGGGAGGTATGACTAGTCGTTGCCTCCTGTAAAGGCATTGCCAGGCACCAAAAGACCTGTTTTAGAAGGTAGTTCTAGTGACCCTATTCTGCTAGCCTGCTAGGCAGCCGTTCTAGGAGTTCTTGTTAGTTGTGAGGGAGTTAGAGAAGCCTGCCGAAGGAAAAAGGATAATGATAGAGAGGGGAAAAAAAACCCTAAATATCTCAATGACAATAAATAGATACAAAGGTGTGTAAAAAGGGGTTCGAACCCCTATAAAAATAGAAAAGAATAGAAAGGAAAATTTATAAGCAGTTGCTCATTGCCTTACGAAGGCCTGGTAGGTTCCTGGGGACGAGTTAGACCCAGGGCCGATGCCTTGTCTTCCTAAGGGTGGCGTCTCGCTGGAAAAGAAGAAAGTAAGGAAGGTTGGAGCGAAAATAAAAGTGAGTGTCAGAAAAGGATTAAGTGTCGCCTCACAAGGGCTTGGTAGGTTCTTGGGTACTAAGACAGGACCTGAGGCCGATGCCCTGTTCTCCTTGGGTCACTACGCTCAGCTCCCTCCTTTTTACATGCCCGAGTATGGAAAAATAAGAATCTAAAAGAAGAAATGTACTAAAAGAAAATACTTCTTGATTAGGCGATAGGAGTCCTTGCCTAGTAGGAGCTCCTGGTTGTGTTGTCCTTAGTTAGGTAGGTAGTTCAGACCACCACTTAGGGTGACTTCTTTGATAGTTCTTTTTAGTTTGGCCGTGTTGGAGCAGTCGGTTAGTGACTAGCTTCGGACCTTCTATCAGATTATGCTAGGCCTACTCCTTGTGGATTTCATGCCTTGGTTTTGTCAGGGGGTAGGGTGAGCATTGTGCTGTGTTTTAATGTGTAGTTATTTTGTATCAGCTTGATGCTTCCTTTGGTTGTTTTGTGCAGAATTGTTGTGGGATTCGACGGGGCTGAGTCACCCTATCCCGTGCTCGCCAATGAGAGCGGAGTTTTGAGCCCGGGATGTGCCTAAAATTTGCCAAAAAATTGGGAATTTAGGGAAAAAATATTTAATATCGAACGCAACGGCTGTAGCTAGGATGATTTTAAGCACCAAGTGAAAGACAGCTTTTAAAAGGCGCCCAAGCGACACTTGTGGATTTTTGATAATTTTTTCGACTGCTGTGCGGGATGTCAGGAGTTGCCAGTCAGTGCGGGATGCCGAGACGGATGCGCAGGATTTTTCAGAGGCTGAAACGGAGCCTGGACGGGAAAGAGGCCAAAAATTGCCCAAGATTTGAAAGGGTGGACACAACTTAGGACCAAAGGGGGGGTGCCCTTTGGGGACTTTAACACCCCCCCCCCCCCCCCCCCCCCCCCCCCCCCCCCCAACAAAGATCATGATTTGGGGCTGTGAGCAACCTACGCAACAAAGATTACCCGGCAACTTCTCCCTCTTTCTTGATTCTATCACCAGCCTTTGCACGAGATATGGCTGTTTGGATGAAGAGATCAGATTCTAGTCTTTCTCTCTCCTCCCTCTCTCTCCCCTCTATGGGCTGTTCATGTGCACCATCTTGAAGGAGGAACCGGGACAGAGAATGAAGGAAGTGGTGATGGAGATTGATGGAGATGCTGAAGATTGATGGTACAACATTGGATTGAGAGAAATGGAGGCTCCATTTGCTGGTTATGCAGTCATTCAAGGCATCTCGGGTTACGTAAAAACACGGTATGACCATTTTTATGAAGAAAATGAAGGATTTTTGATAGTTTATGATGATAATTATGTTCTTATTGGATGAGAATTTGTTTGTGTGCTGGTTGCATTATGATTAATTACTATGTATCAGAAAATTTTGATTTTGCAATGATTTACATGCTCTATTTAATTCCCATAAACCCAAAATGTAGTTTTTAAGCGGTGTTATAGTAGTTTTTCCATTTCGGGTGGATAATAGGTGTTCCCATGGGGGAAAAATGGAAGATAAATTGAATGTTAATATGTTGAAGTGATTGGAATAAGAAAAATCATAAAATAGTATTTTTATTGATAAATAAATTAGGAAAAATGGGGAAAATAAGGGAAAAAATAGAAATACGTCTTACAAAAATAAGAAAAAATATAATGATTGTTTGTGGATGTAGCATGAGGCTTAGCCTCAGTTTTCCCTATCTCCTTGTCAAAGTTTGTGATTTATCACTTTTTATACATTAAAACATGACAAAATGAACCTCTACACCTATGCAACGAAAGCAATACCTAAACGTAGGGGGTTGGGATGTTTGAATGGTATGATTTGCGTGCTGATTATTGCTGATTTTCTGATGCATATCATGACATAGAGTTCGTTGTATTTTAATTAAGAGGATAGTATTACGAGTGTTGTCTCGGTGCTATCCTTACATCGCCGCAACGGGTTAGTGAATGAGCATTGGAAAGCCTGGTTGTGCACAACATGTGTCTCATTGAAAATTATGTTTGAGCACTTATTGATCATCCACCTTTGCATGTGCATGTCAACCATGGTGTCATAATACAAAGGCCTAGATGCATAGCACCTGTTTTTGACTATGATGACCCACACTTGAGTGTGGAAAGGCATCCTAAGCCGTAGGATAGATGTTTGTTTCTTGGGGGATTATTTGGTAAGGACACATGGTATCTCCTGGAATACTTGCAAAATGAAAGAGTAGAGTTTGTTCGTTTGTTTTATATGTTGAACAGCGCATCAAGGGGCTAATCCCTGCGATGTAGGAGAGCTGCAGTGGGGCCGCGGTGCTTCCATCGAGAGGTTGCCTCCCATGTATGTGATTATCGTGGCATTTATGGCCAATGTGTATGGGTTCTCCCTTTGTGGAGTTTATAGAAAGGGGAATGTTGGACTGCAAAACTATAAACGCATAGATTAGGCTTTAGGACAGTTCGTCCTTGAGTAGTAGATAGACGCTCCTGGCCCGCGAGGCCGTGAGGGTGTGTTTGTCTGTTATGAGCATGAGGTTTGGCTAGTGCCATAGCCAGTGCCGGCCCATTTGAGGTCCCATCAATATGAGATGCTAAAGATGTCCCTTTGGAATTGTAATGGTTCAATGAGACTTGATGCATACTATTTTGAGGATACTTTTTGTGGGATAGACATGGCTATGTATACAGAGACACATCAATGTATAAATTCTAGATTACCGGATGTTGTGGGATACAAATGGGAGAGCATTTATAGACCTCAACCATGTAGACAGGAGGAACCAGGGGGTCAGGTGGGTGGCTATTCTTTATCATGAGAGCCTCCAAGACATGTTTCATGTGGTGTCATGAGATGTGCATGCTAGATATATGTGGGTAAGGCTGAGGATAGGGTACTCGAGGGATCTATATGTTACAGTATGTTACTTCCCACATGTCTCTTCAACATTTGCTCTTAGGGAGGGATCACCATTTGAAGTACTACATGAGGATATTATGAGATATGCAAGCACTCAGGACATACTACTAGTGGGAAACTTTAATGCTCAAACAAGAAGTGAGTAGTCCACCTTCTATGATACTGAACATGAAATGTTTAAAAAATTGGCATTGGATGGGCTTATCAGCACATCTCAAGATAAGGAGGTGACAACATATGGAGCCCATCTGCTAGCTTTAGGAAGTGCTCACGAATTGGCTATATTCAATGGCCTATTAAGATGGCCGTGGGTGGATGCTTTCACTTGTTGGAACATCAAAAAAGGGGCCAACATTGTGGACTATGCAATGGGCTTGCCAACATTAATCCCAGAAATTAAGAATTTTGAGATATTTGATAAGACAATTGGTACAGCAGCCCACCATGCGATCCTAGAATTTACTCTAACATGTGGTTAGAGATAAGAAATATGCACACAGTTACACACATTCCCACATTATGAATTTCTAGAGAAAACGTCCCATATCTGTAATGATGTAGTATGAGATGGCTTAAGCTGGCTAGACCAACATGAACCATTGGAAGATGTCACTAGATCTCTAGCGAAGGTTTTACATGATGTAGCTTTAGAGGCATTCCCATGTAAGATGGACTCTACAGCAATACACAGATGTAGTGCCCCTCAAAATGCTTGGTATGATGATGAGTGCAGAAAGACTAGGACCCGCCTACAGAGGGATATTACACTAGAGATATGCACACACAAACAGACAATGAATATATTTCGTCGTCTTGTATGGAAAAAGAAGCGAGATTATTTAGCCAAACTAGAGTCAGAGATGTATCAGCTCTTTTTGAGCAAAGACAACAAGAAGTCATGGAGGAAATTTCATGGGAGACAACCCCCAATTCAGCTGACATCACCTATGGTATGGCATGAAGATGCTAGGGGACTGTATGATGTTCCATCACATGAGCAGATACCCTATACATCAAACTCTAGGCCAACACAATGTGGTTTCTTTACGGAAAAGATGGTCAAATATGCCATTTGGAGGTTGAAGAATGGGAGAGCTCATGATCAAGATGGCATTGTGGCGGCAGAGCATTTTGCACATGCATGGTATGCACTAGCCCTTATCTTGGTGAATCTCTTCAATAGAGCCATATGTGAGGGGTTTCTAGTAAGTTGGTGTGACCACACAATAGTGCCAATTTTTAAGAGTGGAGATCCATTGGTCGCTAACAACTACCATACTATTATGATTGGCCATATGCTAGCAAAGATATATGCCTCTATTGTAGAATATGAGTTGAGTTGGTGGGCTGAAACAAAGAAAATATGGTCTACAGGACAAGTTGGCTTCCATCATGGCTACAACACACTAGACCATATATTCACGCTAAGGGCCTTGATTGAGGAGGGACGATCATGGAGACAAAAAATCTATTGTTGCTTTGTGGATATTTGCAAGGCTTTTGATATTCTACCACATGCAAGAATCATGCAAAGGTTGCAAGCCATTGGGGTCCCACAGGATATGCAGGGGTGTATTTATGCATTGTATGAAACTGTAATAGGGAGAGTATGAGTGCTTGGAGGTACAACAGACTCAGTGTCTAGCACGGTTGGTGTAAAGCAAGGCTGTCCCCTCTCTCCTTTGTTGTTTGGACTATACATTGATGAGATTTTTTATTACATACAAAGATGGGGTGGTATGGGAGCTAGCTTGGCTGGGGTACTGATACCAATTTTGTTATATGCAGACGATATGGTGCTCATCTCAAATTCACCCAAGGGACTACAATGACATATAGATGCATTGCATGTGTTTTGTGAAGACAAAGGTCTCAAGGTTAATCTTGGAAAGACTAAAATTATGGTCTTTAATGCCTCGATAGCTTGGATGACATGTTCAGATCATCATTTTATGTATGACGGTCAGCTTGTGGAAATGGTTAGACAATATGTATATCTTGGGGTCACTTTCAAAGGGCCACAATTTTCATGGAAGGAAAATTCAAAGGCTAGGCTTGCATGGGTGTATGCATCTTTGGGTACCCTAGAGCAACAATATGCACACATACAGTTTTAAGAGCCTCATACCAAATTATGACTTTTTGACACTTTATTTATGCCCACGCTACTCTATGGGGCAACCATTTGGGGCCCAAGCCTTTATAATACAAGAGGATGCCACTTATGGACTATGATGGACCAAAAGCACAACATTATGATGGTTGGGAACATATGGAAAGACCACTGGTCATGATGATAGCATGTATGATAAGGGCAAAAGTCTCGGTACCACAGGAGATCATCCGAGCAAAATTGGGCGTTGCAACCATGGTAGTTGAGGCATTATTCCAAGCAATTACTTTCCTCCAAAGGATATGCAAACTCCCTAAAGATTGATACCCTAGACTAGCCATGGAGTCTTCAAGACAACTTGCAAAACGGAGGGAGATAGATAGTGTTGGTATGCACATATGAGCATGTGATTGAACTTACATGGCATGAGTCAGATAGATTGCCACCGTTTGATCACAGCCTTGATTACCCTACTTTAAATCTCAGTTATGCATAGATGAATAGTGTGATCAGAGCAGATATCACTAAAGTGTGATATCTGCTCTGATGAATAGTGTTATGCATAGATGAATAGTGTGATCAGAGCAGATATCACTAAAGTGGTGACATGAAGGACTTGGTCCAAGCCCCCTTTCCCATTAGGCATGAAAAAAAAGGCACAATACCAATGCCACTTCTTGCAACTCTCTCATGATGGTTTCATAGTGAGGCCAAGATACATGGACGATCAACTCTCCCATGGACTCCGAGTTGCTATTGGTCAGATTCGCACCTCATTGCATTAGTTGTTGTTGAGACAGGTCAATGGATCCATATTGTAGCCAATGAGAGGATGTGCCAACTTTGTGGATGGGAGCTAAAAATGGAGGAGCACTACATTTGCATATATACTGTATACTATGATATCTGAGGCCACTATCGTTGCCTCTTTTAAGAGGGCTTTGGACCACTAAGACGGGGCGATGGACTATGAGGACCAAACATTTTTGGGTAATTTCTTATTGGAGTCTCAGTGGCACAAAGTATTATTGTTCCAACCTCATCCACCCCTCCAGAGAGCAGTTACAGACTTTTTCAATGTAGCTGAACTACCAACTGCTGCCGCCCCAAACACTACATCTCCTACTGATAGGCGTCATTGAGGGACATCATCATGTGCGGCATCACAGTTGACAGAGCTATAGCATTACGTAGAGCAAGATGCCCTAGAGTACCTACTCGATGACATAGGCATGCCCATATGGATCACATTCGCATCATGATTGCTCATCACAGATGCAAATTGGCATGCTGATGTAGTCGGAGGTAGCTTGCAGAGTCTTGGTGGATTCCATATACTAAGGAGGAGATACTTCTCATTACACTCTTTTAATTTTTGTAAACCTAGTTCTTTTAACCTTTTTTCAGCTTTTTCAGTTCTCCATACTTCTCATACCTCTCATCCCAATCCACCATGTGGACCTACACATTTATCTCTATCTCTTCTTCTCTGATGAGAGATGATGATACCAATTGTATTGGTTAAGGTCTCATAGGCCATTCTAGGCTTTTAGAGACGTTAATGGATCTTATCTTATCTTATCTCTTATATATATATATATATATATATATACATACATACATATATATATCGGGGTTTCCAGTGCCCGCGAAGAAATTAAAATTTATAAGGCGTCACTTAAGCGATACCATCACTTAATCGATGCCATCCATATTGCAAATGTCACTTAATGTGTTGCAGTTATGCGTCACTTAAGTGACTTCATTTGCAATGTAAAATCGTGTCACTTATACAACACTTTGAACTTCGCTTAAGCGATGCCCACCAAAAATTAAAATTTAAAAAAATGGGCTTCATATAAGCAATGCTTTGAGTGAGACCTGTCATTTTTTAATGTGTCTCTAACGCCCCCTCTTTCTTCTAGTGTAGCGAGAGCATAGGTCAATCTTAGTGAAGAATGATGCCCCTTTCAACTCATCCAACAAGTTATCAATTTGTGGGATGGGATACCAGTTCTTCTTGACTAGAGGACTAGAGATTTGTAAGGGGGGAAACTCAGTTCAATGAACCCCATCTCAAGTAACTCCTTGACTTACTTTGTGACTTATTCACATTAGCAGAGTCAGTAAGGTGGCTTGTTTACTAGCTTCAAATGGGGCTCTGAATCAAGTGGGTGGCCCACTTGCCTCTTAGGGGGAAGGGCTATAGGCATCTAAAATAAATCATTGCATTCCTCAAGTAAATCCTTCAAGGTTGATTGCTCAAATACTTTGGAGGGGTGATCTAAATTTTCTATATTCAAGTACAAGACAAAGATTTGTGAAAAATTTTTATACTCCCTTTTGAGTTGCTTTGTTGTAATTAGTTGAAAATCAGCATTATCATGAATTCCCTCTAAGCGGATGAGTTGTTCATGCATCATCAACTCCATGTAAAGGTGAGGGAAGTCCATAGCAATGTTACCCAAATGTTTTAGCCAATCACAACCCAAGAAAACATTAATGGGGTCCATGTCTAATGTGATTAGATCAATGATGCCACAAAAGTTTCAACCAAGTATAGGGGAACTTTGGAGCATGCATGTGTGCTAATTTCTTCTTCACCATTTGCTACTTTAACTCTCACGGTGTGCTATAACTCCATAACAGTGCATATTAAATGATCAATAGATGATTTATGTGACAAAATTATGTGTACTATCACTATCCACAAGGATAAATACATGCTTTCCATTAATATTGCCTTGAATGCATAGAGTGCTTGAACTCCTAGAACCAATCCAAGCAGCCAAGGAGATGGAACAAAGGGAAGTGGTAGTCATGTGGGGTGTAGTAGCGGTAGTTAAATCAAGAGTATGGGATGGGCCACCGCATGGGTCAAAGGGAAACCCATCCTTCGGATCATAGAATTTATCATGGTCTAAATTCTTAGCATACTTTTCATTTTCAACATGTAAATTCTTAGCACATCTTATCCCTGTTAAGGCAAACTATAAAGCCTTAGACATCGCAAGGTTATTCATCAAGGAAATATTCAAACTGCATGGGTTACCTGGAAGAATCATTAGTGATCATGACTCCCTCTTCACATCACACTTCTGGAGGGCTATCTTTGAGGCCATTGGGACTCAACTCTATTTCAATACAGCTTACCATCCCCAAACCGATGGTCAAACGAAACGAGTCAACCAAGTCATTGAAGATATACTTAGGGCACAATGTTGTCGCGAACCCAAAAAGTGGATTCAATATTTGCCACTGTTTGAGTTTGCCTACAATGCTTCTTACCAACAAAGCATTTAGATGATCCCTTTCCAAGCATTGTATGGGCATGATTGTCGTACTCCTTTGAGCTTCTCGGATCCAACCTTGAGAGTTGAAGCTTCAAAGCAGATGCTGGAAGACATGGATGACCAAATCAAATCAATAAGACAAGACATCCAAGCCGCCAAGGACAAATAGAAGGCTTATACGGACTTGAAATGGCAAGACAGATCCTTCATTGAAGGTGATATGGTCTTCATTCGCTTACGTCCAAAGACGAGTTCCCTATCCTTGGGCGAGTGCAAAAAGCTAAGTCCAAGGTATTGTGGACCCTACAAGATTCTCAAGTGCCTAGGACCTAATGCTTACAGACTTCAACTCCTTGAAAACCTAAAATTTCATAATGTATTCCATGTCAGCCTATTGAAAAAGTATGTGCCTAACCCTAGTCATGTGCTTGATGATCAACAAATTGTGATGCCTAGCCAAGGAGTCCTTGAGCTACGGCCTGATAGAATCCTAAATGTTAGGGAGAGGTATTTGAGATCTAGGACCTTGAGAGAATACCTCATCTAATTGAAAGATTATCCCGAAGAGGATGCCACCTGGATGGATGAAAGTACTCTCAACCAACAATACTCCCAGATCTTCTCAAGATGAGGACATCTCGATTCCTCTAAGGGGAAGAGAATGTAATATTTCTACAACAAAATATTATAAAACCCTAGTTCTCGCACAAAACAATATGAAGTAATCTCTTGCAACAAAAAAACTCTGGCATAAGTGCTCTATCCTTGTGAAATAACAATATCACCCCCTTGCATTGTGCATAAGAAACCGTGTGCTTATAAACCCGCAAATCACCACAGGAACTCCCCTTCAAGAAAAAAGGATAGTGAATAATTGCTTTTTTTTAAAAACTCCCTCTCTTTCTCCCCTTGCATGGTGGGGAGAGAGAGTGTGTGTATGAGTTATTATGGAGGGGCATGGGGAGGAAGGCATGCGGCTGTCACCTGTGTGGCCACCCCCCCTCTCCCACTGCTTTAACCATCCCCACCTCCACCTTATAAGAACCCCCCTCCCAAGCTTCAGCGCCATCATCCTGGCCTACCGCCATCATCGTCAGGTTGCCACCGTCGCCGTCAGGCTGCCGCCATCACAATCATCTTCATCATCCTCATCTGATTGATTATCATCATCTTCACCATCATCATCCGATTAGTCGTCATCATCACGACATTTCTGGAAATTAGAAGCTTGAGAAGCTTCTATTGAAGCTCCACTATACCAAGTTCACCCATAGCTTTTGGGTTTTCATAGATCGTGTTTCACAAGGCTTATTTCCTGTGCTGCGAAGGAGATCTCAGGCTGCAAGCAATTTTGGAATTTGTAAGGGGTCCAAGGGAGAGTTTGTTGATTTGATATTATTTTCGTCAATGGCTCCTAAGCAAAAATCGAGAGGAGCACACGAGGGAGTTTCCACCCGAAGCACGAGAGTGGACAACGCCCCGATATTAGATGGTCAGGTTTCGAAAAATATCTTCACATGGAAAGGATGCATAAAGCATGTTTAAATTCACATAGAAAAACTTAAATTCATTGGAAAATTTGTATATTTTGCTTCGATTTAAAAAGTTCAATTGCATGACAAGCTACTTGTAATGCTTGCACTTCCATGGTCAAGGGTAGTCGCATTTTGAACATATGATGCATAAGTTAAAAGATGCACTTGTGCAAAGACGTCATTGTTGCATCACGCATATAGGTTGAATGGATTTTGAGATGTTCTTACGTATTGGGAGGTTCACATTGTTGGAAAGGATGGATCATATAACACATGATGTACTTATGTGATAAATTCCTTGTTGTGACTCGTATATAGGTTAAATTGTAGAAGGTCGTTTAATGATGAATAAATAGTTGCAATGAAAGGAAAATATTTATGAACTTTGAAAAAAGTATATAGTATGCAATTCGCATGAAATGATAGTTACATTTAATATAAAAGATAGGTTAAGTTAAGTGATAAAGGAAGGATTAAATCAATGATTTATTCATTGGCATCTAGTCATGAAAGAATGATGCATCCATGCATAGAGTTCTTTTATCAAAGTTCACAATTGGGAAAGGATGCATTTTCATTAAAATACAAAAGCTTTGAATTCGATGCATAAATGTAAGGTTTATAAGAAATAATTCTTAATGTTAATCAAATCGTATATGGCATGGAAAGATGGAAAGGCCATTATAGATCCTATAGTTGCATAAAGGTAAAATGCCTATGGTCTTGCAATTGCATATTCTCATGGAATGATACATCTCATACATCTTGCAGTTACTTGCATCTTTTAAGGAAAGTACTTGCATTTTTAGAGGAAAGTATTTGCATCTTTGAAGGAAAGATCATCTTTAATCGTAAGTTGGTTAGATCAATTAAGTAATTTGCATGTAATTGAGTAACTTACATGCAAATCATAAATGCATGATTAGTTAACATACGACGATCACTTCAATGTGCTAGGTTAGGTTAAGTTATGTTAAAATTCTGCTTAGTATCGCGCTTAGGATGTCGATTTAATATTTTCAATCTTAAAGTTCATTCCACATTCACGAAACGTTATGGTTATCTAAACAACCGTGCAAGGATGATCTAGAGTTCTCACCTTAAGGATCGGACGAGCGACCAAATGCTAGACTTTCTCAAGGAATTTAGGGACCCTAGGGCCAAATCAATTATCAACCTAGTGGGATTAGGGTTTTGAATTGGGGTCAATGGGACTCCCAAATGCTTGATCAAAGGTATTCTTGATCAAGGAATACTGTATGATAAGAGATGTAATCCCTCAAGTTAGGTATTGCTACCTATCTCATGCAACAAGTCTGCAAGGTCATATGCTCTTGCGACCAAATCGCAAGATAGTACTACTACACCTTAGACCAAGAATGGCGAGTTCTAATTACAAGTTTGATTCTCTAAGAATTGAGTAGTTGTCCTACTACAACACTCTCTCTTGGGGACTGATTTGTCAAGCTTAGGATAGTTGTGAATTGCCAAGAAAGCAAATTGACCAACCAAGTTAGGACGACGGGGTTGTTTAGGATCTATTTGACTATAGTATAAGGAAACCTAAGATAGTGATAATTTGGGGTCAATAGGGTATAAACCCTAACCCAAGGAAAAAGGATAAACAAGAAACCTAGCTTGCTAAACCTTTGGGATCTTGCCAAGTCGCGAATGATCCAGGATCGAATGCTGGGAGTATTTGGGGAAAAGGAATCACACCTTAGCACTTGGCCGTACGAACGACCACTGGAATGCTCGTGATTGTACACTTAGGTACACTGTTTGTACTTCTTTGCTCAAGGAACTAATTCAAGAAAAATAACTAATGCTTCATGTTAAAAGCCTGGAGGGAGAGGCAAGTTCAGTTACCTCCAATTGTCTGCCTGACCCTATCCAAGGGGGTTGTTAGCTGCACTGGGTATGTGGACCGAAGCCGCCACGAGAGGTCTCTCCATGTGTGCTACTTGGAGCAAGAGGACGCTTGGGTGCCAGGGGAGGATCTGGCCATAAATTCCTTGCCTTCGGATCCTACACAAGAGGCCAACGTGACTCGAGATGGGATCTCGAGGCCCGTATACTAGTCAATCGGTGAAACTTGGAGTAGCAATCCTGAGGATTGCTGGGATAGCCTTTGGGCAAGATATTCGATGTATTCCAAAGACTATGATAAATAAATGTCAAATGTTTGAAAAAGGAACTTGCTTGACATTATTTTTCTATGTCAATGCCTAAGCTATGTGAAGGAATTAGTGTTTAATTGGTTAATTAAGGAAGCCGCTTTTGCATGTCAAACATATGTGGTAGGTAATCAGATAACTAAGCAACTCGAGGAAAGTGCGGTGGACGTGACTCTGGGTCCGTCTTATGGAAGGGTGATCCCGGTTAGCCGAGAACTTTTCTCGAAGGAATTGATAGAGAAATAGTGATGACCTAGAATCAATAGAGTTAGAGTCCTGATTTATGTTGTTTTAGGGGAACGGAATGGGACTATGCCTTATGGGTAGAGAGGTTGAGCTCCGCATCCCTCTCGCTTCCCATTCTCCTTGAACCAAGTGTAGTATAAATCCGCTTCGACCCTGATGTTCTGCTCAAAGTGGTTCATCTAACGACACTAGCTACTTCCTAGAGACTTGATTATTAGGAAAACCCTGATTTCAGGTCGGTCCTAAGTGGGAACGGTTGGATACTTCTGCTTCGTGGCAGACTCGGGAAGACCTAGATCGCAAACCCTATGACATTCCTTGTGAGTGCCATGCGGGGCTTTCTAGACTCTCTTCCCGATGTGCTGCTAAGACGTGTCCTACAAGTGGACAGGTGGACATGTTAGAATCCATCTTTAATGGATTAGCAGAGGAAGATGCGGAGATCCACATCAGTGAGTTCTAGAAATTAATGTTCAATTTCCGAATTCAGGATGAAGGACATCTCATGATGTTTTTCAACATGACTTTGAAAGGAAGAGCTGCAATATGGTATCATGGCTTGGAAGTCAAGACCATAACCATGATTGACTTATTCTTTATGGCCTTTTGAAGAGAGTTTGCCCTTGAGAGGGGTGCTTAGTATTGGTTGCGTATGTTACACCCTTGAAAAACCAAGACAAAAATGTCAGAAATTTGGAAATGGAATATAGTCCCAAGGCGAGAGGAAAATGGAGGAGAAAGGCACACTATTAAGAAAAAACTAAAGACATGAAGTGCATGAAAAAGCCTCAAATGTAAAAGGAAGCGCACCATGATATGCTAGCAAGAGAAGTGTCAGATGCATTGCAATTCATTTGGTAAAAGAGTGCTAGACTCTCTCCCGTGAAAATTGTAAAGAATGACAAGCATGAGTTGGGGCCTATACTAATAGGAAGGTGAAAAAAAAGAGAGTAGATGAATGGACAAAGGCCACAAACCAAAAAGGGGATGACCACCCAAGGAGGGGATAAGGGCATGTATAAAGGTCAAGAAATGAATAGAGAATCTCATTCTTGTGTGTTGACAAACTTTATCTCTTCTTGCTTCTTGATCTTGCCTCCTTCTTGTACACGAGAGAGAGAGAGAGAGAGAGAGAGAGAGAGAGAGAGAGAGAGAGAGAGAGAGAGAGAGAGAGAGAGAGAGAGAGAGAGAGAGAGAGAGAGAGAGAGAGAGGGTGTGTGTGAGAACGAGAGAGTGTGTGAGAGGGATGTAGAGAAGCTCTTCTTCTCCTCTCTTCATCATCATCATCTTCTTCTCTCTTCCCTTTGCGTACGCATGGCTATGGAGGTCAAAGCTTGGAGCTTGAGGATGGATTTTTCTTGAGGGTGCATTTTGAGTCATGGAGCCATTGAGGTCACAAGCACTAGAACTTGTCATGTAAAAATGTTTCATCTATATATATGAAATTTCGTGTTCTACATATATTGTTTTATTTTCAGTATAAAAATCTTCAAAATATGTACAAATGTTTCAGCACAGTACGCTCATCATGTGTTATTATCAATATATGGACTTTGGCTCTCCACATTCTTTTGCTTTCAGTATAATAATCTTTCTATGTTTTCCCTAAGCATACAATTTGATGTTGATGGGGGGAAAAAAACCAGAGAGCATCTGTTTTGCACGTCTATCCGCGCGTCTAAATTGCAGGAAAAATGTGTGTCTATTATCGTCAAAAATTTATAGGGTACACACCTTTTTAGATGTGCAGTTACATGCTGTATAGACACATAATACGAATATATCTACTTTTTTATAAATATGATTATATATTTATGGAGCCGTCAATAGATGCGTCTATATGTGCTGTAGTTTTCACTATAAGTGCGCTTGTAGACGTGAAATTTTAGACGCACCAGTAGACGCGGTAATAAACGCACCTGATATTTTTAAACTCGGTTCAAATATTGCATCTACAAGCGCGTCTATGGAGCCTTTTTGTTATACTGAACCTCTTTATATTACACCCTTTTTTATGTAAAAAATGTATAAAGTGGTATTTTAAAAATAGCTTATTTCGAACCCACATGATGCACACATATATTCATGAGTAACTTACCTGGGGGCTAGGGGCTTAAGAGATTTATTAAGGAAGTTCCTACTTTGCACATAGTCTTTTAGGTTCATGCATACATTCAGAGGAGTTGTTGACAAAAATGGATGACTACACCTAGAATCATTGTGCTTGCTCTAGCAGCCTCTTTCTTCTTTTCTTGGCCTCCTCTTTTCTTTTAGTCATTGCATCCTCATGTTGTACTTGTTGGTGGGCTTATGGTCTTGGAGAGGGTGGTTGTGGGACCTATTCCTCACCTTGTTGCCTTAGTTCAAAATGTTGCCCCTCTTCTGGTGGCAATACCTACTGCTCTTCCTCTCCCATTGACTCTTGTGGTCCTTGTTTCTCCTTAAAGCTTAACAATTCCACCTCCTGGATTGTTAGCCTCGTCTTAGTAGATTCTCTCGTTGCTCTTGTTGGCTTAGGTTGGTTCCTGCTCATTGTGGTTGGACACATAGTCCATGATTTATAGCTCTATGGGTGATCTCCAACTTTCTCTTTAGAGTTTCAATGGCCTCCTCCTCTTTTGACTGTGCGACGTCCAAGATGGTACTAAGGAAGGCATATTGTTGGGCTTCCAATATTTTGTTCACAGCGTCTACCCACCCTACTTTCAAGTAACACTCTGTCACCTTTTGCATGGGCTAGAAGGCTTGCTAGGTCTTTTACTTATCCTTCACTCTAGATCATCCATGCTTTGGCCTTTTGTTTCATCTCCTCTAGGCTCTCCCTTTGCCTTTGGACTAAGGCCGTTATTGTTTGCTCTTGATCTCTCCATTTTTGGGTCACCGTTTCCTTCGCCTCCTCCAAGTACTTGATTTCTCTTTCTAATCTTCCTTGCTCCTCTATCTCCATTAGTAGTCTATATCTCATTTCCTCTGCCTCTCTCTGATGCTCTTCTCCTACATGAGCTCTCTCTACTTCTCCTATTGTGCAAGATGATCCATGGCTTCTTGAACTCTTCTCATCTGCCATGCTGCTAGGTCCTCATGTTGCAGATTGAGTAGCATGTACTACCTTTGTAAGATAATTAGCTCTTGTGCTTCATCTGCGAGCCTTGCTTGTCACCTATCTTTGTCTCCTTCTTTTGTTGTATTCGGCTCTCATATCTCTTTTTGATAACCGGTCACTTGGTGAATCCTCTCCAATTGAAAGGTTGCAGGTGTCTCTCATTTTTCTTCCAATTTGGCCACTACAATTTGTTTTCTTCCTTAGCCTACTCCTGCTATGAAAGGAGCTCTTTAACGTACTCATCATAGCCCATAGATGGCAGCACTATTGTAGGAATGGGCATTGTGAATGCCTCTATTTTTAGCTTCTTTGGATCTTGTCTTGATTCGACATTTGTATAACTAGTCTCTTGATTCCTGCCAGAGGGGCTCCTTTATTGGGTGTAGGTGCAATCTCTTGTACCTTGTTGACTAAGTACTACACCCAAGCCATGAGGTTGCTTTCATCCATAGTGGTTGAGGTACCTTGGGTGGATGTGGTGGTTGGGGCAAGAGACATGAGAACAGTTGGGGCAGTGGTCGAGGTACCTTGGGTGGGGTTGCGGTTTCTGGCACTTGGCCACTAGTGCTTGGGCCGTCTTCTCCTTGTGGGCTCATGGAAGCCAACTCCTCTTGCTGGGAGGGTTGCTCTATCGACATGCATATTGCTAGAGCCATGTCTTCATCCTCCTTTCTTCGTAGCTCATCTGCCTCTTCTTCATCTCTCCTCTTTCTTTTCTCTTCCACTCTCTTAGACTCCTCTCTCATCCTTCGTAGTTCAACTTCTTCTTTCCTCCATCTCTCTTCTTCAGCCTTCTTTGACTCTTTTTGTGCCTTGCAAGTTGGCCTTCTCCTTTTTTTTCACTGTCTCCCCAGCTTCTTGTTGCCACTTCTGAGGGGTCTTCTTCTTTGACTTTTTAAGCCCTCCTTGATTGGATTGTGTCTCATGTTCTTCCTTCTCGCTTACTATTCCCTCGTTGGACTATTCCTACTCTTGTGAGGTCATGTCCCCTCGGGTGTCTCTCTTACTTCTTCTTCACCTACCACCTCTCCCATTACCTCTTGGATGAGGGCTGTTACTACACCAAACCCTATGAAGAAAGATTTTGAGGCAGGTTTATTTCTTTCTATTCTAGCTCTTTTGATGCTAAGGATTCTCCAACGACTAGCCTGCTCCCTAAAACTAGTGTTCTAATAGATTGGTTGATTGTTTTCCGCACATAGCCATTCTAGTTGATCTCGTTGAGGTAAATGGGCTGCCAAGCTCCCCAAGAGAGGCACTCCAATCCTGTGCATGAGCGAGTTGTACCTCTACCTTGAAAACAATGTATGGATGACCTTAGCCCAGGAGTCTCACTTCAAGATCAAGGATATCCTGGATGTTGATGCCATCATTTGTCAGGACTTGGTCCTTATTCATGTTAAGCATGGCATAGACATCTCTTTTTGATCTCCTTTCCACCTTGGGTGCTAAACCCAGTGCCTTCTCCACTAAGGCCTTGCTCAGCTCTACTTGCACCTAGTTGGCTTCTTCGCCTCAGCCCACTGTTACAATGCGACATGCTCTATTAGAGTCATAGGTTTTCAAGAACTATACACACCAATGATTGTAGTTGGCCTCCTGCCCAAACTTCTTAATGTACTTTGTGAGGTTGCATTGTTCTATGATTCTTCTAGCTACTTCCTCCTCAACCACCACCTTGTCAACATTATGGATGGTCTTGAATTTTAGCTAATTGTAGGCCCAATTATCGAGGGAAATACCATATCATCTTCTCTTTCTTCTGCAAGAACGGAAGTCTATGGGTGCGGTCTTGTTGTCTTGCCATTTCTAGCTCCTGTCATAGCACAACAAGCTTCCATTAGTTCATTTGCAAAATTGTTTTCTCCACAAGAAGACAATGGGATCACCACACAATTTTCACTTCAAGGAATTCATTTATTCCAAGTAAGCATTTCCTCCTCATTCTTTTTAAGCATAAAATCACTTCTCTCTTTTTTCTACTTTTAGGTTTCAGTTTTGAGGTTCTCTTGTTGTTTCTTTTCCTTTCCATACTTGTTTGTTTGCTTTTTGGTGTTTTGATTTTTGGTATTTTGGTTTTCACCTTATCCCCTTCCCCTCAGGAATGATGTGAATCCTTTTGAGGATTATAGGTTGAAGGGTTAAGGGTCTTCCGTGCATGCTCATGGTGCTTTGCTTTCTCATGAGCCAAGTGTAGAAGTGTGGGTTGTACTCCAAGTTACCATAGCGGTCCATGTCGAAAGGTCGAATGCCTACTTGAGTAAGATAGGTGAAGACATTTGTTAGGAGGCCACCAGAGTTGATTATGCTAGTAATGTGTAGCTCTTCCTCAATAAGGATGCGATCTAAATAGGGGTGGGTCATGGTATGCTCTTTTAGAGGTTGGTTGTGAGTAATAGTGGAAGCTACATAAGTTGGGTCATACTCAAAGGTTTTGTCTGCATGTCTCTACTCAGCATTGGTCATGATTTAGTAACCCTATCCCAGAGAGCATACCATTTTTGCAAGAAAGAGGAGTCATTGTCAGCTAGGGTTTTCAATTCTTCAATTTCCTGTTATGTGGCATAGATTGTGCTATTGTCATAGGATGTGATGAGTCATTGTTTGCATGCTTGCTCGTGAGAAATTTCATTGGCAATTAATGCTTCAGCTACCATGGGGGCCTTATTGAACAGGAATTATGATTCCTCCTAGATGCAATGCAATGTATGCACTTTTGTTTGCTAAAGGCTCTTTTAAAAGACCTAAGTCTAATCGCTCATAGCTTTTAGCAAGCATGGTAAATGTAGATCCAAAATTCAAATGCAAGCGACCAAGTCATCCCCCATATTTTTAGCTAAGTTAGAGGCCAAGGTAAGGATGGATCACCACTCATAAGAGGGTCTAAGTCTTGTAGGAGGTTGGGTTTTGATTAGACTAGAGAACTCAGTGAGACTGGTATTTGTGATTTCAATTGATCCCAAGGGCACATTTAGCCTCTTGTGCGAGAGGCATGGTTTGTGGTGCTGAGGTTGTGTTGTTAAATGCTTCTGATGCCCTTGGGACACAAGCAACGCTAGAGGTTGAGGAAGTTTGGGAGTAGAAAGTTGGAATTTCTATGGGTAAACTTGTTGAGGCTCTGTAGACTTAGCAGTTTTGGGCTCTATAGCCTTCATAGCTTGAGTCTCATGTGGTTTTGGTTCCCTAATTGTTGTGCGGTCTTGTGGAGACAAGTTCAGGGGTGGTACTTGAGTGGTTCCCTTAGCAATCCTCATTTTAGATACCCATATCTAGGTATTTCCCTCATACTATCCTTGTGCTTTCAATAGGGTTTTGGGGACCCATCGTGGCTTGACCGTTTGTCTATGCCTATAATGCCTTCTTTGTGTCCTAGGCCTCAAATATGAGTTTCTAGTAGTGCAAGGTTGTACATCGACTTGTTTCTAGGTGGCATTCCTCCTTGGTGCTTAAGCACCCATTTGAACTTATTCAGCCACTTTTTGTACATTTATTTGTCCATGAATGCAAAATATCTAATAGTAACCAGTCTGTTGAGGTTCTGATTGGTTCTAATACCTTTTGTATAGCTTCTGTTTTGTTTTGATTTTCTTATGTATGAAGCATGGATTGATGATTGATGAAGGTTGAAATCTTTTGGAAGTTTATTGAATAGTTTTTGATTATTCAGAATGGTTTTAGTATGAGTTATGAGGATTTATTGTTCTGTGATGACCTTCTGTAACCCTCTCTAAACCTTCTATAGAGCCTCTGTCTCTATTCTATCTCTGCTTTGTTTCTGTTCTGTAGATCTTTTGTAAGTGTTCTGTGGAATGTATGTGTGACTTTGGGAAAGTTTTTTAAACTTTTAGAAAGGATGAATCTAAGTTCAAAAGAGCTAAAACAAATGGAAGAAGCAACTGTTGAAGACTGAAGATAAGACTGGAGTGACAGAGACAGTAACTATGGTGGCCGTGGCTTTTCCGTGATGCTGCATGATTTGTGAAACACTATGACGAGTGCCAACCAAACAGGGTCCCCATTCGAAAGGACAAGATGGAGCTAACCCCAATCATCGCAAGGCAACCATTTGAAAAATGGGGGATTTACTTCATTGGACCAATTAGTCCTATAGCATAGTACTCGCAGGGGCCAAGTATATCATAATTGCCATAGACTATCTCACAAAGTGGGTAGAAGCACAAGCCACTAGGAAAAATGACTCTAAGACCATGACTAAGTTCCTCTAGGAGTAGGTGATCTCACAATTCAACTGCCCCATTGAGCTAGTTAGTGACCAAGGCATGCACTTCATCAATGAAGTGATTGCCCACCTCCTGTCTACCTTCCTAATCATCCATACGAAATCATCACCCTACTACCCTCAAGCAAATAGCCAGGCTGAATCCACAAATAAGATCTTGGTTAACGTCCTAACCAAGGTAGTCTCTGCTTCACGCAGTGATTGGGACAACAAGTTGATGGCAACCTTATGGGACTATCAAACTGCCTATAAAATGGCTGTGGGGTAGACTCCTTTAAGTTGGCCTACGGCATTGAACCCATTCTACTAGTAGAATTCTTTATCCCTAGCCTGAGAGTAGCCATCCACAAGAGATGGGGTGGAAAGGAGGTATGGACAGAATGCCTAGTTGAGCTAGAACGCCTATCAGATACTCAACTTCTCAATACATATGCGGTAATTTGCAAAAAGGCAAGGTGTAAGAGCTAGTTTGACAAGCATATCAAGCAAGGAGACTTCAACCAGGGTGACCTAGTATTGTTATACTTAGTGAAAGGCCATAAACAAAAGATGAACTTTAGGCGATTAGGGCCTTTCAAAGTCCACACCATCAGCCGAGAACTGGCAACGTAGAGCTCAAAACCCTAGATGGAGAGGGCATAGGCTTCTTCAACGGTAGTTGCATAAAGAAGTACTACCCTCCCATGCACCCATTACATGAGCCTCCGATGCTAGAATCCATTATGAACATACTAGTTTCTATAACTAGATTGAGGACAAAGATGAGGAAACGGTAGCACCCACTTACCTACGCATAATGGTCACCACCCAACAAATGCATACTTTTGACGCTTTGATCAATGAGGGGGCCGACTCGAATATCCTAACTCATGATCATTGGACTCATTGGCCGACCACAACTACAACCCATGAATGCTAAAATTAGCCCATCGCAAAGTTGCAGTCTTTATCGAGTTTAAGAGCATACCCATGGTCTTTTATGTGTTGCCAAACACAAAGGCTGCTGGTATGAAATCCTTGTTAGGAGGCACATTTAAGAAGCAAGCACATTGCAATGTCAATTATGAGTCGCAACACATTCACCTTGCCATAAGCAATGTAGGCATAGTGACAGCTTTCAGTAGCAAGGGCAGAGTGGCTCCATTAAAGCATGCAAAGCCACCAATGGATGAACCTACTACCCAAACTAAGGAGGGGGCCGTGACTTGTCGCAACCTACCAAGATTAGAAAGAGAGAAGAAGACAAGGAGAAGGGAGAGAAAGAAGGAGAAGAAGAAGAAGAAGAGGGAGAGAGAGAGTAGGAGAAGGATAGAAGAAAAGAAGAAGAAGAAGAAGAAGAAGAGGAAGAGAGAGAGAGAAGAGAGAGAGAGAGAGAGAGAGAGAGAGAGAGAGAGAGAGAGAGAGAGAGAGAGAGAGAGAGAGAGAGAGAGAGAGAAGATTCTAGAACTTTTCCAACCTTCCCCCCCTAAGCCCAATTCACGTATGAGATACACGGCTCCCAATAGGCGCTCCCTATTCGTGCATTGTCTCTTGGCCAAGGTTCTTACAGACTTTCTCTCCATGACTTAGAGAGTCTCATAATTGAGGATGGCCCTGAAGCGGAGATCTTCCCAAGTGAATGGAAATCCCACAACCATGGACGGAGATTGGTCAAGATGCCACCACCCATGCAAACACACTGCCATGGCTAAACACTAAATTTTCTCCCCACAATCAGGTACTACTTCGCTGTCTTGCTTATCTCATGAGGATAGGGGATCATAATAAAATTCATATTGCATGGTTTGATAGGTAAAGAACCTAGGCATGAATCTAGTTACGATAGTTGTAATAATCATAAGATATTTCATGTTTATGGTCAATGAAATGATAGGTAAATTGATTAAGGAAAACACATTATCAGATGTTGAAATGCCTGACACAAACACTTGCATGAAGAACATTCTACTGATTAATAATAGAATATATTTTTGTATTATACACTGAATGGATTACCTTAGTTTGCATTTAGAAAGAGCTAGAATCTTGCATTATTTTCATGAAAAGGATTGGAGCCTCGCATCGAAAGAGATAAAAGTACTCCCTTATCAAAAAAATGCGATAGCATCCTAAGATTGCAAACCAGTTTTTCATGCGCAAGGATGATAAAGTACATTAAAGTAACAGTTAGATCATGCACATGTTGATACATGTTAACTTGCACACACAATGGGATTGCATGATAAACATTGTTGGAACACTAGATCTAAAAGAAATTCTGTTTAGAGATCCTTGTCCGAACTCTAGCCGATAGATGAAGACTGGATAAACTATGGCTAATCAGGTTGGAATCTCATTAATGTAATCTTGGTGATGTACTAGCAATATGGGTTAGCACTTGGTGACCTATGATATTAGATAGTACTCTAGGAATTGGGTTGATCTTCTACCCTAAATAGGTAGCCAGGATTAATAAAGGTCAAGATGAAATCACCGAGTTCATTTAAAGGTTCTAGAAGGAACTTGTCAAATCGACCTTGCGAAGCCCTAACCCAAGGGGGAGAGAAAACTTTAGGGTAGTTGATTCATACTAAGCATGTTGCTTGGAATTGTTGAAATGGTTTTAACGAAGGTTGATCTTGTTAAAGATGGATTGTTGACCCAAGTTATGCTTGGTTGTTTGAAAGGTTGTAAAAGTGTTTTGATACATCCAAGTTAAATTCTGGTTGTGCATGCAATGGGATTGCGATGCCTTGAAGCAAGAGGTTGTGCATTCAACTGTTTGTTAATGTGGTTTTGAATGTTAACTCAAGTGGGGTGTGATTGATGATTGCATGGCCGGGTCTGAGATGACTGATTGCCATGGAAACAAAAGGGATGTTTTCCCTAGTAAATGTAATTAAGCCGGTTGCTTCAGCTGTGGTTGTTTTCCTTAAGGGATAATTAAGGAAGGATGGTGCTAGCTACCCCCGTGAACTGCCAAACCCTAACCAAGGGGGTTATGAATCCGCACTGGGAATGTGGACTGAACCCGCTGCAAGAGGTCTCTCCATGGAAATTACTTGGCATAGGAGGACGCTTGGGTGCCAGTGGGGGGCTCTGGTCATAAATTCCAATGCCTCTGTGCCCTACACGTGTTCTACGTGGCTTGAGATGGGATCTCGAGGCCTTGATACTAGTTACAAGGTGAAATCTTGGTAGGATAAACCTTAATTCTGCGGAGCCAGAAAGGAACACTTAATTCTCCTGTATGGGCGGGAGACAAACATTAATTTGAATATAAATTAAGGAAGTGTTTGATCTTGTTTTATCTTGTCTTCGTGTTTGTGCCCTAAATTACGTAAAGGAACTTGTGACTAACGGGTTAATTAAGGAAGCTGATTTTATGTGTCAAACATAATGTGGTAGGTAATTAAATAACTAAAACAACCCTCGAGGGAAGCGTGGTGGATGCAACCAATGGGTCTATCTTACGGAAGGGTGGTCTCGGTTAGCCGAGAGCTTTTCTCAAAGGAAATGTTAACGAGGAATATTAGGAAAAGTCGAACGATGACCTTAGACAATGTTGGTTAGAACCCTCGTTCATACCGTTTTAGGGGACCGGAATGGGAGTATGCCCTACGGGCAGAGAGGTCGAGCAATGCATCCCTCTCATTTCTCATTCTCTTTGAACAAAGTGCGGTATGAGTCTGCTTGGTTCCAGTTGTATCTACGCAAAGTGGAGCGGCTGTAGACCGACGCTAGAAAGATGTAAGGAAGACTCGATTACAAGGAACCCTGACTTCAAGTCGATCCTAGTGGGAATGACCAGATAAGTTTCGTTGTGAGGCACACTCGAGAGACCCTAGTTGGCAAACCCCGTGTCATTCCTTGGGAGTGCCGGGCGGCATCTTCTAGATATTTCTCTCGATGGACTGTTAAGATGTGTCCCGCAATTTGAGGAGCGGGCACGTTACAATTGGTATCAGAGCAAAACTGCTTAAGCTAAGGGCTATGCTACATGATCATAGTTGTGCAGCAGAAGCGTGGTGGGTCCTAACCCACAGGTTTTAGAACCCAATGATAACTTGTCATCAATAAACCCTAAGTGCATTCGAGATGAGGACATCTCGATTCCTCTAAGGGGGAGAGGATGTAATGTCCCCTGTGTCTCACCCATGAGAACCACCCCCCCTAAGAAAAAAAATTTCAAAATTTTTTATTCCCTCTCTCTCCCCCAGCCGTCTGCATGGCGGGGAGAGAGAGAGAGAGTGAGAGTAATGAAGAAGGGGGGGCATGCAGCCCCCCAACATGGCAGGCCCCATCCTCCCTCCATAACCATCTCCCTTCCCCCTACCTTATAAGGGGGCAGAAGCTCCCCCCCCTCGGACAGAGCATATGGCAGCCCCCCTGTTGGCCATGAGGCGCAAGTGCCCCCCTCCAGCTCATCCACAGACGCTGTGCCCCCCCTCCGTTGCAAGTTCCCCCCGTCAGTCTGCCGCAGTGGCCCCCGTGATCAATGTGAAGAGAGAACAAAGAGAAGGAGAGGAAGAAGGAGAAGAAGAGGAAGAGAGAGAAGGAGAAGAAGAAGGAGAAGGAGAGGGAGAGAGAGAAGAAGAAGAAGAAGGAGAAGAAGAGAGAGAGAGAGGAGAAGAAGAAGGAGAAGGAAAAGAAGGAGAAGAAGAGGGAGAGAGAGGAGAAGAAGAGAAGTGAGAGAGAGAAGAAGGAGGTGAAGAAGAAGAGGAAGAGGAGAGAGAGAAGAAGAAGAAGAAGGAGAAGAGGGAGTGAGAGAAGGAGAAGAAGAGGAAGAGAGAAGAGAAGAAGAGGAAGAAGGAGGGAGAGAGGGAAGGAGAGGAAGAGGAGAGAGAGAAGAGAAGGAGAAGGGAGAGAGAGAGAAGGAGAAGAAGAAGACAAGAAGAAGAAGAAGAGGGAGAGAGAGAGTAGGAGAAGGAGAGAAGAAAAGAAGAAGAAGAAGAAGAAGAAGAAGCAGAGGAAGAGGAGAGAAAGAGAAGGAGAAGAAGGGTAGAAGAAGAAGAAGAAGAGGAAGAGAGAGAGAGAGAGAGATATATATATATATATATATATATATATATATATATATATATATATATATATATAAGGTTCTAGAACTTTTCCAGCCTTCCCCCCTAAGCCCAATTCACGCACGGATTCCCTTTTTGTGCCTTTGGGAGTATATCTTCATCATCAAGATATGCTCAGGTGGCATTGGAGTGCTAGAGTTCTGCAATCCCTACACAAGAAGACGCATCCCATTAAAGCTCTCTACTGAAGTTTGTGTATAAGATACACGGCTCAGAATAGGCGCTCCCTATTTGTGCATTGTCTCTTGGCCAAGGTTCTTACGGACTTTCTCTCCATGACTCAGAGAGTCTCATAATTGAGGATGGCCTCGAAGTGGAGATCTTCCCAAGTGAATGGAAATCCCACAACCATGGACGGAGATTCAGGTCAAGATGCCACCACCCATGCAAACACACTGCCAAGGGTAAACACTAAAGTTTCTCCCCACAATCAGGTACTGCTTCGATGTCTTGCTTATCTCATTAGGATAGGGGATCATAATAAAATTCATATTGCATGGTTTGATAAGCAAAGAACCTAGGCATGAATCTAGTTACGATAGTTGTAATAATCAAAAGATATTTCATGTTTATGGTCAATGAAATGATAGGTAAAATTGATTAAGGAAAACACATTATAAGATGCTGAAATACCTGACACAAACACTTGCATGAAGAACATTCTAATGATTAATAATAGAATATATTTTTGTATTATACACTGAATTGATTACCTTAGTTTGCATTTAGAAAGAGCTAGAATCTTGCATTATTTTTATGAAAAGGATTGGAGCCTCGCATTGAAAGAGATAAAATTACTCCCTTATCAAAAAAATGCAATAGCATCCTAAGATTGCAAAACAGTTTTTCATGCGCAAGGATGATAAAGTACATTAAAGTAACAATTAGATCATGCACATGTTGATATATGTTAACTTGCACACACAATGGGATTGCACGATAAATATTGTTAGAATAGTAGATCTAAAAGAAATTCTGTTTAGAGATCCTTGTCCGAACTCTAGTCGATAGATGAAGACTAGATAAACTATGGCTAATCAGGTTGGAATCTCATTAATTTACTCTTGGTGATGTACTAGTGATATGGGTTAGCACTTGGTGACCTGTGATATTAGATAGCTACTCTAGGAATTGGGTTGATCTTCTACCCTAAATAGGTAACCATGATTAATAAAGGTCAAGATGAATATTAGATAGCTACTCTAGGAATTGGGTTGATCTTCTACCCTAAATAGGTAACCATGATTAATAAAGGTCAAGATGAAATCACTTCGTTCATTTAAAGGATCTAGAAGAGGAACTTGTTAAATCAACCTTATGAAGCCCTAACCCAAGGGGGAGAGCAAACTTTAGGGTAGTTGACTCATGCTAAGCATGTTTCTTGGAACTGTTGAAATGGTTTTAATGAAGGTTGATCTTGTTAAAGATGGATTGTTGACCCAAGTTATGCTTGGTTGTTTGAAAGGTTGTAAAAGTGTTTTGATACATCCAAGTTAAATTCTGGTTGTGCATGCAGTGGGATTGCGATGCCTTGAAGCAAGAGGTTGTGCATTCAAGTGTTTGTTAATGTGGTTTTGGATGTTAACCCAAGTGGGGTGTGATTGATGATTGCATGGCCGGGTCTGAGATGACTGATTGCCATGGAAACAAAAGGGATTTTTTCCCTAGTAAATGTTATTAAGCTGGTTGCTTCAGCTGTGGTTGTCTTCCTTAAGGGATAATTAAGGAAGGATAGCACTAGCTACCCCTTGCAAACCACCAAACCCTAACCAAGGGGCTTATGAATCCGCACTGGGAATGCTTGGGTGCCAGTGGGGGTTCTGGCCGTAAATCCCAATGCCTCCGGGCCCTACACAAGTGTTCTACGTGGCTTGAGATGGGATCTTGAGGCCTTGATACTAGTTACAAGGCGGAATCTTGGTAGGATAGACCTTCGAGTTTTATTGCTGGGAGACGGAAGGATTTTTTTGCCGAGCTAGAAAGGAACACTTAATTCTCCGGTATGGGCGGGAGACAAAAAGTAATCTGAAGATAAGTTAAGGAAGTGTTTGATCTTGTTTTATCTTGTCTTCATGCCTGTGCCCTAAATTACGTAAAGGAACCTGTGACTAACGGGTTAATTAAGGAAGCTGCTTTTATGTGTCAAACATAATGTGGTAGGTAATTAGATAACTAAAATAACCCCCAAGGGAGGCATGGTGGATGTGACCAATGGGTCTATCCTACGGAAGGGTGGTCTCGGTTAGTCGAGAGCTTTCCTCAAAGGAAATGTTAACGAGGAATATTAGGAAAAGTTGAATGATGACCTTAGACAATGTTGGTTAGAACCCTGGTTCATACCATTTTAGGGGACCAGAATGGGACTATGCCCTACGGGCAGAGAGGTCGAGCGATGCATCCCTCTCGTTTCCCATTCTCTTTGAACAAAGTATGGTATGAGTTTGCTTGGGTCTAGTTGTATCTACGCAAAGTGGAGTGGCTATAGACCGACGCTAGAAGGCTATAAGGAAGACCCGATTACAAGGAACCCAGACATCAAGTCGATCCTAGTGGGAATGGTCGGATAAGTTCCATTGCGGGGCAGACTCGAGAGACCCTAGTTGGCAAACCTCATGTCATTCCTTGGGAGTTCCGGGTGACATCTTCTAGATATATCTCTCGATGGACTGCTAAGACGTGTCCCGCAATTTGAGGAGCGGGCATGTTACACACTTGGTAAGGTAGTCTGTGGCAACAATGATACTTAGCTTGGGAGTATTGTGCTATAGGCCTAATTGGACCAATGAAGTCAATTCTCCACTTCTAGAATGGCTGGTGTGCAATCATTGGGGTTAACCCCGTTTTTCCCTTACAAGTAGGGACTTTGGTCTATGCTTCCCAAACCAAACTTCATCGTGAAATAGAGTTGGCCATTACATTTGTTGAGACTAAAGCACCTTGCATGATGTAGTATCTCCATTGAAATGTCCTCTAACAATCCTACATGTGCTTCCTTGAGCACATTATACATTTCATGTTTCCAAACACATCTCCTTAAGAGTCCATCCTATCCTAACCGATACAGTTGTCCTACAAAATCAACTGATAGGGTTGGACCTTCAAGATTACTCTTTTTAATCTAGCTTTTTCTATGGGTTTTTCTAGCAATCCATTCTTGAGTATGTGGACTATGTCATCCGCCCAATATGGTGTGAGGTCTACTCTAAACAAATATCGTTTGTTGGACATTCTAAAATGATACACATTTGGTAGGTCATCATCCTGATTCCCTATCCCGCTGCTTCTCTTATGTGGGTATGCGGAACATATGATCTACCATATAATGTTGTTTGCCCTTGCATATGACCACAAAGAAGCAAAATTCCAAAAGAAAAAGTAACCATCAAGCAATGCATCCTATTGTGTAGGGTTTGTTTACAAAATAAAGCAATGCTTGATGATCCACAAAGATGGTAAAGGGTATCGCTAGAAGATAGTGTCTAAACTTCTTTATGGTAAACACCATGGCTAACCCTTCCCTCTTTGTTGTGGAGTATTTTATTTCTATCTTAGTGAGTTGTCAGCTAGCAAAGCTCACTGGGTAGCCTCGGTTATGTTCGCCAGGTTGGCATAACATTGCCCCCACGACAAATTTTGATGTATCAATGTGCACATGAAAGGTAATGGACCAATCTAGGGATTTTAAGATAGGATCTGAAGTCAATAGCTAGTGCTCTGTTGCTTTAAGAAACTATCTAGTTGATCAAACACCAAATCTCGTTGGCTTGCTTGGGTAAGAATTAAGAGACCGTCGTTTTCTAGAGAAAGGGGAATACCTAGCCTCTTTTGATAGATCGCCTCTATCAAGTAGGCAAGAAGTACTATCTTGTGAGAGGCTAAAATACGGGAGGAAAGCAACCCCCCGTGATACCAACTGCCCCCGGGCTTCCCTTCCATCTACCGGAAACCAAAGGATTCATTGCTTTTCCTTTTTTGTCGAACTTGTATAAACACAACCCTATTTGCACCTATCAGTTACGAACTTGCTATTGTTATGAAAGACAACCCCTAGGCTCAAAGTCAGAGCTGTAGCAATGAGTGCTACGGATGGTTTGACAAGGGGCATGGGTGTCACCAATACGGGGGCTCCCCTTAGTGTTCCCATTGGTGAGATCACTCTTGGCCGAATATTTAATGTTCTTGGCGAATATTTAATCCTTTCATAGGTCTGTTAACATTCTTCAATCCACTCAAATACTATTAATATTTTGTAAAAGGTCTAACAATCAATGCATAGTTTAGTACAAACTATCGGTAGTATCATGTGTAGCCTAAGAAACATTGAACTCCCTCAAAGTTGGTTGGAGAGGGAAGGTTTATAATCACCTTGACTTTACAAAAGTCTGTGGCTATCCCATTTCTTGAGACAACATGCCCTAAAATACAACTATGCTTCACCCAAAACTGGCACTTTAAGGGATTCAGTAGGAGACTGTATTACAAATACCGTTTAAAGACTATTTGCAAATTTTCCAAGTGTTCTTCCTAATTGGTATGGACACATAGGTCATTGACAAAAACTTCCAACCATTTTTTGAGCATATCCTTGAAGATGGCACACATGAGGTGCTGAAAAGTGGTGAGAGCATTGGTCAATCCAAATGGCATGACTATGTAGGGAAACACCTCCCATTTAGTGGCAAAAGTCATCTTATGACTATAGTCTGAAGGGACTTGCACTTGGTTATAGCCTAAGAAGCCATCCAAAAAACTATAGGCCTCCTTGCCTGCCACTCTCTCTAGCATGTACTTCATGTATGGTAATGGGTAGTTGTGTCTCTCTTTATAGCTACATTGACCTTCTTATAATTTATGCACACTCGAATCTTTCCATTTTTCTTCATGACTATGACTATGGGTGATACTCAATCTGTGTGGTCTATCTCTTAAATGAATCGTACGCTCAATATCTTATCAATCTCTTTCTTTACTACAGGTGCATGCATAGGATTCATTATGTATGGTCATTGCTTGACTGGTACTGCTTCGGGGGTCATGGGAGTATTGTGAGTCACTATACTTGAATCTATTCCCTTAAGCTTATCTAAGGACCATGAAAATGCATCAAAAAATTCTATTAAGAGATTTATGAGATCATTCTCTTCCTCCTTGATTAGGTCAACTGCTATGTACATGGTGTTGAGAAATGTGCAATCACATCCACTATAGCCTCTTTGTAAGGAATAACAAGGAAAAGAATCACATTGCAAATAAAAAGACTTGGACTAGGTCATGTATGCATGGTTTATTAAAACCGCAATTGGTGAATACCACGGTCTCTTTCCATCTTTTTCCACCTACCAATACCACCTACATAAGCCTATAAAAGTCACTCATCCCCACACTCATTTCATCAGTCATTCTCATTCAGTTGTACTTGCATTATTCTTGGATAATATCAGTTGCTCTTTTTTGTCATTAATTATGCCTCATTATGATTGTCTATTTACTTATCAGTGATCCTCCTTAGCATGTATCCTCAATATTTTTACATGGTATCAGAGCAGGTATCAAGTTAATGAGTTATTAGGCCACTGATTGGGTCACTTCAATTTGAAATTTTGGCTCCCTCCACTTTTCCATGAATCTACCTCCATAGCCACCCACCTTCATTGGAGGGCTTGAATCCCTCAAATGAGACCGTTTTAGCTCATGCTTTCTTCTAGAGAACTCTTCCTCTACTCTAGGCGCTCCTCCCAATCACCTCATAGCCAGACATTGTCACCTCTCTTTGTGCCTGCAATAGCTCGTTGCCTAGATTGCGCCATCTCTAATTCGTACAATCATTCCACCTGTATGTGCAATGATGTTGTCCACTACCATAGGGCATTTGAAGCTATACATCTAAACTATCTCTAGCTCAGAGAGTTTCTCAAATGGTTATCTCTATGAGCAACAATAAGCAAAAAACCAGTCGCCTGTCAAAACCCTAAACAGGGCAACCCTAGCCATTAATCTTCAAGCTAAGATTTTACTTCATTTTCTTACTTCCTTTGGGTCAGCAATGGCACTAACTCTCTGATCTGTTAAAACACCCAGTCCTCAGTAAGCTAGCACTTCAAATCAATAAGAACAAAATTCAACATCAAGATCAACATCAAGTGCTTCAACTATATAGTATCTCTTGATACTATCTAGTGTTGATTAATACTAATCTTCTTGTGTTCTTTGACACACTCAAATTCAACTCTTTTGCTAGTTTATTCTTCGTTACTTGCTACTACTCCTACCAAAAAAATGGGCAAAGATTCACCCTCATGCCAATTCAATGGTGTTGGATTCCATACATGGAGGCTTGTGGTCAATCACGTGTCAAGAGAAGAAACCAAGGGAAGCTGCACTCTCAGTCATAAGGGATAAAAATGATGATAAGGCTCAAACTATTATCAAGCTCGAACTTGATGATAACTACATTTTGTGAGGTGCCTCCTCCAACAGACCCAGAGGAGTCCTCTTAGTAGTCAACCAAAATTCATATCCATGCACATCACCATCCAGTCTTCCCATGGGAAACCTAGGACTTAGTCGAGAACATGGGACTCTCGGTTCTACTTCATAGGGGAAGTGTGGACAAGTCACCCCTAACAACAATCTAACACCCACCTAAGAAATATCAATTTGTAATCAATCAAAGGCAAAAGTGAGGTTAACACCGCACTTGGTTCAAAGAGAGTGAGAAACGGGGGAGAGTGTAACTCAATCCCCCTACCCTATAAGGTAAAATCTCAGCTCTATCTAGTGTTAGAAATTTCTTGGGAGGGTCACAATTTGATCAACTTTATCTAGTATTTCGACTTATCAGGTCCACCCTGCCATAGGTGCTCGATTGTCAGGATCAAAGCCTCCCACTTCCCTCAGTTGGGTTTGCTTTAGTTTTCTAATTAGCAAATCATACTACCATGTTGTTTGGATATATAAAAAACAACTTTCTTTTACTACTTCATTAAACTCGATTCGTTAAACTCAATCTTTAGCACATAACAAACAATTCGAAAATCAATTACTTTATTTCATTCAATAACAAGTAGAACCATCACTCCGTAGAGTGATACAAAACCGTCTTTCCGCAGCAAGACAATGTCTAGCACCTAGGACCTTCCAATCGCTCGGGATTGGGCTATATGTGATCGTACTCTGTCTACGGTCCACGTATGTGGTCAACAGGGAATTTACTGGCTTAGAGCCCCTCTAAGATTCGTTGAGCCTTAGGAGCAGTCCTACATAATAGAGGCACTTATCACTCAGCCCTTTGCCCTCTCAGGTGCTCGAGTGATCAAAAAACAAAAACACCTTACCTCCCTTGGGAGCATAGGACACCCACTCATAGGTGAGTTTTTCCACACTTTGCAGAGTGTTAGGGAGCATTGGGTTGGGGACTCCAATGTCTTGAGCCACCACAATCCACAACTCGTCTGGCTGTGCAAGCATGGAATCATAAGATACATAATTCATCATTCCTAAATCCAAAAGCAATCATAACCATAAAAAAGTTTTAACACACTTGTCAATGTATGTGATGCATAGAATCTATCTCCCTCATCAATTCCCTTGTTCTTTCCTAAAAAGCAATTGATAATACTAACATGCTTTTGTAAGTTTAAGTACGTTCTAACTAATCATAATCTATGTAACAGACTTATCCTATGGGTTTTTCTAACATTACTAACTTATTCCTCATTTTATCATAAAATAGCTTAAAAGTAATCATTTTCTTATTATGTACTAAACCTGATTATCTCTGTTCGGCCACCCATCATGATTACAAGATATGATCACAACCTTAATTTGTTGTGGAATAACCGATCCTTCAGGTTGAATGGATTCAGGGATAACTTCTGTTTGCGCTTCAGCTTCGTGTTGAGTTCCCTCAACAGCGACTACTTCCTCGCGTTGGGGAGTTCTTCAAGCATGACCTCACCTAGCATCTCGACATCTCTTGGGAGTCATGAAAGAAACTTGATGTATTTGAGCAGTGCTTCCTTGTAGGTGTGGAGAGAGAGAGACTTAGCTGATTGCAAGAGAGCTTCATCATGTCAACAACAGAGAGACTTCTGCAAAGGTTGTTCTTTTTTGACGTGACGCTCTACCCTAGGGGTAAAGAGAGAACGCTTGATTTTAACTTTTTTTATGACATCATCCATGATAAAGAGAGAATGCTTTCTTTTAGCATTTTTTATGATATCATCGATGATCCCAAAGAGGGGGCTCCATTTTTGTAGCGTGAAGATAAAAAATTACAAATACATGGCACGAGTGTCACTCCAAGCTCATGACTAAGGCTACAACCAAGGCATAGATCTTGACATCTTGGCCTTGGCATACTTGGCAATGGGCTACAAAGACTTTGTTGGTGCCATTGGTTGCACATAAGAAGCTCCCACTAGTTGTAGGAAAACTTCTCATGAGGTAACCCATCCCAGCAGTGCCATCACCCAATTGCACTTAACTGCCAAGTGACTATCCACTAGGCTAGTTCTTTTTGTTGTTCTTTACTACAAACATAGTTTTAATAAGCTTGTCCTGGGAGGGTTTCCCAAGCCTTTCTTCCATAAACTAGCATATAATACTTCATTAATAATAACAATTATTTTCATAGTTAGAGCTAGTTTTAAAAATGTGCAAGCTTTACCATTTTGTTTTCAACATAAATCAATTTTTGGAATGTATATGTATATTGTTTATTAAAATAAACTAAGTAATGGAGACATTACATTCTTCCTCCCTTAGAGAAATTGAGATGTCCTCATCTTGAGAGAAATTGGGGGCATTCTTTCATAAGGGTTGCCTTATCGATCCAAGTGGTATCCTCTTCAAGATAATCCTTTCATTGTACTAGGTATTCTCTTAGGATTTGGCTTCTTAGAGGTTTCTCCCTTATATCTAGAATATTCTCGGGTTGCATTTCCAGAACTCCTTGGGTAGGCATGACTATTTGTTTGTCATTAAGCACATGATCGGGGTTTAGTACATAAGGTTTCACTAGGCTTACATGAAATACATTGTGAATCTTAAGATGGGGTGGCACTTTGAGCTTGTAGGCTTGCCTTCCCATTACTTTAATTACTTCCTATGGTCCACAGTACCTTGGACTAAGCTTTCTATATTTCCCCAAGGATAATGAGGTCTTTTCAGGCCTTACCCTTAGAAACACCATGTCACATTTTCGATCCTTACCCTTAGAAACACCATGACACCGTTTCGGGCCTTACTACCCTTAGAAACACCATGTCACCTTCCTAGCATGTTCTTATGAATCTTTCAAGATTTACATAGGACTTTTTAAAATCTTGAGCAGCTTGAATGTCATGTCGGATCAATTGGATTTGTTGGTTCATCTCTCCAAGCATAACCTTAGAAGCCTCTTCCTTGAGAGTGGGATCTGAGAAGTTTAGAGGTGTATGACATTCTTGCCCATACAAGGCTTGAAATGGCGACATCTTGATTTTTTGTTGAAAGGCAATGTTATAAGCAAACTCCACCAAAGGTAGATGTTCAATCCATTGTTTCAGTTCTTTGCCATAGTAAGACCTTAGAATATCTTCAATGGTTTGGTTCACCCTCTCAGTTTGGCCATCAGTTTGAGGATGATAAGTAGTACTGAAGCATAGTTGCATTCCAATTTCTTGGAATAGGCAAGTCCAAAACTTAGAGGTGAACCTGGAGTCTCGATCACTAATTATGCTCTTTTGCAATCTATGTAACCTAAATACTTCTTTGGCCCCAAGGTGAATTACTTGGGTGGATAAATCCTTGCTCTATCAGTTGCCTCAGTTGCTCCTTAAGCTCAATAGCTTCAGGAATAGACATTTTGTATGGTCATTTTGATACTGGTTTGGCTCTACGAATCAATTGTATTTCATGATCAACCTCATGATTTGGAGACAGTTGAGTCAATTCTTCTAGAAAGACATCCTTGAAGTCATTGATCCAAAAAGGTAGAGTTCCTTCATTATTCTTTTCAACCTTATTCAACCGGATCATGTAGATTGGTTGGCCTTTCTTCAATCCTTTCCTGAGTCGGCTTGCCTTGGCCAATTGGACTCTAGTTCTTCCATCTTTCCCATATGCATTTACAGTTTCTCCTTCCAAGTCTTGAAAGATTATTTCCTCTTCAGCACATAGAATTTGGGCTTTGTTCTTCTTGAGCCAACCCATTCCCAGAATGCAACCGTAGGATCCTAGTGGTAGAATTCGGAATTCTACTTCAGTTGTATGGTTGTCTAACTCAAATTGAAGTTTCCCTACAGTTTCAATTGAGGTGATTTCCTTCTCGCTAGCCAATTCTACTATCATTTTCTTATCCCCCTAGATTCTAGATGCAATCTTTTAACTATTTTGGGTGCAAGAAAAGAATGAGTGCTACCACAATCAATCAAGATTATAAATGACATACCCTTGTAAGTAGTTGAAGTTTGAATTACTGAATATTGGTGGTCCACTTCTTTCCTTTCCATGGCAACATGAATGAATCCTCTTTCGATTTCTTCACCTAAAGTGCATTCCTCGAGCTATCCAATCATGGTATTTACCCAGGCTACTCTTCCACGTCCATGGCTTGGATTATTGTTGCCATTCCCTCGGCCTCTTCCACCAACCTGGTTTGGGTTAGGATTTTGTGAACAATTAGGACAATTTTTCCCTAGGTGTCCAATCCTTCTGCACTGGTAGCATTGCCTATTGTTGCCTATCCCATTTGTTCTTTGGGTGATTGCATTAGCTCTACCATTCCTTCTGGCATTGGCCATGTCGACACCACGATTTGGGTAGCCCCTTCCATAGTTGTTTATTGGGCAGTTCCTCTTTGGCCATTTTGAAGGATTTCCTTGGCCATAGGATTTGCTCACATAAGAGCATCTTCAAGACTCATTGGTCTCATTGATTCAAGGAAAGTGTCAAAGGGTGTATTTAGTCCTTGGCAGACCTTGCAATCTATTGGGACATTGCCATTGGGGGTGCATATTTGCGTAGACTCACAAACTTAGAATAGTATCCTTCCAAGGTTAGCTTTAATTGTCGTAAATTGTAGAATTCATTCATCTTGATTGATTCAAAATATGGGAAAAGATAACATCCTTTCACAGTTTCTTTGATCAGCTCCCAAGTTTGGGAATCTTCTGTTACCAATTTATCTCGGCAAAACTGTTTCCACCGAAGCTTAGGTTTGCCAATAAGACAAAGACGAGCAGTTATGGATTGATTTGCAGCAGTAGTTTTAGCTGGCTAGGAAATAATCATCCATAGCCTCAATCCAAGCTTCTGCATCTTGCTCCACCTTGGGTCCTTCAACACTAAACCTAGGTAGTGATGTTTGCTTGTTGAGAAGAAACTTCTTCTCTTGGAGTTCCTTGTATGTTTCATCAATTCCACTAGTTGGCAATTATGATTTACCACACAAGTTGAAAGTTAGTTTTGATTTTCCAAGAGTTAAAGTACCTACTCTCTCTGAGTCAAATTTAGAAAATAAGGTAATATTTATTTATCAAAAGAAGAAATAAAATGGAGATCAGTCATGGACTTTGTGTAATGGTACATTTACAAAGTAAGGGGATTTCTTATCTGTCTCTAAGGCTCTATAAACTAAGGGTAAAGGAGGGTATCCTCTGATAGAGTAGCCATTTTTGGCATGCCTCCTGTGGACTGCTATACACTCAGGATGTATAATTTGGATGACTTGTTCATACACCCAACAATGTAGGGTCATTGTCACAATATCATTAACCCTCTACCCTTCAAATAAGCTTCAAATAAGAAACATCGAACTAGTTTTAGTTCTTCAAGTCATTTCAAAAACTTGAGATGGACTTTCACATCTTCTTTTGACAGAGTTGAGTCTAAGTAAAAGCAACGGTCGTCTTGTCCCCAAGTTTGGCTCTAGTTGTAGCCCCTTCGTAAGCTTAATCAACTCCATAGACTCAGTCTTCTCTAAGATAGCCATCACGCTCTTTCTTAATTCCAACATGTTTAACTAGCAAGTTCTGGAATACAAGATCTCAAAATCAATCGCATACTAGTAGAATGCCTCACTGTAGACTGTGTTGCATGTCCAACATCATGTCTAATAGCCTGGTCATGAGTACCAACTTCTATTACTGTAGGTTGTCCAATTGGTTGTACGGGAGCAGGTAGCTCCTCTTGAAAGATAACAATGTGTATCTCCATTTCCTTCTTAGGCTACCTATTCATTTTGTCCTCATGAAACACAAACATCATGGCTGTGGATGACTTTTCTTGCCTGTTGTAGATCCCAGAGACGATATCCCATCTCACATGCATCTCCATAGCTAAGGAATATGCATTTCACACTTTTAGGATCCAACTTATTGCACTTGTCCTTGGGGACATGGCAAAATGCCTCACATCCAAAGACATGCAAATGAGTATAAGAGGGACGCTTTCTTGTCCATAACTCCTCTACAACCTGGAAGTCAATGCCATTACAAGGTGATCTATTAATGATATGCACTATAGTCATAATTGCCTTAGCCTAGAAATGCTGTGGTAAGCTTGCATGGCTAGGCATACTTCATGCCCTCTCCTAGATAGTCCTGTTCGGGTGCTCAACTATACCATTCTAGGGAGGGGTGTAAGGGGTTGTCAACTGGCACTTAATATCCAGATCATCACAAAACTTCCCAAAATCATGTAAAACATACTTGGCCTCATTATCTATCCTTAGGCATTTCAGCCTATGCCTAGACTGGTTCTCGGCTGAAGCAAGCCAATGTTGAATTATTGCCAAGACATCAAACTTCTGCTTTAAGGGATAAGCCCAAACCTTGCATGAAAAGTCATCAATAAATGTAACAAATTACTTCACATCCCCAATGTTGAATTACTACCAAGGGGGTGTGAAGTATAGTTCATGACATTGTGGCCTAACGTGGCCCTTTTTTCCACAATGATGGCATGTAACATTTGCATTCCTGCCATGAGATTTGTTGCATGATTTCCCATGAGACTTGGAGTAGGATCTTTGAGAATCCCATCCATGGCCATTGCCATTGCCATTCTTTCCATTTCCATCATTCATGCTTCTAACTTTTCAATGCATGAGAGACAAGTGAGGCATCCAGATTCTTTCTATTTATCTCTTCCTAAAGAAGATCACTCTCAACATAAGATAGCTTAAGCGTAGTAGAGGCACACAAAGTAGTACAAACGATATCCCAAGAGTCATTAAGAGTGCCAAGCAAGAACAAGGGAGTCACATCCTCCTTAAAATCAATTCCCTGCAAAACCAAATGTTTCAGGATAGCATGGAAGTGGCTCAAATGAGTAGTGTTGAGATGACAAGCTCAACACATGTGGACATTGATGATGGACCGCCTGGTTAGATGGGTCCACACATCTACACTTAGCACGTTGGTGGTCATTATGACTCTAACATGGCCACTAACTCATTACTTATTATATTCAGGTTGTTACATCTATTTACAGCTGGCATAGTTATAGCACCAGTCGACTAGTGTAGTCGGTTATGCATTGTTTGACTTAGTAGGCCGCTTTCCTTTATGTTGTATCTTATCTATACTTTGTGTACATTGCAAAGAGTGTGGAAGAAGAAGAAAAAAATTAGCAACAAAACGTTTTGGCCTCCACTTCTCTTCTTGCCTCTTGAATGAGCTTCTCCTTGTGCATTCTGTGTGTTCGGTGCAGCATCTTGAGCAAGTCCCCCCACCACTCGATTCTTGATATGATATCAGAGCCGTGCCACTGAGAGAGGCTGATTTCGAAGACTGAAGTGAAGGAGAAGAAGCAAGGTTCGAGCAAGCAAGCCACGGGTAAGAAGCTGTTCCATTCTTCCACTCTTTCTCTTGGACAGTCCCTGTGGAGGTACCAGAAGTAGGTAGAGCAAAAATCTCACATTGCAGTGAGATTTTGGTGTGCGCGAAGAGCATTGTGTATTCTGTAGATAGCCCTTTAGGACTTTCCCGTAGTTATTTTGGGCATTTGAGGCCATTTCAAGCCCCATTTTAGATTCGCAAGGTTGCGGACAACAGTTTGAGATACCCTGCAATTTCAGTTGTGTCTGCCGTATACAGGTTATAGATTTCAGATCTGTAAGTTCAAAGGTGTTTACCAGCAAATAAACACAAGGTTTATATGCAAACTGGTTGCAGATTGCATATATTGTTGAGTAGATAGTGAAAAAGGCTATTTGGTGTATTGCTGTGTACTACAGGTCGAGGGTTGCAAAATATTTGCTTGCTATTTGATATTATTTTTGTGATAATGGCAAAGAAGAGTGGAAACCCCATCATTGAGAAGCTCGACAAGAACAACTACCGTTCTCATGGAAGTTCCATGTCACAAACTTCCTTATTGGAAAAGGCCTCTACGAGTTTGTTTCAAGTGAAGAAAAGGATCCGGAGGTGAGTGATCCTCCAACTACAAAAGAGACAAAGGCACGAAAGGAATGGAATGCAAAAGACAAAAAGGTCATGTATTGACTATCTACAGTAATTGACAATAATATGCTGGGACATATTAGAAATGCAGAGAATTCATATACAGCTTGGACCATACTTGAAAGTATGTTTTTCGTAAATACAAAGGCACGAAAGATTCAACTAAAGCAAGAGTTGAATACATTGAGGAAAGGGAAGATGTCTATCAATGAGTATGCACTAAAGGTAAGGAGCATTGCAGATGCCTTGGCAACGATTGATGCAATGCCCGATGATGATGATTTGGTGTCGTCTATCTTGGGTGGAATTAACAATGAAAAGGCTTGGAAGTCTTTTGTAACTTCCGTATATGTCAGAAAGCCATTTCCAGATTTCGATGAGTTGGTCTCCCTTATGATCACTGAAGAGATTAACATGCAGAGTGAGACATCTGCAAGAAGTGGTGAACAGGTCCAAGCTTTCTACTCCAGTTCAGGAAGGGGACGTGGCAGGCTCTCTTCAAGAGGCCGTGGTACAAGACGTGGTAGTGACAACCAGCAAAACAGAAAGGTGTTGTTGCAGATATTGAAATTTGGCACAAACGCATTGGACATGCAAATATACAAAGGCTGAAATTAATGCAGTCCAAAGGGTTGGTTACAGGTTTACCTACATTTAGAGTTGCAGCATTTCATAAAGTATGCGAAGCATATCAGTTTGGTAAGCAGGAAAGACAACCCTTTTCACATGACAGAGATGTAAGCAGAAATATCCTTAATGTTGTGCATACAGATATTTGGGGGCCTACACAAAACGTATCTCTTGGAGGTAGTTCATACTTTGTCACATTCATTGATGATTATTCTAGAAAGCTATGGGTATATTTTATGAAGTAAAAGAGTGAAGTGTTTGAGCACTTTAGAACTTTCAAGGCTGCAGTTGAAAGAGAAACATGCTTGAAAGTAAAGTGCTTGAGGTCAGATGGAGGGGGAGAGTACCTCTCGAATGAGTTCAGTGATTTTCTGAGGTCTCATGGGATAAAAAGACAGTTCACATGCAAGTATATCCCACAGCAAAATGGGGTTGTAGAAAGGAAAAACAGGCATATTGCAGAAGTTGCACGTGCCTTGATGGCTGAAAAGAATATGCCTAAGCATTTTTTATCTGAGGCTATTCATACTGCTGTTTATATTATGAACAGAACTCCCACAGCTACAATTCATGGGATGACTCCTGAAGAATGCTTTACTGGCAAGAAGCCAGATGTATCGCACTTGAAGGTATTTGGCTGTGTTGCATATGTTCATGTGCCAAATGAGCTACGGAAGAAGCTTGATCCAAAGGCAGAAAAATGTGTCTTTATTGGATACTCTTTAGAGCAGAAAAGGTATCGCTGTTATAACCCTGTCACATGTAAGTTCAGAGTGGGCAGGGATGTCATCTTTGATGAAATGAGAAGTTGGTATGCATCTAGTGGTGATGCACCAGATGATGATTATGATCATGACACTCATGTGCAGGCTGAAAAGCAAGAATCACGGACTCTTAGTGGACCAAAGACATCATCTGGTAGTCCTTGGTCTGGGAGACTAAGGACTAGCTCTACATCTTCAGGTGCATCTAGCAGCACTACAGGTAAAGACAAAGGAAAGAATAAAGTGTCAGATGGCATTGATGCAGTTCTTGATGAAGACTCCAGTGGCTCAGAGAGCTTGGATGATGAGCTCGGTATTCCTTCTGTCAGGACACCAGGTATACAGAGAGCTCATAGTAATGTAAAGGCTCAATTGAGTGATCCGGTGGTACGCAGATCTAGCAAGGTTAGATACCCTGTTAAAAGATTTGGTTTTGAAATGCAGCTCACCATTATGCTTATATGGTGAAACTAGTTGAGGATGTTGAGCCCACTTGTTTTGAGGATGTTGTTGGTCATACTCATTGGGATGTAGCAATGGATGAAGAGATGGCTGCATTAGAGACCAATAAGACAGTGGGTTTATAATATTAAGCACAATGCAGATGGTTCTATTAGTAGGTACAAAGCTAGGCTGGTTGCAAAAGGCTATGCTCAGGGTTATGGCATAGATGATGAAGAAACCTTCAGTCCAATTGCTAGGATGGCAACTGTCACATGTGTGATTGCTTTGGCAATAGCCAAAGGTTGGAGGTTGCAGCAAATGGATGTGAAGAATGCATTCTTGCATGGTGATTTGAAAGAAGAAGTGTATATGGATCAGCTAGCAGGTTATGAAGATTTAGAGCATCCCACGTATGTGTGCAGGGTGAAGAAGGCGCTCTATGGACTCAAGCAAGCACCTAGAGCATGGTCTGACAAGATCAGAGAGTATCTTGTCAATATGGGATTTTATGTTTCTAATGATGATCACTCACTTTATGTGAGAAAGAGAGATGCAGGTTTGGTCATCATAGTCATCTATGTGGATGACTTGATTATTACAGGTGATAGTGATAGTGGGATTGCTGAAGCCAAGGACTTTTTAAAGAAGAAGTTTGAGATGAAGGATTTAGGTGAGCTATGGTACTTCCTTGGCATTGAGGTGATCAGATGTGATGATGGTATATGGTTGTCCCAAAGACAATATGGCTTGGATATGTTGTCCAAGTATGGTATGATAGCATGCAAACCACTTTCAGTCCCGTTGGAGTAGAATATAAAGTTGAGTGCTAATGTTGGGGATGAGATATAAGACCCTACTATGTTCAGGAGGATAGTGGGGAGTTTGATCTACATAACCATTACAAGGCCAGACTTGAGCTACGTTGTTGGTCTTGTGAGTCAGTTCATGCAAGTACCTAGAAAGCCACATTTGGATGCAGTCATACGCATATTGAGATATGTGAAGTCCACATTACATTATGGACTTTTCTATGAGGCAGGTACAGATGTACATATGTTTGGATACACAGATGCAGATTGGGCTGGTAGTATGTTTGATAGAAGATCTACCAACAGATACATGTTCTCTCTTGGTAGTGCAGCAGTTACTTGGAGCAGCAAAAAGCAATCTACAGTTGCTTTGTCAAGTACAGAGGCTGAGTATAGAGGTGGTGTTGTTGCAGCATGTGAGGTAGTATGGCTACAAAAGTTATTGGCTGATTTAGATGTGCAGGTGGAAGGTCCAGTTGTCATTTATTGTGACAACATAAGCAGTATACAGTTGGCTAGGAACCCTGTGTTCCATGCCACGAAAAAACATATTGAGGTACACTACCACTTTGTGAGAGAGAAGGTACTAGCAGGTGAGATTGACTTGGTGTATGTCAGCACATAGGATCAGATAGCTAACATCTTCACGAAGGCATTGGGTACAGAGAAGCTTCAAAAGTTTCGAAGCTTACTTGGAGTTGCAAAGATGCAGTTGAGCTTGAGGGGGGGTGTTGAGATGACAAGCTCAACACATGCGGACATTGCTGATAGACCGCCTGGTTAGATGGGTCCACACGTCTACACTTAGCACGTCGGTGGTCATTATGACTCTCACATGGCCACTGACTCATTACTTATTATATTCAAGTTGTTACACCTATTTACAGCTGGCATAGTTATAGCGCCAGTCGACTAGTGTAGTCGGTTATGCATTGTTTGACTTAGTAGGCCACTTTCCTTTTTGTTGTATCTTATCTATACTTTGTGTACATTGTAAAGAGTGTGGAAGAAGAAGAAAAAAACCAACAAGAAAACGTTTTGGCCTCCACCTCTCTTCTTGCCTCTTGAGTGCGCTTCTCCTTGTGCATTCTGTGTGTTCAGCGCAGCATCTTGAGCAAGTCCCCCCACCACGCGAATCTTGACAAGTAGACATATCTCCTTCATGCGGAGATCCATAAGTTATTTTAACCAGTACATTTGAAGCTTGAGGAGTCGTGGTGGTCAATTGAAGCTCACAAGAATAAGAAGGAAAAGAGTTGGAATTTGTTTGTGGATGCTTAATAGCAAGATACATGAGATGCTTGGTGCACTAACAACCTTCTATTTGTCCAATTGGTAACCACTATAAGCTAGCAGATAGAGTATTCTTCACAACCTATGCTATTGGAACCCTCCACATTTGGTATTATATTGGGGCAATGACACTATGGCAATCCTTAAAAGAATGAATGTTGATACTTTTAGAACTGAATATCTTTCCCTCTACAGTGGAATGAAAGCTAAATTTAGAGACATTGAAAAGAAGAAAGTAGAAGAAATATTGACAAGAGAGTCCTCCAAAGACTAAAGTCCTTTTGATTCTATTCTATTGAGTATAGACAAGCTGGGTGTAGCTAACTCCCTGATGAATGACACAATCAAGGAGCAAGCACTAGAATGAGTCCATAGGTACATGAGAAGAGAAAAGGCAAAAATCAAAGCCAAGAACAAGCTAGTAGCAGAAGCCTCCTTTGATGCCCTTGTGGCACTATTTAAAGAAGTCTCCATGGTGAATCAAGGTTCCCTTCCTAGCTAGATCTATCTTGGAAATATTGATGAGGACAGAACAACGAATGTAGTCATGTTGGCGATCTTTAAGGGTGAGTACAATGAAGAGCTTGATCTTCATGTAGCTCATTTCACGGTAGCATGTGTAGCCAACAATGCCAGAATCTACGAGTATTAGTTGGCGATATTCCCCACCACTTTCAAAGGTGTGGCATTTTAGTGGTATAAGAGACAAGTAGCATAAATTTTTTTCACATGGGACAACTTGAAGGTGGCCTTTTTCACTAAATTCAATTGTGAAGGTTTTGAAGAGTGGATGGAGAGAAGTTTATGAACTTAAGTTAGTACTCTGGTGAACGGGTGGAAGCATATGTTTCTAGAATGGAATCCATAATAAAGAGATGGACCAACCATCACTTGCATGAAGGCATCCAAAAGGGAGTTTTTCTTAGAGGGCTACAACCAAAAGATTATACGTTTGTGAGATGAGAAGACTAGTCAACCTATAAGCTGCAATGGAAGGTGGAAGACTATATGATGAAGTTGAAGCAAGGCAAGGTTGTCAATGACCTCATGAAAAGGATTCTTACCTCCTCCTATGCTAGGAATGGTATACCTATCAAATATAATCCCAAGGACTATTTCCTATCCCTACCCTCAAATGCAAACAATGTCACAGTATAGTCCATCAAATCCACAGTGCTGCAGACAACACTACCTCAAATGATGGTTTAACCACAACAACAGTGACCTCAAACAGTTCCCTTAATGGCAACTCAACCACAGCAATGGAACCCTACCAATTGGAACCAACAACCACTAGTGTCAACAGGAGCTCTAAATCAAAATCAGAATAGAGGACCCTTTGAACAAATCCAACCAATCTATATAGTGATTATAGAGACTTCACAAAACCATATTGCAAGTAATCTAGGAGGAGAAATTTTGAAGGACTATTTGTCCAATTTAGTTGCAAGCATTAAGAAAGAGTTAATGAATGTGATTACATAATAGATACTACATACACTAAAAGTGAATAATACCAATATATCCAATATTGTAGAAGATTGAAGAGATGTGATGCCATCAAATGCATGATGTGGAAAGAAATAAAGCAAGGAAGGTTGGAGCGAAAATAAAAGTGAGCATTAGAAAAGGATTAAGTGTCGCCTTGCGAGGGCTTGGTAGGTTATTGGGTGCCGAGACAGGTCCTGAGGCCGATGCCCTGTTCTCCTTGGGTCACTACGCTCAGCTCCCTCCTTTTTACATGCCCAAGTATGTTGATAAAATAAAAACCCTAAAAGAAGAAATGTACTGAAAGAAAATACTCCTTGATCAGGCTATAGGAGTCCTCGCCTTGTAGGAGCTCCTAGTTGTGTTGTCTTTAGTTGGTAAGTAGTTCAGACTACCACTTAGGAAAACCTCTTTGATAGGTTTTTTAGTTTGGCTGTGTTGGAGCAGTTGGTTAGTGACTCACTTCGGATCTTCTATTAGATGATGCTAGGCCTACTCCTTGTGGATGTCATGCCTTGGTTCTGTCCAGGGGTAGGGGGAGCATTGTGCTGAGTTTTATTATATGTTTGTTTTGTATCAGTTTGATGCTTCTTTGGTTGTTTATGTGCAGATATGTTCGTGGATTCGACGAGCTGGGTCGCCCTATCCCGTGGTCGCCAATGAGAGCGGAATTTTGGTGCTGGGAATTGCTTAAAAATAGTTAAAAATTATGAATATCAAGGGAAAAATATCCAATGTCAAAGGCGGCGGCTCTTTTAAGTAACAAAGTGCTTTAAAGGTACCCAAGCGACACTTGTTGATTTTTCATAATTTTTCAGATAGTTGTGCGGGTTGACACGAGCTACTGGCCAATGCGGGATGCCAAGCCGGACGCCTAGGATTTTTCAGAGTTCAATTCTGAGTCCGGACGGGGAAATGGCCAAGGAAACGGTCAAGATGCGAAGAGGTGGACATTAGAGTGGCCAAAGTCGGCATGACCCTTGGGAGCCCAAAATTAAAATGTAGCATGAAACTTTTGAGGAGAGAGATGAAGAAATTGTGAGGAGAAGATCACGCCTGTTTGCGCCAAAAAATGCGCCATCATGAGGGGAGATCAAGCATGCAGCCTGCAAACAACCTACCCAACAGACATTGGCCCTTGCTTCCCTCCTGAATGCTGACTCTATCACCGCCCTTCGCCCGTCAATTGATGGCCTGAATGTTGAGATAGAAATCTAGTCTTTCTCTCTCCTCCCTCTCTCTCCTCTAAAGGCAAGCTCATGTGGGAAGAGAAAAGAAGAAGAAAGAATGGTGGAGGCTTGTCCGGCATTGATCGGATTGCTTCACGGGCTAGAAATGGTGACTTGTGATCGTCATGAGCATGAAGTGCTGCTGATTTTTTGATTTGTAGCCATGGACATGAAACCCGAAACACGCAAATAAGCGGTAATTCAATTTTTTCAAAGGAAATTTGAGATTTCATGGCTTTTGATTGATAAAATGTTGTTCATGTGGACTAAATATTGTTTATGTTGCTATTGTCCATGAGTACTTGTTGTTCATAATCAGAAAATCAGAAAAACATACATCTTGTGACTCAAAATAATACACTAAAACACGTAAAATATGGAAAATCAAGGGAAAATGATGTTTTTTGGGCAAAAAAATGGAGGAATAAATAGGAACACCAACTAAATTTTCATTTTTGTTGTAAGAAGGAACTAAGGGCCATAGCCCATAACCTATTTTGAATTTTTAGTAATTAAATAATGCAGAAAATAAGGGAAAATACAAGGAAAATAGAGAAAAACCACAAAAAATAGGGAAAAAATGCATTTTGGGTGCGGAAAATTAATGAAAATTAAGAACAATGTTTGTGAATGTTTGTGGGGACTGAAGCATGAGGATTTGCCTCAGTTTATCCCCACCTTCTTGTTCTAGTGTGTTTTTCCCGCTCTTTACACATAAAATGATGGCAAAATGCCTATAAATCTATACAACAATGCAACATTTGATCGATGGGAGGGTAGAGTAGTTAAAATGTGTCTAAATGCGGAGTAATGATGAAAAGATTTCTGGCCTTTGGTTGCATGCCATATAGGTCGGTGAATAATTATAGAATGAGAGCCTAGTAGCACGAGGGATTCCTCGGTGCTAGGTTCGTGCAACGCCGCATAAGAACGGTAGTTGAAAATCATTAAAAGGATGTTTTCCACATGTGCGCAATATGGATTTTATAATTTTTTGAGCACTTAGCATCCACACTATGCATAAATCATGGAAATATTTAAAGGTATCAGAAATCCTGGATGCATAGCAATTGCTTTCATTAGGACCTTGACCCACGTTGAGTGAGAGACAGGACACCCTAAGCCATAGGCTAGTCGTGGGGTCTGGGGAAAGAGAAGTAAGGACAATGGTACATTCCTATATACGATTAAATGGTACCTTGAGCGGATTTTGTGCGAAATGTTTATATGTTGAGCGACGCACCAAGGGGCCAATCCCCAAGGTGTAGGAGAGTCGCAGAGGGGTGGCAGCATTCAGCTATTGGAGGACCCCCTATGTCTGTGCTTCGTGCCATTAGGCAATGTGTAAGGGACTCCCTCTGAGGAGTAGTGGGTGAGAGAAGAGTGGACTACAAGCGACGTAATACAAACGCAAGACATTTAGGAAGGCAATGTATGTGTCATCAACGCTCCTGGCCGCGAGGCCGTGGGGTTGTTGAGCGCGTGAGATAGAGGTCCGGCTAGTGCACGAGCCAGTGCCCGCCCATTCTAGGTTCCATCAGATACTAACACACCATAGGATCAATCTCCTATAGATCTTTATATGACCATGCAAACACATCCAAGTTCTCCTTTACTAGGTCATGCAAGACTGACAGCTTCTCTTCTAGAAGATTGGTTCCCACCTTCAAGTGACATTCAATACCATATGTATCCCACAAAAGTTACTTTCTTTTCACCTTCCACTTTGCAGATGAAGGTCTAGTGGATTGCTTCTAGGTATAGATCTAACTCCTTCAAGGGAGTGGCCTCCTCATCTGATGCTTTGCTAGAAGTGACTTCTTCTCTCAATGGGAGCTCAATTGGCTCTTTGGGATGTTGAAATGGTATCATGGCTATTTCAAATTCTGTGGGAGAGTTAATTATCTCTTAACTCAAGGACTCGTCTTCTGAGGATGCCTCTAAGAATGTCATATAACAAGAACCATCTGAGTTCTGTTTTGGGCTGCATAATTGGTGTTTGTTGGCAAGGTGCATCATCATCATCCTTTCTTGAGAAGAGTTAACTCTCAAGCAACAACAGCCACTACTGAAGGAGGGCTTATTTTGCTTAAGTCATTCCTTATAAAGGTTTTTTATATGATGCGATTCATTTACCAGTCCAAAGGGTACCAAAGTCATTCTATCCAACAGCATGAGATCTTTCAATTGGATAGATTCCTCTACCTCTCTTCCATAATATGTGTCTTGAATTTCATTTTCATATTCTTTAGGCATTTTCTCTACCGCCTTTATAGGGGCTAAGTAGGAGAAAAATTGACTATGCTATATCTTTTGCTTATGCTTCTACCTCTGGCTTTGCTTTTGTGTCTATCTCAGCTTCTGCTTTTATCTCTAGCTTTGGTGTGGTAATAGGGAGAATAGTACATCCATGCCTCTATATCACTATTAGAAGTAATTTTAGAAGTTGTTTCTGATTCACGCATTAGGATTTCATCCATCAACAAAGATTTTACTTCTTTTGGGAGTTGGCTTATAATGCCTACTGTTAGGGATTGTACCTCTATTTTCTTGGGAAAGATTTATTTAACAACTTCTTCATCTACTGATGTTCCATCTATAACTTTATTGGAGGAGTTTGTTAAGACTTTGATAGAGGTGGATCCATTACCTTTTTGCGAGACATACAACTTTACTACCACCTTGTTGGGTCCTCTGCCCAAGGTTAGGGTTCCTTGAACTAATCCCTGCATGCTCTTGCTTCAAAAAGCCATGGTCTTCCCAATAGTAGAGGATATGAGGTTCCATAGAAATTTGGTTTTACCACCAGATAGGTCAGCCAATAGTCTCTTATTGCTAGGGTTTTCTTCACATATGGGAGAATGCCCAAAGGCTTAATTCTACTTTGATCTGCTAGTTGAATAAACCATTGTGTAGGTTGCATGCCTTGCATGTCTAGATTCTTCATTGTCACAACCATCATTATATTCACTAATAAGCCTCCATCAATCAATGCATCTACAACAAAGCATCCTTCAATCCAAACACCAATCTTTGAGGTACCAGGATATAGGAAGGCATTAGCCACATCCACTTCTTTCATAGACTCTAGGGTCTTATTGGACTTAGTGGTAGCTATAGGAGCAATCCTTAGGCCACGTCTTCTTGTCACTATGCTTTTAAATTTCTTGAAATGACTGAGGGATAGCATGAACAACTATCGAAATGTTAGATTTGGTTTGAAAGTATCTAGGTCTTTGACCAAGTAATACTCTCTTATGGGATCCACAGGCTTCTCCAATCAGCAAGGGAATGGGGCATAAGCTACTTTCATCTTTCCTATTTCTTCTAGTAGTAGAACATCTAAACTTCTCTATTTACTAGGATTACTTTTGTATCCTCCATGTCTCGAACATCTGATCCTACTTCTCTAACTATCTACGTATCCTTCTGTGGCACTGAATTGCTCCGTACTATATTGTTCCGTTCTATACTGTTCTGTTTCTCTTTTAGTAGATTGAACTTCACAGTTTTGATAGAGAAAATGTTCTCTACTATGGGTTCTCTTTTCTTGGTACAAGTTATTGCGATATCTTCCACTTTCACTAAGTTGGAGGTAGGTTATTGGGTCTTCTGTTGGTTATCCGTGGTGTTGGCTTTAACAAGAGCTAGACTAGGATAGTCTTTTGCAGTGTGGCCTTCTCCTTTGCATTGAATATATTAGGGCTTGTAGTCCATGGACCATTTAGGGTTTGGACAATTTGATGAGATACGTCACTTTTCTATGCATCTATAACACTCCACTTCTGATCTTTGGCCATTGCCAGACTGTCGTCCTCTGTAGCTTTGAGAGGGAAACCTCCTTGGGTCAAAATTAAGACCCAACTCTCTAGGCTATGGTCTAATATTTTTTTTTTCAGCAAGAAGCCACCCCTAGGAAGACAAGCTATCGGCCCTGGGTCTGACTCGTCCCCAGGAACCTACCAGGCCTTCGCAAGGCAATGATCAACTGCTTATATATTTTCATTCCTTTTCTTTTCTTTGATAGGGGTTAGAACCCCTTTTTACATACCTTCGTATTTATATTCATCTTTTGGGATGTTCAGGGTTTCTTGGCATCAACATTATTATCTTCTGGCAGGCTTCTCTAACTGCCTCACTACTAACAAGAACTCCTAGAACGGCTGCCTAACAGGCTAGCAGAACAGGGCCACTAACACTTCCTTCTACAACAGGTCTTTCGATGCCTGACAATGTCTTTACAGGAGGCAGTGACTACTCCGACCTCCCTCAAACATACTTAGCCTAAACCTGGGACTTCATGCCTTGGTTGCCGGTCCCCAACAAAAATATAGCCCCTCGACAAGTATAAATACACATATAACAGGAAAGAAAGGTACTCGCAAATGAGAGGTATCATCTGGATTGACCACAAGAAGCTTCCATCGCAGCAAAGGCTCCGCCAGGCTCCACCAAATTCCACGAATCACAAAACCTATCCAACACAACACTTAAAACAAAAACCCGATTAACCGCACCCGCACTAGACAGGGAAATGGCCCTCTTGGCCTAATGAAATAAAACAAGACTTTGCCAATAGATTGGCCCTCTTGGCCTAATGAAATCAACCAAGACTACGCCCAACATCCTCCTGTAAACAACTATGATAGACATCAAAGCATATCATTCCCAAGGGAACATAGGCTCGTAGCCCTAAACTAGGTGCATTAAATTATGACCCATCCCTCCTGTGTATATCGCAAGAGGTGTTCACATCACATGTCGTCTAATTAGTCTGTGGGTCCAAGATAATAAAGGCAGATGAGTCTCACTTACCCTCTGCATCACCCAGATCAACCATCATCTGCCAAAGAGGGCATGTTCAGAAAGCATACCCCACAAACGACCAGGTCCTATCTCACCATCAATAGATATATCGGGACAAGGGCCACAATTAAAGAAGAGGTCTTCTTCATACACAAAATTAGCCAATGAATCGGCAAACTGATTCCAGTTTCGTGGAATCAGCTGAAAAGACACTCTATCGAATTCGTCTAGCAGGGCTATGGCAGTATGATGGTACATGCAAAGGATGGGGTTTCGTACCATGTACGTCCCATTGAGTTGATTTAAAACCAACTGAGAGTCCCCTTTCACCAACAACTGGCGGATACCACCCTTCTTTGCAATGTGCAAACCCATAATCAGGGCTTTGTATTCTGCCATATTATTGGTAAAATTCACCCCGAGATAAGCAACTAACTTCATAACAATGCGTCGTCGGGGGTCTCGGATGACAACTCCTACACTTCCTTTTTTGCATGGACCCCTAGACGCCCGATCAAAGTACAAGGTGTACGTCCACAAAGGGTTTACATATCCCGCCATCCAGAACTCTACTCGTAATTATGGTAATCGAAATTCAGCATACTCAACAGGTGGACTGTAGGCTCCATCCCTCCATCCTCATTGAATTCAACAGGGATGCTCGTCAAAATTTGTAGGCAATGATGGCAGAAGACCTTGATCTCCCAAATAAATGTCACGTCTTCTTGCTCAGTCACCTTATATCCTTTGCTCCACCAAATGAGCTTTCCCTGATGATACCTCTGTTCTAAATATGGGTGTTCTAAATAAGGGATCAGACAACCCATCAACGTCTATCACAATGTCCTTGTAGATATTTGATCGATCTCGCCTAGACCTACAAGGCAGTCATAGCATTAGTGCAATCAGAAATAATAAGGTTTAATCTTATTAAGATTAACCTTATTTTTAAATTCTACCCCTTCAAGGTCAGCTAACAAGACTGTGGACTTATTCTTTCCTATTCTAACAATCCTATAGGGCCCGTCCCATTTGGGCTCTAGCTTGTCTGGAAATAATTCACGTCGTGCGTCATAATACAGAACAAGCTATCCTTTCTTGAGGGTGTATTTCTTGGCTTTGAGGTCGTGTACCTGCTTCATTCGGCGCTTCGCCACTTCTTGGTGCAATAAGCTCTGCAGCTTAAGCTCATCTAAATGTGCCAGTGTCGTCAAGTGCTCAAAAAGTGCGTCTTCATCACTCAAAGAATGATTGATGGCAAACCAAATAGTCGGCAGCTCAATCTCTAAAGGCAAGACACACTCCTCCCCATATACTAACTTGAACGGGGTATGGCCAGTGGCTCGTTTGAAGGTCGTATTATAGGCCCACACTGCCACGTATAACTTTTTATCCCAATCTCGTTTCTTTTCCGACACAATTTTGGACAGGATGCCCACAAGCTGCTTGTTGGTGCTTTCAACTTGCCCATTGGCTTGCGGGTTATATGGGGTTGTCTTGTTATGCTTGATTTGCCAAATTTCTGTCAAACCTTTGATCACCTTATTCAGGAAATGGGTTCTGCGGTCCGACACTAATTCTTTCGGCAGACCAAAACGGCATATTATCTGCTCTAAAAGGAAACTAGCAGTTTCTCTAGCATCATCTTTCCTTGTTGCACGTACTTTTGACCACTTTGTGAAGTAGTCAATTGCTACAATGATGTACCTCTTTTGCGCAGTCGACGACGGAGTAATAGGACCCACAAAGTCTATTCCCCACTTCTCAAATGGAAGTATCGCCATAATAGGAGTGAGTGGTCGTTTCCTATTCTCTCGACTATCATGTCGTTGACAAATATCGCATCTCTTAACATGCGCAAACGCATCCTGGAAGATGGCAGGCCACCAATAACCTGCTCTTAACTTTTGTGCTGTAAGCCGTCCAACAAAATGGCCTCCTCAAGCAGAATCATGGCACTCTTTTAAAATGAATGGCACCTCGTCAGGCATCACACATCAGCGATAGATGTCATCAACCCCTTGCCGATATAATGTACCTACGATCAAGGCAAACTTTAACGCTTGCTGCTTAATTTTCCTTCTCTCGGCTTTAGATAATTTGGATCCCACCTCTCCCGTCGATAAATAATGTGTTATTGCAGTATACCAGGAGGGAATAGATGCCGTATCTATTTTAAATAACAACTCCATGTCACTACCTTCAGCCACAGATTCTTTCGGCTCCCCAAAGTCCACAAGACATTCCACAATGCCTTGCAACCTTGGTGGCTTACTCCTGATTTCATAATCAAATTCCTGCAAAGTGATCAACCACTTTGCTAGACGATTAGGCGGCTGTAGCTTATTCATCAATAATCGAAGTCCCTCCACCTTCGTATAAAGCACGACTTTCTCATAGAGAATATAATGCCTGAATTTCTTGGTCCCAAAGACCATCGCTAAACACAACTTCTCCATGTAGGTATAATTGATTTTGGATAACCCCAGCTTCCGGCTAGCAAAAGCAATCGGGTGGCACCACTTCTCTTCCCAAATTTGGGCTAAACAACAGAGCTGATGCTATACATGGTGGCTGATGAGAATATATAGAACACCTCACCTCTTTTAGGTGCTTTTAAAACGGGAGCTCTTGCTAGCTCCTATTTCACATCCTCGAATGTTACCTTACAAGGGTCGCTCCATACAAACAAACAGCTAAAGGACAATAAATTTGTAAGCGGCAACGTTCTTTCTGCCAAGGCGTTTATGAATCTACGGTAATAACCAACCGAAGAGAGAAAGCTATGAACTTCCTTCGGAGTGCGTGGTGGACCCATGGCAACTATAACTTTGACCTTCTTGGGGTCTGTCGCAATTCCTACCGAACTGACCACATGACCCAGCAATAGCCCATAAGGTACTCCAAAAACACACTTCCGTGGGTTTAGAGCGATGCAAAATTGTCTACAGTGCTCAAATAATTTTCTTAAAATGATCAACTGCCTTTCTCTCACGGTGGCGGCCCCTAAGTCATCAATAAACACCTTCAACTCTTCAGGGGATATGTCACCGAATGTCTTATCTGCTGTTCGTTGCCACAAACTAGGTGCATTGCATAAACCAAAGGCCATCACATGGTATGCAAAAGTACCAAATACAGTGATAAAAGTTGTTTTCAACTTGTCCTCTTCTGCAATTGCCATCTGGTTATATCCTGCAAAGCAATCCATAAATGAATATATCTCCCTACCCGCTAATTGATCCAAAATCTGGTCAATAAATGGCAATGGGTAGTAGTCCTTAACTGTCTGCTTATTCAGCTCCCTAAAGTCTACACATAATCGAATTTGATTATTCTTCTTCTTTCTTATCACAACCGACGAACACCATTCCGTGTGTTGGACAGGAAAAATCAAACCCACTTTCCAAAGCTTCTGTAACTCTTCAAACAGCCCGTCCCTCAGTTCGAAAGGCATACGCCTTACTTTCTGTCGCACAGGACGATTGTTCTCTTTCAACGGAATTGTATGAACAGCAAGACTAGGAGGAATGCCTCTCAACTCATCATAACTCCAGGCAAAAATATCACGGAATTCCTGAATCAGGGCCACATAGTCCTCCCTTTCTGTTGTGCTAAGCATAGAACCTAATTTGATTGGCCGTGAATCATCAGGCGTACCAAGGTCTAGCTCGATAACATCTGCATCTCTTATATGATCTTGGCCCTCTATCGGCTCATTCAAAGTGATCTGATAGATGTCTCCCTCTTTGGACTCATCACTCGATGATGTCTCACTGACAGATAAATCTTCTAATGTCTCCAATTCTGTAGAAGATAGAGGAGCTCTCTCACTCTGCGGGGACTCATGATAAGCATCAACCACACCACACGTTGGGCACCCCTGCCGAATATTAGTCGATCGGCGGGTATATCTACTTGGCAGTCCGCTTGCAAGATCCAAGGTCGTCCGAGTAATACTTGGTAACTTGGACGACCTGCAAAACGAATCACCCTAAAGTCCAATAGGCATTCTACATTTGCAACAGTGACATGGACCTTAGTAATGCAGCCTTCCGGTTGTCTCAAACTATCATCTGCCATTTTGAGAATTGTGGAGGTATCTTTCTGGATCGCAAGACCCAACCTTTCCATCAGTTCAGAACTCATAATGTTAACAGATGATCCTGTGTCGACAATGGCATAATCTACTAATATCCCATCGACATAGGCTGCAACCCTTGGGCAATGCTTCTCAGCATGCTCGAACCAATCATCACCAACTCGTGCAATACCCAAAGGTTCTACGATATAATCGGTACGTAGGATCTTTCTAAATTCCTTGCGTACTCCTGGGGAAAGCTTAATAAGCTGTAAAAGATTCACATCGGGCTTGACTTCACAAAGAGAGCTCGCCAAATTGAATTCATGATAGTTCGATAGCGTTCGCTTTTCACGCCAAACCATCCGCTCTTTAGGTCGCTGAACCGGCTTTATTGCCTCTTTCTTAACTTTCACCTTCTTCTTTGATGATTCCTTATCGGCTTTACTCTCCACGGGCTTCAAAGGTCCCCCTTCCATGCCAGGATCCAAAACTTGCGTTCCTTTGTCGCCTTGTTTAGGGTTTCCGTCGACAAGCTTATCCTTGTTGGCTTCTCTACCCTTTTGACCTCTTGTAAGAACAGCTCGCAGATTAGAGGTTTCAGCATCATTAATGCATACAGCCTCAATCAAACTAACCCCACTACCACTGGGTAGCTCCTCCACTGTAGTCTTTGGTCGTTGAAGTATTTATTTAGGCCCATCTTCTTGCTGGGGATCATTTCCTTGCACACGATGATTAACAGGCCCTGGTTGCCAACTACCTCGCTGGAGGGAACTGATCTTACTCCAGCAAGTAGCTGCTAAATGGCCAGATTTTCCACAGATGTTACACTTAACATTTGGGCAATTTCTTGGATAGTGTTGCCCACCACACCATTTGCAACTAAACCTCGAAGGTGCACCCTCATCTGGGTATCTACTTCCTATCAAATTTTGTTGTTTTTTAAGGAAGTTGACATCAAAGGCTATTTGCTGATATTGCTCCGTAATCATGTCGGTATAATGCTTCATCATGTCCTTAACCTCGCCAAGAACATTGGAAGCGCTCGACTCATAGCCTTGATCATTACCATGTCGTTCCATCGGCCTAACTATTCGATTAGACATTGGTTGTTGAGCCACAGTCATGGTATTAGAATTGACCGCCTGGTCTCCACCATTTGGAGCCATTTGACTGCCCGTAGGCATCGACATGCTAGAGGGAGCTGGTAATAAAGGGACATTCTGCATCATGTTCCCTCTCGCATTAGGGTTAGCCATCGCTATCCCTTGGCCACTACAGCCATTGGCCATCGCCATATTGTTTCCCAATACTAAACCCATATTCGAATTGCCTTGAGAAGCATAGGCTGCTTCTAGTCGGGATTCCACCTCTTGTGCTCATGTAATGGCAATATCTATATCCCCCAAGGGAACACTACTCAACTGCAATTGGATATTAAAGTCCAAACCATGTAGGAAATATTGCAACTCGGCAGCTGCGGGGATAGGAATAGAGGTGTCCAACTTACGGAAAACATCTTTTATTTTCTTCGCATAAGCACGAATATCCTCGTGTGGTTCTTGGCAGGTCACGTTAAGTACACGCAACCAATATTGCTCACCCCTTTCAGGGGCAAACTCCCTTCGAAAAGCTCCATAAAATGAATCAATACTCAATATGGTTCCGGCTTCTAAACCATGATACCATATAGCGGCTCTTCCTTTGAGAGTCATATTGAAGAACATCATTAAATGTCCTTCTTCTTGGATGCGACAGTTAAACATCAGCTTTTGAAACTCCCTAATGTGGAGTTCCGCATCTTCCTCAACTAACCCATTAAAAATGGGTAGCAGGTAACCTAGAGCCGGAAAATCCATCGTTCCTGTTGGAATTGCAATAGGCTGCGCCATGACGAGAATTGGATTTGCACTAGGAATAGGGGATGGTGGGGTTACACCTCCCGCACTTGATGTAGACTGGCTTATGGAAGGAAAGGGAGCACTAGAGCTTCCACCTTCTCCTAACTTACTGCTTGTGGCCCCAAGACCACTAGATCCACTCCCTCATAAGGGTTCAGCACCGCTACGCTTAGGGAAATATCTCCTAAAAATTTCAGCACGTCGCCTAGCTCTTTCGTCTCTCTCTTGCTTTTGGATTTTTGCTAGACGATGCTTATCCATAAATAACGGATCAATCTCAGTATCCTTTGGTATAAACTGCTAGTTGGTCCTTAGACAACCAGGATTCGAGGACCGCCACTTTTAAGCGGCTCCCGGCAGACGCACCACTGATGGAACCTAGAACGGGCCGGCACTGGCTCGTGCACTAGCCGGACCTCTATCTCACGCGCTCAACAACCCCACGGCCTCACGGCCAGGAGCGTTGATGACACATACATTGCCTTCCTAAATGTCTTGTGTTTGTATTGCGTCACTGGTAGTCCACTCTTCTCTCACCCACTACTCCTCAGAGGGAGTCCCTTACACATTGCCTAATGGCACGAAGCACAGACATAGGGGGTCCTCCAACGGCTGAATGCCGCCACCCCTCTGCGACTCTCCTACACCTTGGGGATTGGCCCCTTGGTGCGTCGCTCAACATATAAACATTTCGCACAAAATCCACTCAAGGTACCATTTAATCGTATACAGGAATGTACCATTGTCCTTACTTCTCTTTCCCCAGACCCCACGACTAGCCTATGGCTTAGGGTGTCCTGTCTCTCACTCAACATGGGTCAAGGTCCTAATGAAAGCAATTGCTGTGCATCCAGGATTTCTGATACCTTTAAATATTTCCATGATTTATGCATAGTGTGGATGCTAAGTGCTCAAACAATTATAAAATCCATGTTGCGCACATGTGGAAAACATCCTTTTAATGATTTTCAACTACCGTTCTTATGCGGCGTTGCACGAACCTAGCACCGAGGAATCCCTCGTGCTACTAGGCTCTCATTCTATAATTATTCACCGACCTATATGGCATGCAACCAAAGGCCAGCAATATTTTCATCATTACTCCGCATTTAGACACATTTTATCTACTCTTCCCTCCCATCGATCAAATGTTGCATTGTTGTATAGATTTATAAGCATTTTGCCATCATTTTATGTGTAAAGAGCGGGAAAAACACACTAGAACAAGAAGGTGGGGATGAACTGAGGAAAATCCTCATGCTTCAGTCCCCACAAACATTCACAAACATTATTCTTAAATTTCATTAATTTTTCGCACCCAAAATGCATTTTTCCCCTTTTTTGTGGTTTTTCTCTATTTTCCTTGTATTTTCCCTTATTTTCTGCATTATTTAATTACTGAAAATTCAAAATAGGTTATGGGCTGTGGCCCTTAGTTCCTTCTTGCAACAAAAATGAAAATTTAGTTGGTGTTCCTATTTATTCCTCCATTTTTTTTGCCCAAAAACATCATTTTCCCTTGATTTTCCATATTTTACGCGTTTTAGTGTATTATTTTGAGTCACAAGATGCATGTTTTTCTGATTTTCTGATTATGAACAACAAGTACTCATGGAAAACAGAAACATGAACAATTTTAAGCCCACATGAACAACATTTTATCAATCAAAAGCCATGAAATCTCAAATTTCCTTTGAAAAAATTGAATTACCACTTATTTGCGTGTTTCAGGTTTCATGTCCATGGCTGCAAATCTGAAAATCAGCAGCACTTCATGCTCATGACGATCACAAGTCACCATTTCCAGCCCGTGAAGCAATCCGATCAATGCCGGACAAGCCTCCACCATTCTTTCTTCTTCTTTTCTCTTCCCACATGAACTTGCCTTTAGAGGAGAGAGAGAGAGGAGAGAGAAAGACTAGATTTCTATCTCAGCATTCAGGCCATGAATTGACGGGCGAAGGGCGGTGATAGAGTCAGCATTCAGGAGGGAAGCAAGGGCCAATGTCTGTTGGGTAGGTTGTTTGCAAGCTGCATGCTTGATCTCCCCTCATGATGGCGCATTTTTCGGCGCAAACAAGCATGATCTTCTCCTCACGATTTCTTCATCTCTCTCCTCAAAAGTTTCATGCTACATTTTAATTTTGGGCTCCCAAGGGTCATGCCCACTTTGGCCACTCTAATGTCCACCTCTTCGCATCTTGATCGTTTCCTTGGCCATTTCCCCGTCCGGACTCGGAATTGAACAGTGAAAAATCCTGGGCGTCCGGCTTGGCATCCCGCATTGGTCAGTAGCTCGTGTCAACCCGCAGGACTGTCTGAAAAATTATGAAAAATCAACAAGTGTCGGTTGAGCACCTTTAAAGCACTTTGTTGCTTAAAATCGTCCTAGATCGAGCCTCCGCCTTTGACATTGGATATTTTTCCCTTGATATTCATAATTTTTAGCTATTTTTAAGCAATTCCCGGCACCAAAATTCCACTCTCAGTATCACATCGACCTAGAGCTTGATGCCAAATCTATGAGGCAAAGACAAAGGTGCATGAATCCAGATTACTCAGCCCTTATGAAAGCAGAGTTGTTGAAGCTCCTTAAAGTTGAGTTTATCTCACCCATCACGGTAGTACCCAAGAAGAATAGAAAGCTACGAATATGTATGGACTTTTGCAAGTTGAACTCCAAGACAAAGAATGATCATTTCCTTATTTCTTTCACAAGCCAACTGTAGACACAGTGGCGGGACATGAGATGGATTTATTGAATACAACCAAGTCCAAATAATAGAAGGAGACTAATCCAAAATAATCTTTACAATAGAATGGGGGAGTATGCGTACAAAATGATGTTGTTTGGGCTCTATAGCATCCCTGCTACCTTTCAAAGAGTGATGATGGTGGCATTTCAAAATCATCTACATGATTTCATTGAGGTATACCTGGATGAATTTTGTGTTTATAGCCTTATCCATGAGCATTGGGGACACTTGGAGCAGTGCTTTGATCGATGCCAAGAGTATAGGATCTCCCTCAACCTTGAAAAATGTGCATTCGGAGCCTTTTTAGGAGTTCTTTTGTTGATGTTCTGATTGGTTCTGTATAGCTTCTGTTTTGTTTTGATTGTCTTCTGTATGAAGCATGGATTGATGATTGATAAAGATTGAGATCTTTTAAAAGCTTATTGAATAGTTTTTGGTAGTTTGGAATGGTTTGAGTATGAGTTATGAGGTTTTGATGACCTTCTGTAGAGCCTCTGTCTCTGCTCTGTCTTTGTACTGTAACTGTACTGTAGCTGCTCTGGTACTGTACTATAGCTGTTATGTAGACCTTCTGAAAGTGTTCTGTAGAATGTATGTGTGACTTTGAGAAAGTTTTCTAACCTTTGGAAAAGATGAATCTAAGTTCAAAAGAGCTAAAATAAGTGGAAGAAGCAGTCTGCTGAAGACTGAAAAGAAGACTAAGTGATAGTGACAGTAGTGAGCTGTGAAAAGACACTGTAGTGGCTTTGGTGACTCTTCATATCAGACATACCTCTTGGGAGGTGCATCCACGACCTAAGAAGGATTATTGAGAGTTATTATGAGAGTATTATAGTGAGGAGATGATGTACTATTGAGAGAGAGAGAGAGAGAGCCAGAGATAGTCAATTCTATCAAAACAGTGTAAATATATATGAGAGATTGATAGAGAGAACTATGAAGACATTGAAGATGAAAACTATGTGATTGATTTCCATTCCAAAATGGAGTATTCTTTTATGTTCTTTGTTCTATTGAAGGATTCTGTGAAGAAGTTGAAGATTATGGTTGATTCTATCAAATCCGTGGGAGATATCTACTATGATGCTGCGTGAAGAATTGCAGTTTTCTTTGTTTTGATGATCAAAAGAATGAAATAAAAGCTCGTTGATGTTACAAGATAGATTTTCTTGCAAGAGAATTCCCTTTTCCTTGTTGTTCCTCTTGGGGCTCCATGTTTTTAGTGTGCAGCCGGGGAAGCTTGCCATCAACAAGCATCAAAAGAGGCTGAAAATGAAGGAAATGGTATTTCCAAGAAGAGGAGAATTCAACGGATGTTTGAAAAATTTCTTCTTCCACTGAAGAGTTGGAATTTCTCATTATCATAGCCACTTTCCACAATAAGTTCATCCCACAATGGGGCGGAAACATATCACCATCATGATGCATGCTCTATGTGGTGGACTGTTTCCTCTTCCTGTTGAAGTAGCAGGAACTTGCATCTTGGTAGCAAACTGTTTGGGAACAAATTGAAGAGCAGAAAAACAGAGAATGACCATCCATGGAAGATTTGGCATTCATTGAGAAGTTTCCAGACATCAGAAAGTGGGAGATTGTGAAGAAGCTTCAAGAGTCTTGGTCTGTGGAGGTTCACAAAGACAAGAAGGAAAAGAGTTGGAATTTGTTCGTGGATGCTCAATAGCAAGATACTTGGGATGCTTGGTGCACTAATAATCTTCTATTTGTCCAATTAGCAACCCATTGGAAATTGGTAGACAGTGTATTTTTCAGAACATACACTATTGAAACCCTCAGAAGCTGGCATTATTATAATGATGCAACAATGATCCTAAGAAGAATGAGTTTTGATACTTTAAGAACAGAATATCTCCCCCTCTGTAGTGGTTTGAAAGCTGAATTCAAAGATGTTGAAAAGAAGAAAGTAGAAGAGATGTTGGCCAGAAAATCCATCAGAGACTGAAGCCCTCTTTGATACTATCCTGTTGAGTACAGACCCACTGGTTGGAGCCAATCCCCTAATGAATGACACAATAAAGAGGCAAGCGTTAGAACGAGCCCAGAGGTACATGAGAAGAGAGAAGGCAAAAATCAAATCTGAGAATGAGCTTGCAGCAGAAGCCTCCCTTGACGCCCTAAAAGCACTCTTTACAGAAGTCCCCATGGCGACTCAAGGTCCCCTTCCTAGTCAGATTCGTCCTGGAAATATTGATGACAAGCCAGCAAATGTAGTCCCATTGCCAGTTTTTAAGGGAGAGTACAATGAAGACCCTAATCTTCATGTAGCAGAATTTATGGTAGCATGTGTGGTTAACAATGCCAGAATCCCTGAGCATTGGTTAGCAATCTTTCCTACCACTTTCAAGGGTGCGGTGTTTCAGTGGTATGAGAGACAAGCAGCAAGAACTTTTGGCACATGGGACGACCTGAAGTTGGCCTTTCTCACTAAATTTAGGCATGAAGGTTTTGAAGAGCGGATGCGAGAGGAGTTCATGAACAGTCCTCTAGAGAAAGAGTAGAAGCTTATGTCTCGTGAATGGAATCCATCCTGAAGAGATGGACTAACCATCATGTGGATGAAGGAATCCAAAAAGGAGTGTTTCTTAGGGGCCTACAACCAGCAGTTCGCAAATTCGTGGAATTGAGAAGACCAATCTGCAAGCTACAGTGGAAGGTGCAAGATTGTATGATGAAGTTGAAGCAAGGCTATCAGTGACTCCAGGAAGAGGAGTCTTACCTCCTCCAATGCCTGGAATGGTATACCCACCAAATGTAGTCCTAGGGACAGTTCCTTACCCCTATCCCCAGATGCAAACAGTGCCATAGTATAATGCACCTAATCCACTATGGTTGTCGCAGACGATAGTGCCTCAAATGATGGTTCAACCACAACAATAGTGGCCTCAAACAGTTCCTGCAATGGTGACTCAACAACATTGGAATCCTACCAACTGGAATAACAACCCCAAGCCTCAATAGGAGCTCTGAATCAGAGCTAGAACAGAGGACCTCTCGGATCGACCAAACCAGTTTATGCAATAATTACAGACGCTTCCCAAAATCCTACTACAAGCACTTCAAGAGGTGAAAATCTGAAGACTACTTATCCAACTCAGTTGCAAGTATCAAGAAAGAGCTACTAGATGTGATTGCAAAGCAGCTACAGACACTGAAGGTAAATACCGCCAATATATCCACTCCTATGGGAGCTGGAAGAGATGTGATGCACTCTAATACATAGTGCAGAAAGTGTCATCAAGTGGGACATTTAGCCACCGAATGTACCCAAAAACCAACCATTCCTGGAGCCTTCTATTCCTATTGTTTGCGAAAGAACCATACACAGGATATTTGCTCTCTGAAAGAGATGCATGAACGAAGACAGAAGGATGAAAATGCAAGATTCAACTTGCTAGAATCCAAAATGACAATACAGGATATTGGACCAAAGCCTAGAGAATTTGGTCCTAATTTCAGTCCGAGGAGGTTTCCCTCTCAAAGTTACAGAGGACGACAGTCTGACAATGGTCAGAGATCAGAGGTGGAATGTTATAGGTGTGGAGAAAAGGGTCATATCTTCCCAAATTTTCCAAACCCTAGACGATCTGTGGATTACAAGCCCTTATGTTGTTGATGTAAAGGTGAAGGCCACACTGTAAAGGACTGTCCAAGTCTAGCCCATGTAAAGGCCAATGGCACTGATAGCCAATAGAAGGTACAAGAGCCTGCCTCCAATTTGGTAGACTTGGAAGTTGCCACTGTTACGCACACCAAGAAGAAGGAACCAGTGGTTCAGAATGAAAATAACTCTTCTGTCGAGACTGTGAAGTTCAACCTACCAACAGAGGGACAGAGCAGTACAAAACAGAACAGTATGGTACAGAGCACTGTAGCGCCACAGAGAGCTACAGAGATAGTCCCAGAGATAGGACCAGAGGCCCAGGAGATGGATGATACAGAAGCACTTCCAAAAACAGAGGAAGTACCGATGCTGCAATTGTTAGAAGAAAAAATAAAAGATGAAAATGCGTGTAGCCCCATTCCCCAGCCGACTGGAGAAGCCTGTGGATCTTATCAAAGATTATGACTTGGTCAAAGACCTAGACACTTTTAAACCAAACCTAACATCCCAGTTGTTGTTGCTGATGTTGTCTCCCAGCTGTTGAAAGAGATTCAAAAGCATCTTGGCAAGAAGGCGTGGACTAAGGATCGCTCCTTCAACAATGACCAAGACCAATAAGGCCCCGGAGCCTGTAAAGGAGGTAGATGTGGCTAATGCTTTCCTATATCTTGAAACCCCAGAGATTAGTGTATGGATAGAAGGATGCTTTATTTCAGATGCATTGATTGATGGAGGCTCATCAGTAAACATAATGATGGATGTCACAATGAAGGACTTAGGGTTGCAAGGAATTCAACCTACACTGTGGCTTATCAGATTGACAGACCAAAGCAGAGTCAAACCGTTGGGCATCCTCCCATATGTAAAAACAACCCTTGCAGGAAGAGACTATTGGCTGACATACTTGATGGTCAAACCAAATTCTTATGGGACCTCATACCCTCTGCTATTAGAAAGACCTTGGCTTTTTGAAGCAAGAGCTAGGACGGACTGGTTCAAAGAAACCCTAACCCTAGGCAGAGGGACCAACAAAGCGGTGTTAAAGCTGTATGGATCGCAAAAAGGCAATGGATCCACATCCATTGAAGTCATAACTGACTCCTCTAACGAGGTAACAGATGGTACATTAGGAGATGAAGAGGCTGTTAAGCAGATCTTTCCTAAGAAAACAGAGGCACAGTCTGTAACAGTGGGCATTGTAAGCCAACTGCCAAGGGAAGTAAAATCCTTGTCCATGGGAGAATACCTCCTACCTCAACTAGAATTAACTTTTGAATTCACCTCTGACAGTGAAATAGAAGCATGGATGTACTGTTCTTCCTGTTACATGACAATTGTAGAGACAGAGCAGAGACAGTACAGAGACAGTACAGTTACAGTACAAAGATAGTATAGAGGCAGAGCAGATACATAGCGGCTACAGAACAGAGACAGAGCGGATACAAAGGCAGTCACAGAGATAGTAATAGATACAAAGCCAGAGCCAAAGCCAGAGGGGCAGAAGTAGAGTCAGAAGCTGTGACAGAAGCAAAATCAGAGGCAGAAGATATGTTCTTCTCCTACAAAGCCTCTACAGAAATAGAGGCAGAGCCTCCAGAGGAAGAGGATGAAAATGATGAGAAAAAAAATAAAACGGGTTATGAAAGTGCAGATGAAGAATTCCCTTTGATAGAGGATGAAGTGCAGGTTATGAAAGTGCAAACGAAGAATTCCCTCTAATAGAGGATGAAGTAGGTTATGAAAGTGCAGATGAAAAATTCCCTCTGACAGAGGATGATCTTGTTGATGTCCCTATAGAGACCTCAATGGCCGAATATCTCAGGGTACTGGATGGAATGACCATGGTGCCATTTGGGTTGATCAATGGACCACAAAGTATGCAGAATCTGTATAAGCAATGGATTAAAGACATAAAAATTAAGTTCACCAGTGGCTCCTGTCGCCTTGACCGTTCAGTCCAAAGAAAAGATGATGATGATGCCCCATGTCAACAGAAGCCAGAGTCATCAAAGCCACGGCCTCTAGCAAGTCCGTGCTATGTGACATTCCTGGACGCATCCTCGGAAGATGAATCCTTGAGTCCTAAAGAAATCACTACTCACACAAAAGAAAATAAAGCTCTGATACCCTTCCAACAACCTAAATAGACAAACGAGTCATCTGTTCAGAAGGAGGACACTGGTTCTAGCGGAACATCAAACGAGGATACTACACTCTTGAAAGAGTCAAACCTCTATCCAAAAGCAATCCGTGGGACGTTTATCCGTGAAGTGGAAGGTGAAAGATAAGTAACGTTCCTGGATACTGATGGTACTGAACGTCACCTCAAAGTGGGTCTCAATCTTCCAGAAGAAGAACTAGTGGTCCTACGAGACCTACTCAAAGAGAACTTAGACGTGTTTGCTTGGTCATATAAAGATCTAAAAGGGATTCATCCCATAATATGTCAAATCACATTGACCTAGAGCTTGATGCCAAACCTGTAAGGCAAAGACAAAGGCGTATGAATCCTAATTACTCTGCTCTGATGAAGGCCGAATTATTGAAACTTCTTGAAGCAAAGTTCATTTATCACGTGGCTAACAGTGAATGGGTTTCGCCCATTGTGGTAGTACCCAAGAAGAATGGGAAACTTCGAATATGTGTCAACTTTCGAAAGCTCAATTCAAAGATGAAGAAGGATCATTTCCCTATCCCTTTTACATACCAACTGTTGGACACAATTGCAGGCCATGAGCTGTATTCCCTCTTGGATGGATTCAGCGGATATAACCAAGTTCAAATCGCAGAAGAGGACCAATCTAAAACAACCTTCACCACAGAATGGGAGACCTATGCTTATAGAGTGATGCCATTTGGGCTCTGTAATGCTCCTGCAAACCTTCCAATGAGTTATGATGGCTACCTTTCAGAATCATTTGCTTGATTTCATTGAGGTGTATCTTGATGACTTTTGTGTCTATAGCTTGATCCGTGAGCACTGGGGACACCTAGAGCAATGTTTTGACAGATGCCACGAGTATGGGATTTCTCTCAACCCCGACAAATGTGTCTTTGGCATCTCCTCGGGAGTTCTTTTGGGCCATATTGTCTCTGCACAAGGGATTGCCACAGACCTGGCAAAGATTGAAAAGATTGCTGCCTTAACAGCACCAACAAACCTCAAGCAATTAAGAGGATTTCTTGGACATGTGGGCTACTACAGAAGATTTATTGCACATTTTGCAACCAAGGCAGCCCCTCTGCAGAAGCTCCTAAGGAAAGAGGCGGATTTCCTTTGGACTGATGATTGTGAAGAGGCCTTTAATACCCTAAAATAGTGCCTGATCCAAGCACCTATTTTGCAGCCTCTTGATTGGACGAAGAAGTTCCATGTGCACACAGATGCATTAGTTGAAGGGCTAGGTGCTGTCCTATGTCAAAAGGGCCCTTCTAAATTGGATCAACCAATATATTATGCAAGCCGAAAGGTCACTGATAGGGAACAAAACTATACAATGACAGAGCTTGAGTGCTTGGCAATGGTGTTTGCACTGGAGAGGTTTCAACACTATCTACTGTCAACACATGTCAAGCTCTATGTGGATCATGAAGCCTTGTCCTTCCCGATGAACAAAACAAATGTTAAAGGATGACTGATGAGATGGTTACTCCTATTCCAGGAGTTTGATTTTGAAGTGGTCACTAAGCCTGGCCATTCCCATATCCTAGCTGATCATCTATCACGAATCCCTCAAATAGAAGAAGAGGAACAGGATGATCCAGACCTTCCTGATGCTTCCTTGTTTCTAGTTGAAACAGTTACTCCTTGGTATCCAGACATAGCTAACCTCTTGGCAACTCAACAGTATCCTCCTAGCATCTCAAGCCATGAGAAGAAGAAGCTTCTACTAGAATCATCCCCCTACACCTTGCTAGGCGGTGCATTGTACAAGAAAGGCAAAGATGAAGTGCTGCGAAGATGTGTTGTAGGGGATGAAATTGGCATAGTATTGAAAGCATGCCATGGCGAACCATGTGGTGGACACTCCGCGAGAGAAGCGACAGCCAAGAAGGCTCTGTTAGCAGGATACTAGTGGCCGACCCTCCACAAGGATGCATACTTCATGTGGTGGACACTTCGTGGGAGAAGCAATAGCTAGGAAGGCTCTGTTAGCAGGATACTGGTGGCCAACCCTCCACAAGGATGCATACGATTACTGTAAGAGATGTGATGCTTGTCAGCGAATGGGGAAGCCCACCAAGACAAGTGCCATGACACTGCAACCCATTCTTCACCTAAAGCCGTTCGAGAAGTGGGGGATTGATTTTGTGGGTCCCATTGATCCACGCACCAGATGAAAGCAGAACACATACATCTTAGTATATACGGATTATGTCACAAAGTGGTGTGAAGCTAAAGCTCTGAAGCGGGACGATGGTAACGGCATAGCCCTATTCATGTACGAGAATATCATCACCCGTTTTGGCAGTCCCCTCGAGCTGGTAAGTGATAGAGGTACTCATTTCCTTAACAAAATCATGGAGGAGCTGACGAAACTGTATAAGATCCGCAATCGTAAGTCCACTCCTTATTACCCTAGAGCCAACGGCCAAGTTGAAGTCACCAATCACATCCTTTTCTCGATTCTGACAAGAACGATTGCCACACATCATCATGACTGGGACAATCGACTAACAGAGGCCCTCTGGGCGTACAAAACCTCTCATAAGGCAGCTACAAGATAGACCCCTTTTCAGCTAGTGTATGGTACAGAAGTTGTCTTCCTTGTTGAGCTGGAATCGCCCTCTTTGCGAATGGCAGTTAAAGAACTCTTGGGAGATAACGAGTCACTACAACGCCATCTTCTGCACTTGGAATGCTTGGATGAGATACGGTAGAGGGCCCTACAGTGCATGGAAACCACTCAAGCGCGACGCAAGGCCTATCATGACAGTTTCATCAAGCACAAGAAGTTCAAAGAAGGTGATCTTGTTCTAGCCTATGCTTCGAGATTTGGCAAGTTTCCTGGCAAGCTCCAACAACGGTGGATGTGCCCGTACAAGGTACTTGCTGTTAATCCTAACGGCTCTATTCAGATGCTGACCGTTGATGCCTCTGATGATCCTTTCCTGATCAATGGCTATTGCCTGAAGATGTACTTCCCTCCCTACGGATCTTGACAATCACAGTTGATCTACCCACTCCCTTTTGGGCAGTGCACTGTCCTTCTCATCGTGCTTCTGATAGCCCTTATGATTCTCCTCATGAGGCAGTCTCGTTCTGTTACCCCCTCACAGAAACATCTCAACCCGACCTTGTTCTCTTCTCGTCTGATCCAACAACAATGGCGAGGTTGGTCCTGACATATAGTATTTCTATCATTCTCTTTGTTAATGAAAAAGAATAAAAGAACAAAAAAAAGAAGAAAATGAAAAAAAAGGAAAAAGAAAAGAAAACAAACAAAACAAACAAACTATTATGGGAGAAAAGGAAGAAATTCCCTGTTACAAAAGGCCTCGTTCCAAGAAAAGGTGGAAACACCCTTGGGCAAGAAGCTGACTGTGGAAAAGGTGGTAACACCCCACAGTTCAGGATAGCTGACTCACCAGCAGAACCTCTTCAGAGAATAATTTGAAGCCACCTCCCTTGGTGCGCTATCTCTGTAATATCAATCTGTCTGCCCTTCTTAACATACAACTCTTTTTACAAATCATTGAAGTATGAGATTTGTAGGCTACCTCCCTGGGTACGCCTCGTCTTCAAGATCCTGACGACAAAAACAACCAACATGATCTTCATCACCAACCCCTGGAGTGATGTGAGCTTTCATCCTAACAGGATGGGGACGTGAGTATGGGTTGCCCTCGGTATCCTTCAAAGAGTGAGACAGAGGGTGGGGTGAGTGACCAGTCTTTCCCTTCCAATCAAATGATAGGTGAAGATGTGTGAACGCAGTGTTGCATGCACGGGATGGGCCTCTCAATGCACAATGCACGATTTGTTCCTGTGCACTGCACCATAAGGCTTCCTGGCCTTCCTTTTTGCACTATATGTCGGCACCGAGTGGGATGCACAATTGCACCATCAATTGCACACAAGGCATACAACCTCTACACAAGTGATTGTGAGGATTACATCAATGGGTTTCAGGAAAGGGCTGCCCTCTGTATCTTTCAACGGAGCGCGAGATAGAGGGTGGGCTGAGTGTGACTGGTGTTTCTTCAATCAATTACTGAGAGGTGAGGGTTGAGGGACGTTATAACCTTTGGAGTCAGGTACGTTCCCGTTTCCCTATGCACCCACGGGCTGGGTTTCTGCCATCAGCACAGGACACATTACTCTGTTCCGAACACTGCACTACAAGGCTCCCTGGCCTTCCTACTTGCACCTATGCCAGACGAGGTTGGACGCACTAATGCACCATTAATTGTGCACCCTGGCATACTCCCTTTGCACCATTCCCTTGTTGATTCCTAAACCGGGTGTGAGCTATGGATTTCATCATTATTTTCTCGAGTGATGTTAGTCATGGGGCGAGTGACTGCTCTTTCAATCCATTTGAGTGATCATGAGTTGAGTGCAACATCCCTCGCCATTGACGAATTTCATATGATTCCTTCAACCAGCTACCTCCCTAGGTGTTGCTACGTGGTCCCTACCACAAAGGACGTTGGACGAGTGCTGTAAAGATACCTTGTTACCTCCTACAGAGCCGACGACGACGACAGACGCAACCTCGATAGTCGACATTCCTCCTCGGCAATATGGGCCAAGTTTTTCTAACCCTACACCTTTTGCTTCTCAATACTGGTTATGTCTTAAGTGTGGGGACATTGTGGTTGGTTTGATGTGAGGTACTAGGTTCTTGATGTTGGATTTACCCTTCCTGCTAAGGTTTTAAGTACGGTTATGATCATGCATCTATGTCATGACTTCATTTTACCTTGATGGGGTCCCTTCCCCACCCTTCCGTTCTATTTCACCCTGTCCCCGAGGTTGTTCCTTAACTGTTTGCCTTTATTCTTGGTTTTGCGTTTCTTTCATGTGAACATACCCTACGTTCATCGGAATCTTGATCCAACCTTACAGCCTTGTTTGTCCCTTTGAACTACCTATTTTTCCTTTTTACTGACCCTTGTTCCGATAGATGGTTCTTAAGTTATTAATTTTTGAAACAATTCTCATAAATAGGATGGTTTCCCATGTGAACGCATCTTTATTGCTTCAAAACCCAGATCTGATGTGTCAAGCCTGTTCTACCCCTTCTCCCTAACACTTTTTCTTTTTACTATGTGTCCTTTCGATGCACGACTGATCCGTTATTAATTTTTACTGGTTTTCGGGCCTTTTGTGCTTATTTTTCACATTTTTCCATGTGAACTTGCCATATTTTCACCGGAATTCCATTTTAATTTGACGGCCATGTCTTGTCAGCCTTTCCCCCACTTTTTTCTTTTTCCTCCCCCCTCTTCTGATTGTTGAATTTTTAGTTATTAATTTTTTGTTTTCAGATGCATTTTTCGTATTTTTTCCATATCAACCCATTCTAATTTCCCCCAAACTGAGTTTTGATGTGCCAACCCTGTGATTTCCTTTTTTTTGAACATTTTTCCTTTTTACCGCCTGCTATTTCGACGCGTCGTTCTTCCCGTATTAATTTTTGAGTCCCTTTTCAGGCCCATTTTTGGGGTTTTTTCCATGTGAACACGTCCTATCTCAATCAGAACTGTGTTTTATCATGATAGGGTTGTTTGCAATCTTATTCTGCACACTTTTTCTTCTTTCCGTACTTTGTTCCGATGCGCGAATTTTCCGATATTAATGCCCGTATGTGTTTTCGGGTTTGTTTTTTACAAATTTTCCATGTGAACACCCTGATTTTGCCCCGGGCCCCGTGTTGCATGTTTCCATCATTTTCCACTCGTCTCTTGGCACATTTTTCCATTTTAAGGATTTTTGATTTGACAAACGGTTTGGATTTTATTAATTTTTCTTCCTTTTTCCCGTGTGACCGTGTTTCTCGCCTCGCGTGTGAACGCGCCTGTTTTTGGTTTTACGTGCCTCCGGATGCCTCATGGCATCCGTGGCTAGCGCGTCACTGTCCCTACCCATTTCCCCGTCACACCGCAAATTTTTTTATCCCTGCCCGTGCATGCGCACGGGCCGGGGGTGTGTTTCTTGCCCTCCATTTTCCATTTTTTTTCATTTCATTTTTCTAGTTTTCCTTTCACAAAAAAATAATACTAATAATAATAATTAACAATAACAAAAATTTAAAAAAAATCAATCAAAAGAAAATTAAAAACAAAATCACCACAAGGAGAGAGAGAAAAAAAAGAGAACAAAAACAAAAAAAATGGAAAAACAAAAAAAAAAGACAAAGAAGAAGCACCAAGAAAGAAACAGAATATATATATATGTGTGTGTGTGTGTGTGTGTATAAAACACCAGAAATAACCACAAAAAAAACCTTATTTCAATTTATTTATTTAACAAAAGAAAGAAAGAAAAAAAATATACTTACCTATTCTTGTCGTGCTGCTTTCTCCTCCCTTCCTCTCTCCTCTTTCCTCCCTCCTTCTTCCCCTTCCCCTTTTCTCCTTCTTTCTCCTTCCTCCTTCCTTCCTCCTCCTCCTCCTCCTCTCTCTCCCTTGCCTGTCGACTCAGCCTCCAGCACCTCCAGCGCCTTCATCGGCCTCCAGCACCTCCAGCGCCGCCACCCTCCAACGCCTTCATTGGCCTCCAGCACCTCCAGCGCCGCCGCCCTCCAGCGCCTTCATCGGTTGCCACCTCACCGCTATGTGCCGCCTGGCCGTCTACAATCTCCACCTCCACCACCACCCCTCCCCCCGGCCGCCTTCTCCTCCACCTCCCTTTCCTTCTTCTTCTTCCTCTCCCTCCACCTCCACCACCACCCCTCCCCTCGGCTCCGGCCGCTTGTGCCTCCACCTCTTGTTCCTTTTTCCTCCTCCCTCCACCTCCCTGCTCCTCCCCCTCCAACCCACCTCCTGGTTAGTCTTAACCCAACTCCAGTTAGTTTTTAATTAACCACAATTAGTTAACCTATTCATTAACTATAGTTAGTTCTTACTTAACTACAATTAATTCACCCCTTAACCTAACTCCTGGTTAATTAACCCTCTACTAACTCACCCCTAGTTAGTTGACCCCCCGCCCCCTCCCCCCAACCTAACTAGGGTTAGTACCCCCTAACCTAACTATAGTTAGTACCACTAACCTAACTAAGGTTAGTTCCCTACTCACTAACCTCACTAGGGTTAGTTCCCACCACTAACCTCCCTAGGGTTAGTTGACCCCTAACCTCACCCCAGTTAGTTCACCCTACTAACTTAACCATGGTTCTTTGCCTACCCCCCTACCTCACTCACCCCAGTTAGTTAACCATACTCACTTACCCATGGTTAGTTGACTAACCCCCCCACTAACTTACCCACAGTTAAGTTGACCCACCCACTCACTAACCTTGGTTAGTTAGTCTAACTCTAACCACATCTAGTTAGGACTTGACTGACTACCCTGAATAGACTAACTAAACTAGACTAACCTAACTTATCTAAACTCACTAGACTAGACTAACTCAGACTAACCTAATCAACCCTGACTAACCTAACTAGACCAGACTTGACTTACCCTGATTTAACTAGCCTACCTAGACTAACCCGACTTAATTGACCTGACTTGACCTCACTTAACCAACTACCCTGATTTACCTCATTTAATTGATTTGGTTGATTCCAAAAATTCATTTAAAATCAGAAAAAATTATCGATTTTTTTTTTTGAAAATTTACCAATATTTTTGAAATTGTTTGTACTATTTTTAAGGTGGAAATTACAACAAATAAATTACAAAAAATTAACAATCTGAAAATTAATTCAACATTATATAAGAAAATGGATAAAATTCATTAAAATTTAATAAAAATATAAAAATAAATTCAAAAAAATCTCAAAAAATTCCACACACCCCTATCCCTTTTTCCACTAATTTTTTCAATTACCAAATGTTTTCATAAAAGGAAAAAATATTATTTGAAGCAAAAAACCCCTAATTTTAATATTACACATCATAAAAATTCATTTTAAATCCTACAAATCCGCTGAAACTCATGGCTGAATTTATATACATTGTGGACACTTGCTAAATGGCTGAAAATTCACTCTTACACTTCATAATATATCCATGTGTTATATATCCTGATTTTATTATTTATTTAAACAACTAATTAAAAAACAAAAAACACACACAACAGAATACAAAAAAATAAAAATAATAAAACAACTTCACCAAACCAAACTATATACACAAAACAACCACACCTAAGATACAATACAAAAGAAATACAAAATAAAACATAAAAGTAAAATAAAAATCAACAAAAACACTAAGGTGCTTTATTTTTTTTCAGTTAGTGGTCTTTGTTTTTGTTTGACTGGATTCATTGCTTTTGGGAGACTATTCCGTGCGCCTTCAGTCCATTGCATACACATCCCTACCAAGTATTTATCTTGTGAGCTTTATTTATTTTCATTACCCCCTTAATCACAATTAATTGCTCAAATCAACTATTTATTCACCCACCTTTTCCATGTGCATTCGCGCTAAACACACAATTTAATGGTTTTAAAATCAACCAACCATTCACTTTGCATGCGCTATGTGCACTTAAGAGGCACCTTAATTGTTAATAAAAATGAACCAGCCGTCACAAAAAAGCACACGCTGGCAAAAAAGTGCTCCACATCACTATGAATTTTTAATTAAGGAATTTGCATTTAGAGACCCAATCTGGGAATCGTAGTCCGGGTTGTGATAAAGCACAGTTTCACCCTAATAAATTATAATTAAAATTTTAAGAAGAAAGTGCCGTTTTCTTATTAAGATTTATAACCTAATAAAATGTCACCCATTGTTAATAATTTCTTAAAATGAACCCTTCATTAAAATAATTTTCCCTCACTACACTTTTTTTCCCTTTTTAATAAACCCGCTTCGTGGGATGGGCGCGTAAACGTCTTTTAGTTGACACTGATGGTCAAGGTTATGGTCTGGTCTTCAAGTACATTTTTATGGTATTATGATTTGTCTATGTGCTATGATTACGGGTACGCTGTGAAGTTCTTTCTTTCTTGCCTGATACGGGGATTTGGGTGCTTGTTTGTTGTATCGCATGAAGTTTTTGATCGCATATGTATAAAGGTCATGCCGAATTTTTTCTAGGATGTGGATTGTCTAGGGTGGTAAAGGGGTTAGCTACGTTCGTGTACATGTATCCTTATTTTGATTGATTTCTTTTTTATAGCCCTTTTGTTGTTTTGCAGGCATTCTTTGTGATTGTCTGTGTTGTGGTGTCTGTGTTTTCCATCTGAATGGCGCCTCACACTTCTCCTCCTATCCAATATATCCCGCTAGTTAGTAGGGATTACTCTTCCCTACTAACTTTTGAGCCTATAGCGAAAGCAAAACTTGCGACTTTCATGGATGCTTCATTTCCCTTGATTCCAGAAGATCCATCCATGTGTGATGAGTTCCTTGCCTCATACAACAAGAAGTCGGGACGGCTGGTCCATGGTACTTCCATGACACTGACACCCCGAGGGTTAGGGAAGGCTCTGTCTCTTCCCTACAAAGGAGAGCCCTTTGTTAGAGCTAGACAATTATTCTCCACCAATGAGATTTTCAAGTTGTTATAGAAGCAGACCAAGGAAATTCTGGATGTCAAGAAAGTGATCAACACTTCAGGAGTCTCTTTTTCCATGATCACACTGATCCTGTGTGGAAGTTGGTCTGCCAGTTTCTCCAAGACAGGTTTATGCCTATCAAAACACCATCCCATTATTTGTCCAAAGAGCTCTTTACAACTTCTCGGATGGTGTTAAAAGGAGTGGCTATTGATTGGAGCACTTACATGCTTACCAAGATGGATCAACATTTCGTCAAAGTAACCAGGGAAAATGTCACAAATGTTACCTATGGATCCTACCTGTATGCTTTTTTGACGTACTCAGGCTTAAAGAAGGGTGTGCTACAGCCTCCTCCATTAGATCCAATACCCCCTCCACCACCTTCCGAAGAGTCAGAACCTATTGATATAGAGGATTTTGATTCTCCTCCTCCACTGGTCATTCAATGAAAACACTTGAAGTGTGTGGTAGATAAAGCTCCTTCAGTTCTTCCTTCAGTTACAATTCCTGCTACATCTGGCAGTGACCTCCCTGCTTACCTCACATGTAACAACCTGTTCAGGGCACATAGAGAGGGTTCCTTGGACATATCAGTCCCTTCAGTGAACAGTCTCATGTCAGGAGATGCCATTCCATTCCTCTGTAAAGACATCCAGAGTTCGATTGAACTTTCAGTGAACAGTTTGTGTTCAACAGCTGTATGCTTCTTTTTATGAAGAACTAATGCAGTCCAAAGACCAGTTGCATAAGGCAACATCAGAGTTAGCCTTTGCTAAAGACACACTTGCAGATCTATTTAAGCAGCTGGAGCAACAAACCCAACTGATTGAGACCCAAAGAGAAGAGATATCTTCTTTGAAGATTTAGTTAACAGAGGCTCAATCAGATGTCACTAAAATCTCAGAGGAGAAGGAGAGGATGTCCAAAGAAGCTCAAGAGTTTCAAATTCTTTTAGACTTTCAAACTCTTTTAGATATAAAACTCTTAGCCTTACAGACTGCTCATGACACAGTGGAATCACAAGCTTCCCAAATCAAGCAGTTGCAAGACCAATTGGCACAGTCATGGTCTGTTCTTCCAAGCCCTAATGTTCCACTGATCCCTTCTCTCTCAAAGCAGGACTTGGCAGTTCTCCAGAGACAGGCTACCTTGTGTCCATTATTCCAAGATAAAGTGGAAAGATTGCAATCCAGGATGGATCTGCTATGGTCTACATTTGAGCATTTTCAGGAATATGTTTCTCCGGACCATTCTTTCTTTGTCCACTATCAATTTTGCAGAAGTTGGCCTTTTACATGAAGCTTTCAATGATGGATCTTCCTTCTCCTCCAGAGGATGGTTGGAGTGGGGCTTGGTCTCCTGAGTTACTGACAGAAGTGGTCCATATGGTGTTTGAAGATTCTGTGATGACGGATACCATGTTGCTGTCATATATGTATCTACGGGGTGATCTGTTGATTCCAGATGAAGTAGATATGGCCTGGTATGTGGGAGATGTGGTTTTGCAAGCTGTTTTGTATGTCAACTATTTGGAGTTGCGAATAGATGACATGTTCTAGAGTTACTCCTCAAAAGTGACTACTTGCCCTGATACTTCCTAGCACTCAATGATTGATTCTGTGGTCTTGAATCAACGTCAGAACACAGCTTCTACCTATGTACATAGTACTAACCAACTAAGGGTGGATCTCTTAGCTCACCTTCCAAAAACCATCCATTTGATTCAACCTTTTTTTATGCCTATCAGAGAAGATCTGTTTTAGGTCCCTCTGTTCCTAGCCTATTGTACTACCAACAAATGGCTCACCATTATGATACCTATTTTTCCCTTTATCAAACCAATTCAACATCAATCTTACCCCTTCTTTTCCAACCTCAATCTTTTCCTGAAATTCCCATATTTACCTATTGCTCTTTTATCGAAGATAGAGTATTTTCTCCTTCTCCACAATGCCCTTCACCATCCATTCATATACCTTCTACTTTTCCTATTTATCAATTAACACCCTTCCTAATTGATTCCCTAAAATTTTCAGCCACTCCTTCTTTAACTTATTCCTCCTTTTATGATTTTGCCTACCCATCTCTTCATCCTCTTTTACTTATTCCACTTCCATCTCCTGCCACTTCTATCTCTCAACCCCCTCAATTAGTTAGTGAATATGAAGGGTTTGATCAGGAGATTCCCAGAAGAAGAGGATGGAGCTCGACTGATTCTCTTATAGGACCTTAGATTAACTGGCCAATAATTCCAGGATATTGGACAACTGCCAGTCAAGCATACTAGAACTACCTTCACAATCTCTAGATCCTTCAGTGAGATTGACAGCTCATTTTGCTTGGTATCTAGCATACATGCATAGGCATTTCCATAATGATCAAAAGGCCATTCCAAAGCTTTGTATGAATGTCAATGTGAACATTGACTCCCACCAGTTGGATGTCCTTTATTTTCATGCCCTATGTCTACCTAGCAGATACCTTGTTTTGCTAGAAAGGATGTGCTGCCTGCAATTCTTTCAAAATCCTCCAAAGACATTTGTAGATGAATCCTTCTCCATGGATCGTTTTTAAAACCACCAAGCTTTCAAAAGGGATCATCTTCATTGATGCCTTTGCAATGTATCTTGGATGATTCTTAATGATATATTTCTTTTTGGAGGTGTCATTCAGATGGTTGTGTTAGTGTTTGTGTGTGTGTTGTAATAATTGTATATGATGAGTTCGTGTTGATTACGAATAATTTGTTCGAGAGATCTTTTCAAACTATTGATGATGGATGGAAAGCCTATGGTGGAAAGCTAAAGAAAAATCTCTCATATCCTTTACAAATTTGTTATGATCTTTTTAAATGATTAATCAGATATGTTATTGAATAACGGAAGTTTTCCTTTAGTAGTATTTTTCTATCAGATATAGGTGATAAGTTGGGGTTGTGCTTTGGCAAAGATTATTGAAGATCTGACGAAAGATAAAATTTAACTCTTTGATGAACTTATATTCTTCTTTTCCTTAGGTTGCGAGGACACTTACTTTCTAAGTGTGGGGATATGTTGAGAGTGGAAAAAGACTGAATTTTTGACTGATTTTTGTTGTTTTTGAGGTCTGAATGATTGATTTTTGATGGATTTAGAGTGATGTATGGTTGTTAATGGAAGTATTTGAAAGTGTTTTGGATGATATTGATTATGTTTTGGAATTTCATGATGATTCTTAATGGAGATATGAAGTTCTATGAGGTTCTGTTGATGTTCTGATTGGTTCTATATACCTTCTGTATAGCTTCTGTTTTGTTATGATTGTCTTCTGTATGAAGCATGGATTGATGATTGATGAATATTAAGATCTTTTGAAAGCTTATTGAATAGTTTTTGGTATTTTGGAATGGTTGAGTATGAGTTATGAGGTTCTGATGACCTTCTGTAGACCTTCTGTAGAGCCTCTGTCTCTATACTGTAACTGTACTGTAGTTGCTCTGGTACTGTACTGTAACTGTTCTATAGACCTTCTGTAAGTGTTCTGTAGAATGTATGTGTGACTTTGAGAAAGTTTTATAACCTTTGTAAAGGATGAATCTAAGTTCAAAAGAGCTAAAATAAGTGGAAGAAGCAGCTGCTGAAGACTGAAAAGAAGACTAAGTGACAGTGATAGTAGTGAGTTGTGAAAAGACACTGTAGTGGCTCTTGTGACTCTTCATATCAAACATACCTCTTGGGAGGTGCATCCACGACCTAAGAAGTATTATTGAGAGTTATTATGAGAGTATTGTAGTGAGGAGATGATGTACTATTGAGCGAGAGAGAGAGAGATAGTCAATTCTATCAAAACAGTGTAACTGTATATGAGAGATTGATAGAGAGAACTATGAAGACATTGAAGATGAATACTATGTGATTGTTTTCCATTCAAAAATGGTGTATTATTTTATGTTCTTTGTTCTATTGAAGGATTCTGTGAAGAAATTGAAGATTATGGTTGATTCTATCAAATCCGTGGGAGATATCTACTATGATGCTGCGTGAAGAATTATTGTTTTCTTTGCTTTGATGATCAAAAGAATGAAATAAAAGCTTGTTGATGTTACAAGATAGATTTTCTTGCAAGAGAATTCCCTTTTCCTTGTGTTCCTCTTTGGGCTCCAATGTCACGGGGTTTGCGATCTAGGTCTTCCCGAGTCTGCGAAGCGGAAGCATTCCGGCCGTTCCCACTTATGACCAACTTGAATCAGGGCCTGAATCAGGGTTTTCCTAATGGTCAAGTTCCTAGAATGGTAGCTAGCATCGAGCCCTAGATGAACTACTTTATGCAAAAGCATCCGAGTCAAAGCAAATTTATACTGTACTTGGTTCAAGGAGAATGGGAAACGAGAGGGATGCGAAGCTCGATTCTCTACCTATAAGGCATAGTCCCATTCTGTTCCCCTAAAACAACATAAATCAGGACTCTAGCCTTCTAGATTCTAGGTCATTATTACCTTGCTATCAATTCGTTTTAGAAAGTTCTCGGCCAACCGGGACCACTCTTCCGTAAGACGGACCCATGGTCACATCCACCACACTTTTCTTGGGTTGCTTTAGTTATCTAATTACCTAACACATTTACTTTGATAAGCAAAAATAGCTTCTTTAATTAGCCAATTAATCACCGGTTCCTTCACGTAACTTAGGCACTGACATAGAAAAACAATATCAAAAAAGTTCCTTTTCAACATTTGATCTTTATTTATCAATCTTTGGAATACATCATATAATCTGCCCGAAGGCTAATCCATAATCTGCCCGAAGGCAATTCCATAATCTTCCCAAAGGCTATTCCAACAATCCTCAGGGATCGCTATTCCAAGTTTTTGCCCGTTGACTAGTATGCGGGCCTCGAGATCCCATCTTGAGTCACGTCAGCCTCTTGTGTAGGATTCGAAGGCAAGGGATTTATGGCCAGAGCCCCCTGGCACCCAAGCATCCTCCTGCTCCAAGTAGCATCCATGGAGAGACCTCTCGCGGTGGGTTCGGTCCACGTACCCGGTGCGGCTAACAACCCCCTTGGATAGGGTCAGGCAGACAATCGGGGGGGGGGGGGGGGGAAGGTAAACTGATGCAGCCTCTCCCTCCAGGATTTCAACCTGAAGCATTAGTTATTTTCTAGCATTAGTTCCTTGAGGAAAGAAGAACAAACAGTGCTCCTAAGTGTACAAACACAAGCACTCTAGTGGTCGTTTATACGGCCAACTGCTAAGGTATAATTCCTTCTCTTCGAATACATCCAGCATTTGATTCGGGATCAATTTCGACTTGTCAAGATCCCAAGGGTCTCGTAAGCTAAGTTGCTTGCTTACCCTCTTTCATTGGGTTAGGGTTTATACACTATTAACCCAAATTGTTAATACTTAGGGTTTCCATATATTATGTCAATAAATCCTAGACAACCCCGTCGCCCTAACCTGGTTGGTTAACTGCTTCCTTGGCAAATTCATAACTCCCTTAATCTGGGCAAATCAGCCTCAAGGAAGGGTTATGTAACAGGATGACTGCTCATCCTCTAGAAAATTAGACTTGTACTTAGAACTCGCCAACCTTGTTCTAAGGAGTGGCGATACTATTTTGTGCTTTAGACAAAAACCATGCGACGTTGCAACTTGTTGCACGAGATAGGTGTTACACCTAACTTGTGGGATTATTTTTCCCATCACACGGTATTCCTTGGTCGAGAATACTTTTGGTCAAGATGTAGGGTTTGGGAGTCTTATTGACCCAATCCATCCCTAACCCTACTAGGCCGACAACACTTTGGCCCTAGGGTTCCTAAATTCATACAGAAGTCTTATCCTTAGGGTGTGAACCCTAGATCATTCTTGCACGGCGATTAGCTAACCCTAACATTTCGTGAATGTGGGTGGGATATTTGGGATTGAAAGTCTTAAATCGGCATCCCAAGTGTGATACTAGGTAGAATTTTAGCGTAACTTAACCCTACCTAGCACTTTGAAGTGATCGTTATTTGCAATCTAATCATACCTTTATGATTTTCATGAGGATTACTTAGTTGATTTAATTAACCCACGATTAGAGACGATCATCCCTTTTAAAGATGCAAATACTTCCTTCTAAATTAGCAAGTACTTTTTCCTAAAAGATGAAAGGAACTGCAAGATGTATGCGATGTATCATTCCATGCAAATTTGCAAATTCAAGTCCGCAGACCTTTTTGCAACTAAAGGATCTTTAGTGAACTTTTGTTTTCCTTGCCTTATGTGATGTTGATTTACATTCGGAACTATGCTTATAAACCCTACATTTAATGCATTGAATTTAAGCTTTAATATGAAAATGCATCCTTTCCTAAATACAAACTTTGATAAAAGAACTCCATGCATGAGCGAATGCCATGAGACCATTATTGATCTAATCTGTCCTTTAGCACTTAACCCGACCTAGGATGTAATTATCATCGCATGCAATATGCAAGGTACATAAATCCTTTCCATGCATTGCAACTATTCGGACATCATTTAATGTCTGTCTATGATTACCTTAATCGCAAGACACAACCAAGAATTAATTACATAAATGTGTTACGAGTTATATGTCCTATCCTTTGTGAGGTGCAGCAAGATGCCTTTGCACAATTCCGTCTTTCAATTTATGCATCAAACGTTTAGAGTTTCATCTTGACCACGGAAGTGCAAGAAATTGCAAATGCATGACATGCAGCTAAATTTTATAAATCGGGCGAGCAAATAAATTTCCCAATGTATTTAAACTTGCCTACGAGATTTAATCATGCTTAATGCATTCTTTTCATGCGGGACTATTTAACAGAACCTGGGCATTAGGATTCGGGGTGGAAGCTCCCGCGTGTGCGCCTCGCGACTTTTGCTTTGGAGCCATCCATGACCTAGGTCACGACTCAGCAAATCTTTCTCTTGGCTCTCTTACTCGCTATGAAGCCCTTCAGTCCGATTCTTCTCCTCCGCACACAGGACACAAGCCTTGCAGGACTCGGTTTTAAAAACCGGGGAAGGCACGTGTAAACAAGGCTTATGGAAGCCTTTAGTGGAAGCTTCCAAAGAAGCTTCTAAGCTTCTGTAAACAGGCTGAATGACGTGGAGGAGGGGAGATGATTGGGAGATATAGACGATGAGGACGATGATGATGGTGGTGGTGATGACGATGGTGGAAGCAGCATGGCGTCAGCACGATGGCGGTCCTGGCGATGGCGTGGCAGCGTGGCGGCGGCTTGGTTCCACAAGCGGGGGTAGCAACAGTATCTTCTCTCTCTCTTCCCTCCCCTCAAGCTTGGAGAGGGGGTGTTCTTATAGCACTAAGGTAGGGGGTAGCCACCCAAGTGGTGGGTGCATGATTCCCTCCCCCATGCCCCTCCACCACTTAACTCAAGTATTCCTCTCACACTCCCTCTCCTCGCCATGCATCGGCTGAAGGGGAGGGGGTTATTAATTAAAAAATTTGCAAAAATTTATCCATTATCCCCTTTTTTTTCCTGCTTGAAGGGGTGTTCCTGCGTGGGCTTGCGGGTTTTTAGCCACGGACTCTTGTGCACAACGCGGGCTGGAATTTGCTAGTGCTCGCGGAGGGAGTACTTAGCCCAAAATTTATCATTGCGGGAGATTATTTTGAACTGTTTTTGCACGATATTTTGGGTCTTGAATATTTCGTAGCGAAAATATTACAGGTTCCTATTATTGAGCTCTGTCTCACTTGTCATGAGAGTCCAGCTATATGACAGGTTTAAGTCGTGAACCTTAGTCCATTGCCACTCCATGATTTCCATAAGATCCTTGAGGCGCTTTAAGTTGGCAACTGGATTGCTAATTAGCTCACTTGATAGATATTCCAGGATTTTTTGAAGTTCTAATTTGTTTGCTAGAATGCGGTAGGTAATTGGCATTGGTTGGTTGATGGGACTCCCAACCATCATGCATAAGGGCATTGTGGTTAGGTTAGAAGTGATGGTATTGTTAGGGTTGCTACCTAAGTCTATAGCTTTCTTGTATTCATCCTCATCCTTTGAGAATGGGAGATCAATGGTTTCCAACACATACATCCAAACATGGATATCCTCAGGGAAAGGAATGTACCTTGTGAAAGGTCCATAATTGCTTCTAGACCTTGAATCACCCTTTAGCAAGGTAGAGATGGCATCTAAGTCCACTAGTGAGGTTTCCCAAGTATCCATACTCGGACTGCTTCTGATTTATTGCCCAATAATATCGGGCCATTACCCCAATCCTCTATCACTCTTGCATTCCTCATCCAAGGCTTGCCTAGTAGGATATCATAATCCACTCCCTTACTAACTATGAAGTTCACAGAGAATTATATTCTTGCCATCTTTAGAGGCCAATCCTTCAGGACTTTGAAAGGTCTAACCTGCATCCCATTCGATAGAGTGGCATTGAACTGTACAGTTTCCACTAGTGGGTTTCCTCAAGCTCTTGCAAGACTGCGTGACTCACTAATTCCTAATCTTATGTCAACTATCCCTTTTTCATAGTATCTCTTAAGGCAATGATAGGCAAGATTGTGTGCATCTTAGTGCCTTCTGAAAGACATTCACTTGTGGGGACTTAAACATTGGATTCAGTGTTAGACTTGGTATGTGTATCATGGCATCATGATTTGGAAGTCTTGTGCTTTGTGTTCATTACTATGTTCCATCCATTGCTTCAATTCTTGCCAAATTGTAGAGTTTTGCCTAAGTAATTCTCCCAACAAAAATGTCATAGGAGTTGTTATTAGTGTGGTTAGCAATTTACCATTTGTCTTTTCCTCCTCGGCTTCATGGGCTCCCCGCCAATGGTCTTGAGCCATTTTCCTATTCGTGGCATCCTTATTCTGCCTATACAGCCATTTGATCCCATCGTCAATGATAGGGTCAGCTTCTTGCAAGTGACCTTACACTTCCTTTATCCATTCCTTGTTCTTATCCATAGTCATTAGCTATTAGTTGGGGTTAGGATACTCTTCAAATCTAGCACTTTCATTCTCTCTCATCCTAGGAGTAGATGCTTTTGCTTCAGCATTAGTGACTTGTTTCCCTTTCATTAATGTGGTCTCACTTCCTATCTTGAGCATTATTTTTCCCTCAATCCTCTTTTTCCTCCTTCACTGACTCTTCTTCCCTATAGAGGATGCATTTAACTTGATAGATCAAGGTAATTAGATACCTTCCTACTTTGTTTGAGCTCATGTAATGACATTTATGGGGATAGGTGTGGCATCATTGTTAGGTGACTGGAGACAAGAGAGTTTGACAGCATAGATGATACAATTGCTGAGCTAGTCGAGGGTTTCCTCCTAGGGAAATCGGCAAACAAGTGTGTGAATTTGCATTCTGGATACCTCAAGTCTTCTCTCTATTTTCTTGCTCCTTTTCAAGACAACGAGATGAGATATTCCTTGGATGGCCACATGTCCAACATGTTATGGGTTCTTTATTTTGAGCTCCTCTTAGGCCTTTACCTCTTCCTCTACCTAAGGCCATAACCAACACAGGTTTATAGTCCATTAATATGGGGTTACCCTCTTCGTCATAAGAGATATAAGGGTTCACGAATCTTTCTCCAATGGTTCCTTCACAAAGTGTACTAGAGCATTGCTTGATGGATGGGTTGTGATAGGTCCTGGTGGTCTAGGGACTCCCGGTTGGGTTGATGTCTATCCTAGGAGTGGCTGGTTTTGAATCATTAGGTGCTTGTAGAGCCAAAGGGACTCCCCTTCTGAAGTATAGCTACCTCATTCCTAGATAGTATGGCTAAGTGTAAGGTTGTTAGTAAGGAAACTTGCAGTGCATGGTGTCATGTCCAAATCTTTCACAATTGGCACAAGGCCTTGATATGGGATGATCAAGACATCCAAATGGCAAGTGGTTTCCTCCACAATGCATAAACTAACATGAGGTCATATTGGTCTTCATATTGACTCTTGTAGTTTAGGTCAGGTCTAGTCAATACTCTTTTCTTTTTCTTATTCATTGGGGGCTACTCACTTGCTAGTTGTTGTAGTTCTCTCGACGCTCCTAAATGCATTGCTCCCTTGCTATGTAGCAAAGAGCTTCTCTCTTTGAACAAGTCATCCACCCATATGGCCTCCTCAAAGATTCTTACAAGCACATCCATTTTCATGTTTGAGTTGTTCGCCAAGGCCTTATAGATTTCTTCATTGTGGATCATATTAATGAATACAATAGAGACTGCTCTCTCATTGGGTTGCTCAGCTGTAGGTATTCTCTTGTAGAGACTCCTCACATGTGTGACTTAGTCTTGTATGCCCTCTTTGTCTTTTTTATTGACATGCATTAGTTTAGCTCAGCTGTAGGTATTCTCTTGTAGAGACTCCTCACATGTGTGACTTAGTCTTGTATGTCCTCTTTGTCTTTTTTATTGACATGCATTAGTTTAAAATTGAGGTTATTGGATTATCCTACCTTTGAGAGCCTCTTTATGAAGAGATCCTTCAACTGAGTGAAGTTATTACATTCAGCATTATCTAGACTGGTAAACCAAGTCCCATCCCTTATCTCCCAAGCAAATACCAAATTCTTGTGCTCATTGAGCAGGGTCCGTGAGGTTGCTAGCTTCACACACCTACTCGAATTTCTCAACAAGGCTATAGGGATCATTTTCTACATGGTATTTATCAAGTTTCTTTGCAACTATGGGTATTTTTGTTTAGCTCCTAGTGTTTGGGGTAACTCCTAGCATAGCTAGCAATGATGTTGCCAAGGTTGCCCCACTTTGCTCATTGTTGGTATTATCTAGCAATCTTTTTGTGAGTAGCTCACTCACTATAAGGTCAGCTTCTAGGGCTCTCTCCCTATCGATGTTACCTCCCATTCTGTTCCTACTTTGAGATGGCTAGGATCCTATGAATCTCATTGAGCTCTTTCTCTTCAAGCAACCTTTGAGCCCTTTGCTCCTAGCTATAACTCTCAATGTGTTGCAATGCTATCCTTTCCAATATCCTCTCTTCCTCAAGGTCGGTTATGATATCGGCTCTATTAGTCTTCCATGGTGTGCTATCCTTGTCTATTGTTTGTACTGTGTAACAAGTCACCGCATATTGTCCGAGTACTTTGCCACATTAAGGTCAAGGTCAAGGTTGAGATTGTTCTCATTCAAGATGATGCCATGCCATAGTAGTTTCCTCCTGACCCATTAGTGCTTCTATGAGGTCAAGTAGGTCGACTAAAGTTGTATCCCTAATCTTGGCTAGCCTTTCCTTCTCCCAATAGACTGATGGTTTTGTCTTCTCTATGTCTTTGTTTCTAGTATCTTGGGTCACTCATTTGATTCTCAGGGTTGTACTCCTCCTGGTGTGATTGTTTTTAGCTTAACCCCCCTTAGTGTGTTTCTTGTTAATTTGATAGTTTACAAGTGTATAATTCTTACATGCTAGTAGTGCAACATGATATGTGATGTGTGAAATCAAGCTTTGCATCTTTCACATGTGCTTAAATGTCTACAATGCTGAGTGTAACCTTTGATGAAGTCAACTGCATCCAATCGGTTTCCTGCCGTTGCTACTTCTGTTGGAGGGGGGTTTGATTACTCCTAAGTTGAAATTGGGTCCTGCATGGGTCATATCAAATGGTTTGATGGGTATTTAGCCAAGTGAGTCAACTTAGGTTCTATCCAGGGTAGCAGCCAATGGTCAATTCTTTCAATCCCCCTCGGACTACTAGATCAATTTTTTTGAGTGCAACAATTCTATGGTTTCACCTATTGGTCCGAATTTCAACCTCCTTGCTGGTCAGTTTGGTAGTAGGCCCTAACACATCTCGAAGTGGCCCAAAAATAGTCAAAAATAGGGTTCTAGACAACTCACCCAAGTTCTAGACTGAATTGTCCAAGTCACATATTCGACCGTCCAAGTGGACTCCTCAAGGTATATGGTTGTTCAAGTCATATGACTTGGACTCAGACGAGGGGTGCCCATCTAAGCAGCCATCTAAGGCCCAAATTTGGTCTAAGTTTTGAATGGTGACTCTTGTTTGAGTCAAATGTTCTAGTGGGTCAACTAAAGTGGCTCAGATGTTTGAGCTAGGTCGACATCTGAGGCCTACGCAATTGCAGTCCCAATGGCATATGATAGCATGCTAAATGGCACAAATGTCCACTTTAATGTATTAATAATCAATATTCAATGCATACAAGGTTCTAGAGAAATGCAAAAATTAGCAATAAGGCATCGAAGTATACATGGAAGGCCTTGATGTGTCAATGGCAAAGATTGTAGGTGTTGTTGCATGTAGACCTATCATTCCATGTCTCTCTCTTAATAGCTCTCTCTTAATCTCATTGAAGTGCAAATAAGCTCTCTCTTGCCCTTTTTTCACATTTTGTATTCTCTCTTTCTTCCCTCACACCATGTTTTCCTTCTTAGACATTAAAAATCTCTTTCCTTTCTTCCCCTATTTATTGGTTATCCAGAGAGTTATCTTTTCCTTCTTTTTTCTTATTCCCCAAACCTTAATGTCCCAAATCTAATCAAAATGCACATCTCCTACTCTAACCAATGCATAGAAAGCTTCCTAAACCTAAACTAACCCACAAAAGAGATTGAATGGCCTCTTAGTCCCTTGCTTCCTACCTAAAACCAAGTGTTTTTTTGAAGATGAACTCTTACTTTGTCCCTCAATTTGGAGCAGGCAAGCACTCAAGATTGAATATGTTTGCCTTGGCAATAGATTCAAAATTTCATCACCCTTGTGAGCAAACCACCAAGACCCATGGACCACTTATTGCTTCAAGTGTTTTAAGCTGAGAGCTATGGCTACCTCTCACATAGCCATGAACACTCTTTCACAAACCAATGTAATGAGCTTACCTTCAAATCCAATTGAGTACCTCCTTCCATGACTCAAAATGCACCCTCAAGAAAAATCCATCCTCAAGCTCCAAGCTTTGACCTCCATAGCCATGCGTACACAAAGGGAAGAGAGAAGAAGATGATGATGATGAAGAGAGGAGAAGAAGAGCTTCTCTACATCCCTCTCACACACTCTCTCCTTCTCACACACACCCTCTCTCTCTCTCTCTCTCGTGTACAAGAAGGAGGCAAGATCAAGAAGCAAGAAGAGATAAAGTTTGTCCACACACAAGAATGAGATTCTCTATTCATTTCTTGACCTTTATACATGCCCTTATCCCCTCCTTGGGTGGTCATCCCCTTTTTGGTTTGTGGCCTTTGTCCATTCATCTACTCTCTTTTTTTTCACCTTCCTATTAGTATAGGCCCCAACTCATGCTTGTCATTCTTTACAATTTTCACGGGAGAGAGTCTAGCACTCTTTTACCAAATGAATTGCAATGCATCTGACACTTCTCTTGCTAGCATATCATGGTGCGCTTCCTTTTACATTTGAGGCTTTTTCATGCACTTCATGTCTTTAGTTTTTTCTTAATAGTGTGCCTTTCTCCTCCATTTTCCTCTCGCCTTAGGACTATATTCCATTTCCAAATTTCTGACATTTTTGTCTTGGTTTTTCAAGGGTGTAACATATGCAACCAATACTAAGCACCCCTCTCAAGGGCAAACTCTCTTCAAAAGGCCATAAAGAATAAGTCAATCATGGTTATGGTCTTGACTTCCAAGCCATGATACCATATTGCAGCTCTTCCTTTCAAAGTCATGTTGAAAAACATCATGAGATGTCCTTCATCCTGAATTCGGAAATTGAACATTAATTTCTAGAACTCACTGATGTGGATCTCCGCATCTTCCTCTGCTAATCCATTAAAGATGGATTCTAACATGTCCACCTGTCCACTTGTAGGACACATCTTAGCAGCACATCGGGAAGAGAGTCTAGAAAGCCCCGCATGGCACTCACAAGGAATGTCACAGGGTTTGCGATCTAGGTCTTCCTGAGTCTACCACGAAGCAGAAGTATCCAACCGTTCCCACTTAGGACCGACCTGAAATCAGGGTTTTCCTAATAATCAAGTCTCTAGGAAGTAGCTAGTGTCGTTAGATGAACCACTTTGAGCAGAACATCAGGGTCGAAGCGGATTTATACTACACTTGGTTCAAGGAGAATGGGAAGCGAGAGGGATGCGGAGCTCAACCTCTCTACCCATAAGGCATAGTCCCATTCCGTTCCCCTAAAACAACATAAATCAGGACTCTAACTCTATTGATTCTAGGTCATCACTATTTCTCTATCAATTCCTTCGAGAAAAGTTCTCGGCTAACCGGGATCACCCTTCCATAAGACGGACCCAGAGTCATGTCCACCGCACTTTCCTCGAGTTGCTTAGTTATCTGATTACCTACCACATATGTTTGACATGCAAAAGCGGCTTCCTTAATTAACCAATTAAACACTAATTCCTTCACATAGCTTAGGCATTGACATAGAAAAATAATGTCAAGCAAGTTCCTTTTTCAAACATTTGACATTTATTTATCATAGTCTTTGGAATACATCAAATATCTTGCCCAAAGGCTATCCCAGCAATCCTCAGGATTGCTACTCCAAGTTTCACCGATTGACTAGTATACGGGCCTCGAGATCCCATCTCGAGTCACGTTGGCCTCTTGTGTAGGATCCGGAGGCAAGGAATTTATGGCCAGATCCTCCCCTGGCACCCAAGCGTCCTCTTGCTCCAAGTAGCACACATGGAGAGACCTCTCGTGGCGGCTTCGGTCCACATACCCAGTGCAGCTAACAACCCCCTTGGATAGGGTCAGGCAGACAATTGGAGGTAACTGAACCTGCCTCTCCCTCCAGGCTTTTAACATGAAGCATTAGTTATTTTTCTTGAATTAGTTCCTTGAGCAAAGAAGTACAAACAGTGTACCTAAGTGTACAATCACGAGCATTCCAGTGGTCGTTCGTACGGCCAAGTGCTAAGGTGTGATTCCTTTTCCCCAAATACTCCCAGCATTCGATCCTGGATCATTCGCGACTTGGCAAGATCCCAAAGGTTTAGCAAGCTAGGTTTCTTGTTTATCCTTTTTCCTTGGGTTAGGGTTTATACCCTATTGACCCCAAATTATCACTATCTTAGGTTTCCTTATACTATAGTCAAATAGATCCTAGACAACCCCGTCGTCCTAACTTGGTTGGTCAATTTGCTTTCTTGGCAATTCACAACTATCCTAAGCTTGACAAATCAGTCCCCAAGAGAGAGTGTTGTAGTAGGACAACTACTCAATTCTTAGAGAATCAAACTTGTAATTAGAACTCGCCATTCTTGGTCTAAGGTGTAGTAGTACTATCTTGCGATTTGGTCGCAAGAGCATATGACCTTGCAGACTTGTTGCACGAGATAGGTAGCAATACCTAACTTGAGGGATTACATCTCTTATCATACAGTATTCCTTGATCAAGAATACCTTTGATCAAGATGTAGCATTTGGGAGTCCCATTGACCCCAATTCAAAACCCTAATCCCACTAGGTTGATAATTGATTTGGCCCTAGGGTCCCTAAATTCCTTGAGAAAGTCTAGCATTTGGTCGCTCGTCCGATCCTTAAGGTGAGAACTCTAGATCATCCTTGCACGGTTGTTTAGATAACCATAACGTTTCGTGAATGTGGAATGAACTTTAAGATTGAAAATATTAAATCGACATCCTAAGCGCGATACTAAGCAGAATTTTAACATAACTTAACCTAACCTAGCACATTGAAGTGATCGTCGTATGTTAACTAATCATGCATTTATGATTTGCATGTAAGTTACTCAATTACATGCAAATTACTTAATTGATCTAACCAACTTACGATTAAAGATGATCTTTCCTTCAAAGATGCAAATACTTTCCTCTAAAAATGCAAGTACTTTCCTTAAAAGATGCAAGTAACTGCAAGATGTATGAGATGTATCATTCCATGAGAATATGCAATTGCAAGACCATAGGCATTTTACCTTTATGCAACTATAGGATCTATAATGGCCTTTCCATCTTTCCATGCCATATACAATTTGATTAACATTAAGAATTATTTCTTATAAACCTTACATTTATGCATCGAATTCAAAGCTTTTGTATTTTAATGAAAATGCATCCTTTCCCAATTGTGAACTTTGATAAAAGAACTCTATGCATGGATGCATCATTCTTTCATGACTAGATGCCAATGAATAAATCATTGATTTAATCCTTCCTTTATCACTTAACTTAACCTATCTTTTATATTAAATGTAACTATCATTTCATGCAAATTGCATACTATATACTTTTTTCAAAGTTCATAAATATTTTCCTTTCATTGCAACTATTTATTCATCATTAAACGACCTTCTACAATTTAACCTATATACGAGTCACAACAAGGAATTTATCACATAAGTACATCATGTGTTATATGATCCATCCTTTCCAACAATGTGAACCTCCCAATACGTAAGAACATCTCAAAATCCATTCAACCTATATGCGTGATGCAACAATGACGTCTTTGCACAAGTGCATCTTTTAACTTATGCATCGTATGTTCAAAATGCGACTACCCTTGACCATGGAAGTGCAAGCATTACAAGTAGCTTGTCATGCAATTGAACTTTTTAAATTGAAGCAAAATATACAAATTTTCCAATGAATTTAAGTTTTTCTATGTGAATTTAAACATGCTTTATGCATCCTTTCCATGTGAAGATATTTTTTGAAACCTGACCATCTAATATCGGGGCGTTGTCCACTCTCGTGCTTCGGGTGGAAACTCCCTCGTGTGCTCCTCTCGATTTTTGCTTAGGAGCCATTGACGAAAATAATATCAAATCAACAAACTCTCCCTTGGACCCCTTACAAATTCCAAAATTGCTTGCAGCCTGAGATCTCCTTCGTAGCACAGGAAATAAGCCTTGTGAAACACGATCTATGAAAACCCAAAAGCTATGGGTGAACTTGGTATAGTGGAGCTTCAATAGAAGCTTCTCAAGCTTCTAATTTCCAGAAATGTCGTGATGATGACGACTAATCGGATGATGATGGTGAAGATGATGATAATCAATCAGATGAGGATGATGAAGATGATTGTGATGGCGGCAGCCTGACGGCGACGGTGGCAACCTGACGATGATGGCGGTAGGCCAGGATGATGGCACTGAAGCTTGGGAGGGGGGTTCTTATAAGGTGGAGGTGGGGATGGTTAAAGCAGTGGGAGAGGGGGGGTGGCCACACAGGTGACAGCCGCATGCCTTCCTCCCCATGCCCCTCCATAATAACTCATACACACACTCTCTCTCCCCACCATGCAAGGGGAGAAAGAGAGGGAGTTTTTAAAAAAAAGCAATTATTCACTATCCTTTTTTCTTGAAGGGGAGTTCCTGTGGTGATTTGCGGGTTTATAAGCACACGGTTTCTTATGCACAATGCAAGGGGGTGATATTGTTATTTCACAAGGACAGAGCACTTATGCCAGAGTTTTTTTGTTGCAAGAGATTACTTCATATTGTTTTGTGCGAGAACTAGGGTTTTATAATATTTTGTTGTAGAAATATTACATTCTCTTCCCCTTAGAGGAATCGAGATGTCCTCATCTCGAGAAGATCTGGGAGTATTGTTGGTTGAGAGTACTTTCATCCATCCAGGTGGCATCCTCTTCGAGATAATCTTTCCATTAGATGAGGTATTCTCTCAAGGTCCTAGATCTCAAATACCTCTCCCTAACATTTAGGATTCTATCAGGCCGTAGCTCAAGGACTCCTTGGCTAGGCATCACAATTTGTTGATCATCAAGCACATGACTAGGGTTAGGCACATACTTTTTCAATAGGCTGACATGGAATACATTATGAAATTTTAGGTTTTCAAGGAGTTGAAGTCTGTAAGCATTAGGTCCTAGGCACTTGAGAATCTTGTAGGGTCCACAATACCTTGGACTTAGCTTTTTGCACTCGCCCAAGGATAGGGAACTCGTCTTTGGACGTAAGCGAATGAAGACCATATCACCTTCAATGAAGGATCTGTCTTGCCATTTCAAGTCCGTATAAGCCTTCTATTTGTCCTTGGCGGCTTGGATGTCTTGTCTTATTGATTTGATTTGGTCATCCATGTCTTCCAGCATCTGCTTTGAAGCTTCAACTCTCAAGGTTGGATCCGAGAAGCTCAAAGGAGTACGACAATCATGCCCATACAATGCTTGGAAAGGGATCATCTAAATGCTTTGTTGGTAAGAAGCATTGTAGGCAAACTCAAACAGTGGCAAATATTGAATCCACTTTTTGGGTTCGCGACAACATTGTGCCCTAAGTATATCTTCAATGACTTGGTTGACTCGTTTCGTTTGACCATCGGTTTGGGGATGGTAAGCTGTATTGAAATAGAGTTGAGTCCCAATGGCCTCAAAGATAGCCCTCCAGAAGTGTGATGTGAAGAGGGAGTCATGATCACTAATGATTCTTCCAGGTAACCCATGCAGTTTGAATATTTCCTTGATGAATAACCTTGCGATGTCTAAGGCTTTATAGTTTGCCTTAACAGGGATAAGATGTGCAACCTTGGTGAGCATATCTACCATGACCATAATGGAGTTGTATCCTCCCTGAACTTGGGGTAGGCCAACAACAAAGTCCATACTAATGAATTCCCATTTCATTTGGGGAATGTCAAGTGGTTGCAATTTCCCAGGCACTTTGTCGTGTTCGGCCTTAATGTGTTGACAAGACAAACATTCCGTGACATATTTGAGAACGTCACCTTTGAGCCTATCCCAATAATAGCTCTTCCTGACCGCATTAAGGGTCTTGGCATAGCCAGGATGTCTTGAGAAAGGAGAGTCATGGGCTTCCCAAAGTATCTTCTGCTTGAGAGATTGGCTTGCGGGGATACATAATCTTGTCCTAAAGTAGACAAGTCCACTACTGATAGAGAATTCTTGATACTTCGTTTTTAGCTTCGGGTCTTGATCTTTGATGGGGATCTCCCTTAGCCAATTTTGATAGGTTGGGTCATGACATGCCTCTTCTTTAGCTAGCTCAAGAATTGGGTTGTTTGGCATTGATACCTTTGTGGCTAGAGATCTTGCTATTGATGGATCTTGCAAAATCAGAGATTTCAGAAATGCCTTGCGACTTAGTGCATCGGCAACTACATTCTCCTTTCCAAGCCGGTATTTGATTTCAAAATCATATTCTTCCAGTACTTCAATCCATCGATGTTGCCTCATATTAAGCTCATTTTGGGTGAAAATACATTTAAGACTCTTGTGGTCCATCACTAAGGAAAATTTGTTACCCAGCAAGTAATGCCTCCAAAGTTTGAGAGCATGGATGACAGCCAACAGCTGTAGATCGTGGGTAGCATAATTCCTTTCATGGATCTTTTCCTTGAAGAGTATGCTACGGGATGACCTTCTTGTATAATCACACATCCTAAGGCAAGTGCACTAGCATTAGTTATCACTTCAAACTCCTTACTAAGATCAGGAAGTTTTAGGATGGGTGCTGATACCAAGCTTTGCTTTAGTTTGTCAAAGCTGGTCTGTTTAGCACAGGTGACCATACAATTGCTACTTGCTTCTTTAGTAGATCAGTCAGAGGCGTTGCAATCAAAGCATAGTTTTTTATAGAGACCCTGTACCATCCTGTCAATCCAAGAAAACTACTTATTTCTTTGACAGAAGTTGGTGTTGGCCATTCCAGAACGTCTCTAACCTTGGCCGAATCCACTAAAATTCCTTCTGCTGATACAATGAATCCATATATTCAATCTGTTGCTTGAAAAGTGCACACTTCTTATTCTTGGCATAAAGCTTGTGGGCTCTCATTGTTTCAAGAACAATGCAAAGCTGGGGTTCATGATCTTTTTCTCTCTTAGAGTAGACTAGGGTATCGTCAAAGAAGACGAGTACGAAGTCATCAAGATAGGGCCTAAAGATATCCTGCATTAACCTGTTGAAGGTAGCATGAGCATTTGTAAGCTTGAATGACATCACTAGGAATTCAAAGTGTCCATACCTTGTGCTAAATGCGTTCTTCGGGATATCTTCTTCCTTGATCCTTATCTGATAATATCCAGACCTGAGATCTATCTTAGAGAAGATCTTCGCACCTTGAAGATGGTTAAGAAGTTCATCTATTCTTGGAATGGGGTATTTGTTTTAAATGGTCAATTGATTCAACCCTTTGTAGTCAATGCATAGCCAATATGTTCCATCTTTCTTCTTTTGGAACAGCACTGGAGCTCCCCATGGCGAACTGCTAGGACGGATGTAGCCTTGGTCTAACAGTTGCTTGAGTTGCTCCTTCCGTTCAATCGCTTTTGGGATGGACATCCTATATGATCTCTTTGCGACTGGTGCAGCTCCTACCGCCAGCTTGATTTCGTGATCGCCTTCCCTTTGAGGAGGAAGTTCTGTGCTCTTCAGGAAATACATATGTGTATTCCCTTAACCATGAAGGTTCTTCCCTAGATTCTTGATTCTGATCTAGCTTATTTAGTTTAATCAAATAGACAGGTAGGCACTTTCTAACTCCTTTTATTATCCGTGTTGCTTTTGCCAGCTGAATTTTTGGCTTACCAGCCTCTCCTTGAGTTGTAACTAGTTCCCCTTCAAAATTTCTGAATGAGACTTGGCCCTTACCACAGTGTACATGGGCATCATTGGGTATTAGCCAATCCATTCCGATCAAACATTCGTGGACACCTAGGTTCATTACCCTGAATCTCACCGAAGTCGGCTTTCCACCTAGTAGGAATTTCACCTTAGTAGTTTGCCTGGTACAAGAGACCTCACGACTATTTGCTAATTCCACAAGTAAAGTAGGTGCATCTATTGTGGATATTCCTAATCTTTTTGCACAGACTGGTGAAATGAAGGAATGTGTACTGCCACAAACAATCAATGTTTTGAAGCTTTTACCTTGATAATCCGATGGAGTTTGAATCACCCAAAATTGGCGATTTGGGCCTTTCTTATGAAGAGCCACATGAACTGTTGCCCTCTCAATGTCAGCTTCCATGGATGGATCTTCTCATCACCCACTCCTTGTTGGCAACACTGGAGGTTCTCCCTTTGGCCATGACGGTGGCTCCTTGGCCATGGGCGGCTCCTTGGAATGGCCCTTGGCGTTGTCCTCTACTAAGTTTAGGGCACTGCCTTTTGAAGTGTCTAGGCTCGACCATCGACATGCAGGGTTGCGTTTGCGTGAGTCTCGACAAAGATGAATAGCTTCACAATCTTTAAATCCTCCATCCACTTGATTCTCTTCAAGTTGGTCTGAAGGTACGCAAGTCAGTGGCCTGTTATGTAATATATTCCTAATTCACCCGTCCATCTCCATTCCACGTACAGGGGTGAAGGATTGTAGATGTGGTCTAGAATATTCATCATGCCTAGCCTCTGTCGATAATTCGAAGCACGCATTGCAGTCATAAACATAACGTGGAACAATAAGAATTTGTTCCATGCTTCGTGACTCTATAGCCCAGCATTCATAAGTAAGGAAATGTTCTCAACAGCAACATTGCTCTACTTTCCTCCATTAAGTTCCCTTGTAAATATTAGATTCCGTTGGTTTGCTCTGATACCAATTCTAACGTGTCCACCTGTCCACTTGTAGGACACGTCTTAGCAGCCCATCGAGAAGAGAGTCTAGAAAGCGCCGCTTGGCACTCACAAGGAATGTCACAGGGTTTGCGATCTAGGTCTTCCTGATGGGCTACTAAGACATGTCCTACAAGTGGACACGTCGACACGTTACATGGGTAGAGGGAAACCTAGGGTGGTTGGCAGATCTAGCATTCCTACAGATATTGCAATGGGTTACACATCATAAAGATGACAAAATTCACTACAAGTGTCTATATTGGTTGGACTACACCCCCACTAGAAGTAGGTTGACTTGTCAAGGTAAGAGGTATGCTAGAGCTTTCCCCTTCTGTAACGTGTCCACTAGTATCATCCAGGACACGTCTTAGCAGTCCTTTGAAAAGGATGTCTAGAAAGCTCTACCCAGCACTCCCATGGAATGTTACGGGGTTTGCGATCTAGGGCTTTCCGCATTGCCACGTAGTGGAAGTATTCCGGCCGTTCCCACTTAGAATCGACCTGAATTAGGGTTTTCCTGATTGGTCATTTCCTAACAGCAACTAGCGTCGGACCCAAGCGAACTACTTTATGCAGAAACGCCAGGTCTGAAGCGGATTCACGCTGCACTTGGTTCAAGGAGAATGGGAAATGAGAGGGATGCAAAGCTCAACCTCTTTGCCATAAGGCATAGTCCCATTCCATTCCCCTAAAACAGCGTAAATCGGGTTAAAACATAACTCTAGGTCAACGCTTTTGTTGTTCCTGTCCTTTGATGATCATCCCGTTGTTCCTCCTGATTTGAGAAAAGTTCCTGGCCAACTGGGACCACCCATCCGTAGGACGGACCCATGGCCCATCCTCCGCACTTTCCTTTGGTTGTTTTAGTTATTTAGTTATCTAATATATTAGTTGGACATGTAATAACCACCTTCTTTAATTAACCCATTGGGCACTGGTTCCTTCACATAATCCTATCACTTGACATAGAAAAACAATATCAGACAAGTTCTTTATTAACAGGTCATCATATTTATCTTTGAAATACAAAGAGTTCTACCCGTAGGCTTATCCACAATCTGCCCGAAGGCTATCCAGCAATCCACAGGGATCACTATTCCAAGTTTCCACCCGTAGACTAGTATGAGGGCCTCGAGATCCAATCCCAAGTCATGTTAGCCTCTTGTGCAGGACCCGGAAGGCGAGGGATTTACGGCCAGAGCCCCCCTGGCACCCAAGCGTCCTCCTGCTCCAAGTAGCGCTCAAGGAAGGGACCTCTTGCGGTGGGTTCGGTCCACGTTGGTCAACAACCCCCTTGATTAGGGTCAGGCAGGCAATTGAGGGTAACTGAAGCTACCTCTCCCTTCAGGCCTTCAACCTGAAGTATAGATATTCATTTATCTTTTAATTCATTGATCAAACAAAGCCAAACAATGCTCTAAAATCTGTAGCAAGCACAAACATTTCCATTGATTGTTTTTTTGTTGTTGGCAAACTGCTAAGGAATGAATCATTCCTTTCCAATGCATCTGGCACTCGATCCGGGATGGCTTGCCGCTTGGCAAGATCCCCTATATTCTAGGTTAGGGCATACCCTATTAACCCAACTTGGTCAAACCTTAAAGTTCATTGGGTACTTCAGTTTCTTGTCTTTAATCTCCAATTAATCTTCCTTACTCAAGAAGGATATCAAAGTATACATCCTCTTGCAAGATAACTTGCGTAAGGATCCGCCATCCTTGTTGCGAGAATTTGGCCTTTCTTCTTGTGATTCAATCACAAGACCATATGACTCCGTACTTGCTGCGCAAGTCCCGAATCGTACTATGTGATAATGGAGTCACGAAACAATCCGTTTCAGGTTCTTTAAGCTGATGTTGTTAGACCTAGGGTTTCCTAGCTTTATTTTTGTAAGAATCTCAGGGACAAACCCTAGTTCCTTTTACGATTACAATTTACTGACCCTACATTCAGGGAATGTGGGCAAGTATTTAAGGTATAAACGTTTCTTGGAATTTAACTCATTTCCAACTAATATTTCGCAGCATAGGTATTTTTAAGTTTATATCAATTTGGTTAACTCTAGAAGGTAATTTCGAGATTACTTCCACATGATTTGTTATCTATGTGTCAATTGATTTTTCAATCCTAAACTTTATCGATTTGAGATTAGGTTAATTCCAACTAATCTTCCCTTTTCTTTGCGAATAAAACTCATGTTAAATAAGAAACCTTTTTCTTGCTAAGTTATGCAGTTAACAACGATAAATTCATAGAGTTTATGCATCGTAAGAGTCCTTTCATGATTTGCACTTTCCATGATGATTCATTGTAAAAAGAATAGGGGTTAATAGTGCGAGATGCAGTTTTATACCTTTAGGCTTAACTAAAGTATACTACTTTAATGGGTAATAATCTAGCTCATAATTCATTTCAATGCATAAAGCTATTTGAAAAAAAAGTACGTTTATACTTTATTTATTTTGCATATTCCATTAGATGTATTAATGACTAAATTCCTTCGTCGTGAATAACTAGGACAAAATATATCCTATTTCTAACAACTATCCTTACATGATTAAATTAAAACGATATAAGATAAAAATTAAGAAGGAAAAACCTGGGTTTGGGGTGAGATATCCACATGGATACCGGGAGATGACCCTCCCGCGACTGCGCCTTGGACTTTCTTAGGAGGCATCGCAATTTTAGTCCTTCGGACGTGGAAGCAGCTTTACACTCCTTTTTGGACTTCCACCGTTGCTCCCTTGCACCTCAATACTTTTCTTCTCTTTTTGGAGTAGGGGAAAAAATCAAAGTACCAAGGTATTTTGAAAGTGGTAAGGAACAACTAAGGGTTTTAACCACGGGAGAAATGGGGAGTAATCCCTAAGTCCAATAGAAAGGCTTAAGGAATTTTATAAAGCACGCGGTTTTTAAAGCCCACGGGAAACATGGGAAGGCTAAGGAAAAAAGAAACCTTATGAGCTTAAAACATGAGGGGGTCTTCGATATATCACAAGGGAAGGGAGATAAGGAATTTTACACACAGGGGTTTTCAATCTGTCACGGACAGGGGCTTAAGGGTTTAGACATGGGGTTCCACCACCCATGAAAGAAGGGCAAATAATGCTTTAGACACGGGGGGTGGGGAGGGGGGAGGGGTGAAAGGTTTTTGAAAGGCACAATAGGGGGTGAAAGGGGGCTTAAGGACCTTATAAGCTTCCCCCCCCCAGGAAGCTTCTAAAGCTTCCACGTGGAAGGGGGGGGGGGGGGGTGAAGAGCTCTCTGGTCGACGGTGGCAGCGGCTTCTCCCTGGGCACTCGAGATGTGGCAGCCGAACGGCAGCCTCCCCCTCTTTCTCTATCGACTTTAGCTCCTCCGTCAGGCGTCACGACAGTGTACTCCCTTCCTCCTCCTTCTCACGGTGATGTCCTGGCAACGTCGTCCTCTCCCCCCTCCCTGGCCTTCCCTTGAGTGGGGGTTTTTATAGGGAGAGGGAAGGGAATCCTCCCTCTCTCCGTGTCATTGTGCATGGCACTACCACCTGCATTTCCCCCACCGAGGAGCTTCAGCACGGTTACTATTCCCCTCATCTTCCAGCACGACAGTCAGCTGGGGAGGGGAATAATGAAAAAAATTTTGCATTATCCGTTAAAAAAATCTATCTCAGTATCCATTACCTGAAAGGGTTAGTTTACGTGAAGAGAAATTTAGAACTTTACACCTTCCCCTAATGGGCTGGCTGGGATAATAGTGTTGAGATATCGAGCTCCACTCGTGATATGCCAGGGTGACCATTGTGCATTTATGTCACCGACTTGTTAGTTGCAGATGTAGTTGGTACACCGCCCATGAATAATAGCTAGATGACAGCTATCCTTATCTACTCTAGTTCGTGGTTCAGTTAGTATGCCACCTTAGTTAGTTGAGTTTGGTTTGAGACTCATATATAGGGTTCTTCTATTTCTTTGTATGTGAGTTCTTTTTGGCTTACACAACTAAGAAGAGGAAAATTGTTTTCAGCCTCCACCTATGTGTGTATTCCCCCATTGTGCAAGCAAGAAAGCTACAAGTGAGACTCCTTCCTTCTCTCCCACAATCGTGACATGGTATCAGAGCCTTGTTTGTGGTAAGGAGCTCAAGAAAGCAAACCAAGTTCGTAGTGTTCTGGTAAGAGGACCAGTGTTGCTTTCATTTTTCTGTTTTGGGAGCAAGTCTCTGCAGGTAGCACAACCGAAAACTGCAAGAGTGCATTGTCTGAGATTGAGATGCCCTTCGCGGTGTAGCAAGAGGGCAGTATATGCTGCGGGAATGGGCTTTAGCCCTTGGTTGCTCTGTTTTTTTGATTTGAGGCCATTTCGGGGCCTGTTTTGGAGGCGGAAGTTTTCTGCACACACTCAGGAAAAGGTCTTGTTTTTTGCTGTGCAACCACTGTTCTACAAGTCGGTGAAAAGTTACTGTAGAAATTGCATCGTATGCCTGTACGCAGAGACATTGGGAGTTACAGAATCATCCTTGTTGCCTATTGATGCAAAATCGTCACTAGGAAGTGACTGTGTGGTCAAATACCACTTTCGTTAGTTTTGCAGATTTGCCCTTGTGAGGCTGAAGCTGTGTTTTTTGCAGTGACAGAATTTTTTGTAGTGTTCTGTAATGGCGTCTGATTCTCTTTCACAGATTGTCACTGAAAAGCTTGACAAGAACAACTTCCAAGCATGGAAGTTTAGAATGACGAATTTCCTTATGGGAAAAGGATATTGGGAATTCGTTGCAGGAAATGAAGAAGAACCAGTTCTTCCTTATGTTCCCAATCAACAGCAAATGCAGGCATTTAAAGGATGGCATGAGAGAGCCAGAAAAGTTATGTACTGGCTGTCTATCAATATTTCAGACTCTATGATTGTGCATATTCAGGATGCAAGTACGCCAAAGGAGGCATGGGATACTTTGTCAAAAATGTATAGCACAAATACGCAAGCCAGGAAAATGCAGCTCAAGCAAGAGTTGCACAATGTGCAAAGAGAAAGTATGGGCATCAATGACTACCACATGAAGGTGAAGAAGATTGCAGATGCACTTGCTTCCATTGGGTCGCCAGTGGAAGATGATGATTTAGTTTTCGTGACCTTGAATGGTCTACGAAAGGATTATGCACAGTTCCGAACATCCATTTCCGTCCGTGAAAGATTTCCTGATTTTGAGGAGTTGATTGCTCTTCTAATTTCTGAGGAGCAGAGAAATTGTGGTGCATCTTCTTCAAGAGGAACTTCAAAAGAGGGTGTCTTCTACTCAAATGCTGGAAGAGGTAGAGGCAGAGGTAGAGGAGGCCGATCTGGAGGCCGTAGTAGAAATCAGAATATGCAGCAAACGCAAGAAAACCAGTCCTATGGAGGAGGACATGGTAACTCTAGAGGCAGGGGGATCCAAAGAGGTCGTGGTGGATGGCAAAGAGGCCAAAATGCAAACAGCAATGTTGAATGCTACTACTGTGGTAAAATGCGTCATATGGCTAAAGACTACTATAAAAAGTAGAATGACATCATAAATGGAAAATTGCAACAAGGGAATTATGCATCTTCTAGTAGACAGGGTGATGATAGAAATGAGCATTTGTTTATGGTGCAGCACATGAACAATTCTGTGACAAGTGCAGAAGAAAGCAACGAAGTGTGGTATGTTGACTCAAGTGTGTCAAACCACATGACATGTCATGCAGAATGGATGCAGGATGCAAGGAAAATGGAAAAACTAGGATTTGTGGAGACTGGTGATGATGCTGCACATCCTATTGTGCAGATTGGAAAATTTCCTTTGTCTATGCAGGATGGGAAAAAGAAATACCTGTCAGATGTATTTCATGTCCCGAATATCACCAAGAATCTAGTTTCTGTTGGTCGAATGGTTGAGCAGGGCTTGGAGGTCAGATTTAATTCTCATGGATGCTTTGTTGAGGATATGAAAAATAAAGGTCACTTGATAGCAAAAGGAAAGAAGAAGGGCAGAATGTTTACGTTGGATGTAGACATGCGTGAATTGAGTGCAGCAATGTTTGCATATGGGACTGGTGTAGTTGTAGATATTGATATCTGGCATAAACGCATTGGTCATGTTAATGTACAACGACTTAAATCAATGCAAGTCCAAAATATTGTTGCAGGATTGCCTAAATTCAAGGTTGCAGAAATGCATAAGGTATGTGAAGCATGTCAATTTGGAAAACAGGCAAGGAAACCATTTCCTAGACATGTTCAAGAGAGTAAGAAGCCATTGGAATTAATCCATTCTGATGTGTGGACTACTAAAGCTGCATCTATTGGAGGCTGTCATTATCTTGTCACTTTTATTGATGACTATAGCAAAAAAGTTTGGGTGTATTTTATGAAAAAGAAAAGTGAAGTTTTTGGGCATTTCAAAACTCTTAAAGCTATGGTTGAAAAAGAAACAGGCCTGTAAATAAAATGCCTAAGGTCAGATGGAGGGGGAGAGTACCTCTCAAATGAGTTTGCAAGGTTCTTGCAGGAGCATGGCATAAAGCAGCAATATTCATGTAGTCATACCCCACAACAAAATGGAATTGCAGAAAGAAAAAACATGCATATTGGAGAGGTATCTCGTGCTATGCTCAATGAAAAAGACCTGCCAGATTTTTACCAGGCTGAGGCAGTTGCTACAGCAGTCTACATAATGAACATGACTCCCACTACAGCAATACATGGCATGACTCGAGAGGAGAGGTATATTGGTAGGAAACCATATATTTCTCATTTGAAAATTTTTGGTGGCATTGCCTATGTTCATATGCCAGATGAGTTGAGATCCAAGTTGGATCCAAAAGCTGAGAAGTGCATCTTTATTAGTTACTCTTTGCAGCAAAAAGGGTATAGATGCTATAATCCTTCTACTCGTAAGTTTACAGTGAGCAAAGATGTTGTTTTTGATGAGATGAGTAGCTGGTATAATCCAGTAAATGTGATTGATAATGTAGATGCACAAAATGGTAATGCTGCACAGAATTCACAGCAGCAGTCACAAGATATTAGTGGACCTGGAGTGTCCTCTAGCAGTAGTTCACATTCTTTGCCATGGACAGGCAGATTGAGATCAAGAGAATCTTCTCAAAGAAATGCAGATAGTGGTATGAAGGTATCATGAAAAGGAAAAGAAACGGTAGATCAGCCCATGTTTGATGTGAATGCAGGTCACCCTTATGTGGATGGTGAATCCAGAGGCTCAGAATAGAGCATTGATGATCAGTTGGGTATTCCTTCTATTGTTACACATGGAGTAAGGAAGACCAGGGATGATTTGAGAGCACCTGGGAGTGAACCTACTTTGCACAGGTCTACCAGAGCTAGGTATCCTGTGGATAGGTTGAAATATGATGGATTTACAGCCATTCACTATGCCTATATGGTCAAAGTGATACAGGAGCCAGAACCCACTTCTTTTGAGCAAGCCATGGGAAAAGAAAAATGGGAGAAAGCCATGGATGAAGAAATAGATGCCTTGGAAGCAAATGCTACATGGAAATTGGTACCTTTGCCTAAAGATAAGAATGCAATTGGTTGTAAGTGGGTTTATAAGGTGAAACACAATGCAGATGGTTCTGTGAATAGATACAAGGCAAGATTAGTAGTCAAGGAGTATGCACAAACATATGGCATTGATTATGAAGAAAAATTCAGTTCGGTTGCAAGGATGGCAATCGTAAGAGCAGTCATTGCTATGGCTGCATCAAAGGGATGGTCTTTACATCAGATGGATGTAAAGAATGTCTTCTTGCATGGTGATTTGCAAGAAGAGGTCTATATGGAGTAGCCACCAGGTTATGTGCATGCTGTTCATCCTGAGTTTGTTTGCAGGTTGAAGAAAGCCTTGTATGGCTTGAAGCAAGCACCTAGAGCATGGTCTGACAAGATAGGACAGTATCTTGTCACTATTGGCTTTCAGATTTCCAAGTCAGATTTCTCACTTTATGTGAGAAAAACAGAGAAAGGTATTATGCTACTTGTCATTTATGTTGATGATTTGATTATGACAGGTGACGGTGATGATGAAGATATCCTTCATGTGAAAATGCTATTGAAGCAAAAGTTTGAGATGAAGGATTTGGGAGAGCTGCATTATTTCTTGGGCATTGAGGTGATTAGATCACCAAGTGGGATACGGCTCTTGCAGAGGCAGTATGGATTGGACATGCTGTCCAAATATGGGATGACAGGCTGTAAGCCTATTTCAGTTCCTTTGGAGCAGAGTGTGAAGCTAAGCGCAGATGCAGGTGAGCTTCTAGAAGACCCTACTATGTACATACTCATAGTAGGAAGTTTGATTTATATGACTATTACTAGGCCATATTTGAGCTATGCTGTTGGATTGATAAGTCAGTTTATGCTGGCTCCAAGAAAACCGCATTTGGATGCAGCTAGACGCATACTCAGGTATGTGAAGTCCACATTGCAGTATGGACTACTTTATGAGACTGGGGTTCAGATACAGTTGCATGGATACACTAATACAGATTGGGCTGGTAGTATTTCTGATAGACGATCTACCAGTGGATATGTGTTCTCTTTTGGGAGTGCTGCAGTCACTTGAAGTAGCAAGAAACAGCCTACAGTTGCCTTGTCGAGCACACAGGCTGAGTATAGGGGCGTAGCAATGGCTGCATGTGAGGTAGCTTGGTTGCATAAGCTACTTTATGATATGCATCAGCCCTACAGATGGGCCAATTGTCATTTATTGTGACAACATGAGTAGTATACACTTGGCAAATAACCCAGTCTATCATGCTAGAACAAAGCACATTGAGGTGCATGATCACTATGTGTGGGAGAGGGCTTTACTAGGTCTTATTGATCTAGTTTATGTCAGCACAGAGGATCGGGTAGCTGACATATTCACGAAGGCATTGGGTGCAAAGAAGCTGCGCAAGTTCAGAGACCTGCTTGGTGTGCAGGAATTGGGATTGAGCTCGAGGGGGAGTGTTGAGATATCGAGCTCCACTCGTGATATGCCAGGGTGACCGTTGTGCATTTATGTCACCGACTTGTTAGTTGCAGATGCGGTTGGTACACCGCCCATGAATAATAGCTAGATGGTAGCTATCCTTATCTACTCTAGTTCGTGGTTTAGTTAGTATGCCACCTTAGTTGGTTGAGTTTGGTTTGAGACCCATATATAGGGTTCTTCTATTTCTTTGTATGTGAGTTCTTTTTGGCTTACACAACTAAGAAGAGGAAAACTGTTTTCAGCCTCCACCTGTGTGTGTATTCCCCCATTGTGCAAGCAAGAAAGCTACAAGTGAGACTCCTTCCTTCTCTCCCACAGTCGTGACAAATAGGGCCAACAAGACCTCTCTTTCTCAAGGATATTGGATTACTACGCTTAGGAGAATATCTCCTAAGGATCTTAGCTCACTATCTAGCCCTTTCATCTCTTTCTTGATGTTGGATCTCAACTTGATGGTATCTATTAGGGAATAACATATCTATTTCAATGCTCTTTGGCATACACTAAACAACTGGTCCCTATTAACAAGCCCCAAAGAGGCAACTTCTCAATGGCTTAATCCACTTGTTTGCAATGTCTCTTTGTTTCTTTCAATTTTCCTTGTGCCATCATGGTCACCATCTTTGCTTTTGGAGCCTTGAATGCACTCTCCAAAGCCATCAAGATAACAATCCTCCCACATAAGCACATGCCAAAACTAGCTCCTTTTCTATAAGGATGATCTTATTTGCACTCAAGCTGATGTTAAGACAAAGAGCACGATTGAGAGTGCTATGAGTATCTTGAGTTGGGCACGAGTATTGGGGGTAAAGTTGATGTGCACCATAGCAATGCAAGCAGGGGGGATGTGTCCTATGTATTGAGCTAGGGCATCATCTCTTCCAAAATCCTCTCCCCTCCTTATCTATTGGCGAGTTCATCAATATCCAACACAATATGCAATCATAAGAAAAACCATTAGCAAAACTCTAATAGACTAAATAAATATATAAATGAGAAATTAAATTTATTTCTTTGGCTCCAGCCTCAACCTCAGCCCCTTTGGTTAGGTCTATATATGATTTTGTTTTATCAATCATAGGAAGGGGGGTTGGTACTTTAAATACAAGGGTGAAGTGCTCTTGACATCCAACCTAGCACTAGTGGCCTCAAATTCTTTAGACCTTATAATGGCTTGCTCAAAGATATCAATTATGACCACAAGGGCATCAACTCATCAATTGCATCCTCAATCTCTTCAAGCTTTGGGGACAAAGTAGGAGCCAAAAATGTTTGTGTTGTGTCCAAAGGGAAGTCACATGCTATCACTAATAGGGAGAGTGTCTTATCCTCTCATACACCAAACATATTCTCCACATAGTGGAGGAAGACAAACTTTGTGAGGCTAATGAAGATCTCACCCAAGTTGGATACTTTTGCAACTATGTCCTCACTCTCATCCACCTCCTCATGAGCTTAGAACAAACTTGTGGCACTCTTACAAGGGAGGATCCCCTAGAGGCTCCCTCTCCATCACCACCATTACCAATGGCCTTCATAGATGAGGCCAGCTCAAAAGCAACCACTATGGTAAGATCCTTGGAAGTGGCCTCCACTTCTTGTGCTACGTTTAGTGGCTTGATCTTAGGGTCATGAGCATCTTTGAACAAGCCACTGATATGACCCTCCTCCTTGCTTGGGACATAACACGGGGATCAATGTGCACATTTAGTAGGAGAACAAATGAAATAGTCCAAGAGAGGAATCACTAACCTAATGCATCAATCCCAAGTGCCCGGGCTTGTTGAGTAGTAATTGTTTTGTAGAAGGAAAGGGATAGGTTCTTTATGAATCTAGCCAACTTCTTTTCAAAGACATCATCTCCATTGATATACTTCAAGAGGTTAATGGGGACCCAATCCTCCTGGGATTCCTCAAACGACACCACATACTCTGGCAAATGGGTGTTCATATATTCATCATGTCCTTTGAGATGAACCCCATGCCAAAGTACTATGTCATAGAAAAAGATGGTAGGATTAACAATTTCAAAGAATTCCTTCCAATATATGAATTCTGTCATCTCCAAAAAAATCATGAAGCTTCTTAATTGGGAGTCCATCATTGCGTACTACAAATGGGAAGGAACTTAAGGTGTGAGTCCTGAAATGAGAGGAGGCAAAAAACAAGCTATGAAAAATGAGAATGAAAGACTCGCAAACTTATATATATATATATATATATCTATATATATATATATATATATAGGGTCTGAAATAAGACAATTAAAATTTTAAAAAATATAAAATTAAGATACAAATCATTCTTTGATTTCAATTCCATTATCAAATTGCACATGGATCTCAACTCAATGCAAAAACTCTGCCATAGATACCATGAAGGTCTCCTCTATTCTTTTTCCGACATGGAAAAAAACAAAAAGTATTATTCAGGTATCAAAACATAGAAAATCATAGATAAACTCAAGCAAATGTATATTTATGCATTGAACTCAAAAGCTAAAACAATCACTATCCACACTTCCCCATGAGAGTTAGATATTTGTGCATATTAGACAAGCTCCAATACTTGTTCACAAGACTTTCTTCACTAACTCATTTGGTATATGTGGGTCCAACACCTTTATGGGACTCTAAATGGATCCAATTGACTACCTTTTTCATCCACTATTGATAAGGGATGTGCATACATAGTAAAGAATGTGAAAGCAAGTAGTGAAATGTAATGCTATTGATGGGAATCCTACCTGCACATATATTACCTCTATGCACGTTGTCCACCTAATCCCAACCTTCTCCAAAAATAGATGCAAAAAATGCTTCACCTATACCTTTGCAAATTTAAATAGGACAATGATGTGGATTGGAAACCTTGAAAATGTATATGAAAACATGAATTAGCACAAACCAAGAAAGGCCCATAGATATGTTGAAGCTTTGGAGGACTTCATCAAGTTGTGAATATCATTCAACATCTTTGTTGATAGTAACCATATGGACCACCAATCAAGGATTGGGCACTTGATCGAGTGGAATGGCAAGGAAGGAAGAAGTTCAAGAACACCATATGGATTCAAAGGTATAGGCACCATATATTTATCTCATAAAAGAAAATTTCATAGTTAAGAAGGCTTTGCAAAGACTTCTTAGCCATCAAATCCTTTGTAGTGTAAAAACCTACATCTCAAACCTTCTTAAATATGAGTAATCTATTTTTCTAGTGATTCTTCAATAAATCACGATGTATTAATCGATGAGGCCCTATTTCTCTTGGTTTCATGTACTCCCATGAGTCTTTTTTGAACATTGATCCTATCCATTATCTATGCTTATCCTTTTTATCATGAACATAGATAGTCTCAATAGAACCTCAAAGACACCATCGATAACTTTGGGATGCCATCAAAATGATTCACTAAGAAAAACCCTTATAGTTCTTCGACAAAAGAAGGTAGGAAGCTGACTGCAAGAAAGGGAGAAATGGTGTTGACTATGGAGCACCAACAACTGACAATGGTGCCTTTGTGGCTATGGCTATGGCTATAAAAGCAAGGAGGTAGTGGAAAGATTTGATGGATTGATTTGTGGAATGGAGAGGAAGAATGCCAAAAGAATAAGCAATTCTTCATAAACATATCAAAAAAGCTTTTCTTTGACCATAGATAATATGGGATGAGTTTTTTTAGGAAAAAAAGGCATTTTGAGGGAGGTGATAAAATTTTCACTTTTTCCCTCTAGTTTTGGATCCCTTGTGGAGCCCACCTAGCATCAGGGACAACACTATCACATATAAACTTTTTTTTAGGGGGGGGGGGGGGGGTGGAGATAGGGAGATAAAACTACTTGAGTCCAGGGTGGAGTGGAGATAGGAAGATAAGCCTACTTGAGTATAAGGCTTCCTTTTATGTGACCCTACATCATCATTGGTCTACTGCACTATTGCATGTCTAGTTAGACTTGGTCTACTGCACTATTACATGTTCAGTTAGACTGGGTAGTAACAATCATCTATGTGATACTATTGGCATAAATGATGTGAGATTTCAATTTGGTACTACTACATCATTTGTTTTGCATCTTGTACACCATATTCCAAATTTGACTAAAAGTCTTACCTTAATTTTGGATAGTTGGATGATGATAGTATTATGTATCCATTGGTGATTTTGCATGGAAGATTACATGTGACAAACTCATTTTTGCTAAAGGTTCCAAGGTTAGCAACATTTATTGCTTATTTTTATCTAGATCTATTGATATTCCACATGTATCTCTTTGACATTATTTCCTTGGATATATATCCCTCAAAGGAACAAGAGTCTTGACTCATTTGTAGTATCTCTTGCTCTTGAAGAATTCATGTTTTGATTCATATGATCATTGTTTATATGGCAAGTGCACTTGTAATACACATAAGAAGTTTGGTTCTACGTGCATGGGTGAGACTTTGGTTCTAGTTCATTTGGGTATTTGTGGTCCCATTTCTTGTCAATTCTTGGATGATGCAATGTATTTTATTATATTCATTGATGACTATTCACATAAGGTCTCAATCTATCCCGTAAATTAAAAATTAGAAGTTTTGCCTATGTGTTAACACTATATTAGGAAATTTGAAAATTTTCATATAGTTTGGGAACTCCCAATATAGTTAATATTTGGCCACATGATCAAATATTGTCCCCCTACTTGAAACTAGAGTCTACCCTAATTACTATATAGGTTATCTTTCCAAGTCCCACTTTGAAGCATGGGTTAAGATTTAGCCATATGGCCAAATATTTACCCCTTATATTTGAAAGTGGGACTTGGGAGATTCCCAAATTCTCTCTAATATGGTGTTTATTAGTGTTTTCTTGCTATGATTGAGAAGCAGTCTAAGTATGGTTTGAAATGCACATGATCTAATAATGGGGTGAATATGTCTCTAAGGCATTTGAGAAGCTTTGTGATGAGAGGGGTATTAAGTTGTGGATCTTTTGATGCCTTTGTCTCCTAAGTATCCTAGTCCTTGACCTAGATTTGTACTTGGGTCTCTTTCTCATTCTTTTTTATTTTCATGGAGCTTGGGCTATGTATTGGATCCTACCTCTTACCTTTAGTTTTGGGTTGATTTAGTGTTATTACAGTAGCCCACTCACTCTTTGCTTTACATTCAATAATGGCATCTGCTTCAAGTACTTTTGGGGATATTGCCATTTTCAACATGAACAAGTTAGATGGCAATAACTTCAACTATTGGAACGCCTAGATATAAAAAAAATTGGTTTAAAATAAGCAAATTAGACCATGAAAAACTAAAGGAATAAAGCCCAAAAAAATGATGTAGATATTTGGGTTGATCTTGATGAGTTATGCAAGTCCACTATAATTTTATCTTTGTCAAAACAAGTTTACTTTAATGTCATTGAGATTGAAGGTGGTGCTAAGGAGTTATGGGAGAAAATATATAATCTTGATGATAACAAGAGCCTTACTTTGCAATTGTATTAGCTTAGTCTTCCTTATATGTCATTACTCTAGTCATCTCTTACATGTCATTATTACAGACATTAGGATCATATTCAGCACCATGCCATAAAATACACTAGAATAGGTGAGATAAAGATAAGGAACAAGTGAAAGATATGTCAAGAATTGCATGGTCGGGGGAGTTGCTTAAGCTATTGTATCAAACACACACCATATATATAAGAAGAAGTTCACTCATGAACAACAGAAGAGAGATGGAGACCAAAACATTTTCTTGTTGGTTTTTTTCTCTTTTTTCACACACAGTACAATGTACACAAAGTATAGATCAGATACAATATAAAGAAAAGTGGCCGAATAAGTTAACCAGTGCATAACTAATTATATTAATCGACTAGTGCTATAACTATGCTAGCTGTAGGTAGGTGTAACAAACTAAATATAATTAAGTGATAAGTTAGTAGCCATGTGAAGATCATAATGACCATTGATATGCTAAGCATAGACATACATACCCATCTAGCTAGGTAGTCCATCATCAATGTATGCATATGTTGAGCTTGCCATCTCAACACTCCCCTCAAGCTCAACTATATCTCTATAACTCCAAGTAAGCTTCGAAACTTTCGAAGCTTCTCTACACCCAATGCCTTTGTGAAAATGTATCTAATCTTGTATGCTAGCATATGCCAAGTCAATCTCTCCTGCAAGTACCTTCTCTCTCACAAAGCGGTAGTACACCTCAATGTGTTTTTTCCTAACATGGAACACTAGGTTCCTAGCTAGTTGTATGCTACTCATGTTGTCACAGTGAATGCCAACTAGATCATCTCCCTGCACATCCAAATCACCCAATAACTTTTGTAGCCATACCACCTCATATGTTGTCATAGCAACACCTCTATACTCAGTCTTTGCACTAATCGATAATATAGTTGTAGGTTTCTTTTTGTTGCTCCATGTAATTGCAGCACTACCAAGGAAAACATGAATCCACTAGTACATCTTTTGTTTGATATGCCACCAACCCAATCTACATTTGTGTATCCAAACACATGTATGTCCTTACTTGCCTTATACAAAAGTCCATAATGTAAAGTGGACTTCACATACGTCAATATACATCTAACTATATCCAAATTTCTATGCATTTGTGTAAACTAACTAAAAAGTCCAACAACATAGCTCAAGTCTAGCCTTGTGATAGTCATGTAAATTAGACATCCTCTTATCCTCCTAAACATAATAGGGTCTTCTATCTCATCCCCAACTTCAACACTCACATTCACATTTTCCTCCAATGGTATTGAAAGAGGCTTACATGTTGTCATACCATACTTGGATAAAATCCAAGCCATATTGCATTTGGGATAGCATATACCATCATCACATCTGATTACCTCAATACTAAGAAAGTATCTTAGCTCACCCAAATCCTTTATCTCAAATTTCTTCTTCAAAAAGTACTTAACTTCAACAATCCCACTGTCATTGTCACCTCTAATAATGAAGTTATCCATGTAGATAAGTATGATAACCAAGCTTGTATCTCCCTTTCTCACATAGAGTGAGTGATTAGCATCAGAAACATAAAATCCAATGTTAACAAGATACTCTCTAATCTTTTCAAACCATGCTCTAGGTTCTTGCTTTAGCCCATAGAGCACTTTATTTAACCTTCACACATATATGGGATGCTCTAAATCCTCATAACTTGTTGGCTACTCCATATGCACCTCTTCTTGTAATTCATCATGCAAAAAGGAATTCTTGATATCCATTTGCTACAAATTCTAACCTTTGGATACTACCAAAGCAATCACACATCTAATAGTTGCCATCTTAGCAATTAGATTAAATGTCTCTTCATAATCTATGCCATATGTTTGAGCACAACATTTTGCAACTAGCCTAGCCTTATACTTGCTAATCAAACCATTTGCATTATGCTTGATTTTGTAAACCCGCTTACAACCAATAGCTCTCTTGCCTTTAGGCAAGAGTACCAAATCCCAAGTCTTATTCGCTTCTAATAGATCATCTCCTCATCCATTGCTACATCTCAATGAGCATGACCAATAGCATTCTCAAAATAAGTGGCCTCAACATCCTCAACTACCTTTACCACATAGGCATAATGGTGAGCTACATAACCTTCAAAATCAAATCTTTTAATAGGGTATCTGGCCCTACTAGACCTATGTATCACTCGATCAATTAATGGAGCCTTTACATTATCATGTGCTCTCTATACACATGATGTCTTGACTGAAGGAATACCAAGCTCATCATCCAAACTCTTTGAACCACTAGAATCTCCATCAAATCCCAAATGACTAGTATATGCATCATTACCATCCAATACTTTTTTCTTTCTTTTGTCTTTACCAGCAATACTTGTAGATCCACCTAAGGATGCAGGGGTACTCCTTAGTCTTCCAAACCTAGGGCTAACTGTAGATGTATACTAGATGATATTTCTAGTCCATTAAGACTCAGTAATTCTTGCATTTCTATCTACACAAAGCTATCATGATCATCATCATCATCATCATCCAATGCATCACCACTAGATGCATACCAACTACTCATCTCATAAAAAATAACATTTCTGCTTATAAGCTCTGAACTCACCTATGTGACAAGGTTATAACAGTAATACAATTTCTACTCTAAAGAGTATCCAATAAAAATATATTTTTCAACCTTTGGATCAAGCTTCTTTTATAAGTCATCTGGCACATGAACATATGCGATATAGCTAAACACTTTCAAGTATGACACATCGGGCTTCTTGTTTGGTCTTCTCATGAACTGCAGCTATGAGAGTTCTATTCATAATATAGACAGCAATATGAATAGCTTCAAACCAAAAATGATTTAGCATATTCTTTTTAGCCATCAATGGCTATGTAACTTCTGCAATATGCCTATTTTTTCTTTTTGTAACCCCATTTTATTGTGGAATATATCTGCAAGTAAATTATCTCTTTATCCCATGAGACCTCAAGAAGCCACTAAACTCATTAGGGAGGTACTCTCCCCCTCCATCTGATCTCATGAACTTAACTTTTAAGCTTATTTCTATTTTAATAGCAATCTTGAAAATTGTAAAGTGCTCAAATACATCACTCTTTTCTTTCATGACATATATTCATAGCTTCCTTGAACAATCATCAATAAATGTGACAAAGCATTTGATGCCACTAAGACACATGTTCTATGTAGGTCCCCAAACTTCTGTATGTAGAATATAAAGCATATTTCTACTCACATCTCTATCATGCAAAAAGGGTTGTCTTGCCTGCTTACCAAACTGACATGCTTCACATACTTTGTGAAATTCTACAACTCTAAAAGCAAGCAACCCTATAACTAATCCTTTGGACTACATTAATTTCAGCCTTTGCACATTTGCATGTCTATACATTTATACCATACTTCAATGTCTGCAAATGATGACTCCTTTCCCATTAGCATACAACATAGTAGCATTCATAGCAAGAATTCTAGCATCTAAGGTGAACATGCGGCCAACTCTACTTCCTTTTGCAACCAACCTACACTTATCATTAAAGTCTTCTACAAAACAACATTATGCATTAAATCAAACTTGCAACCCTTGCTCTACCATTTGGCTAATAGACACTAAGGTCTTTGTGATTGATGGCACAAGTAATACATCTGATAGGCTCTTTTTCTAGCCATCATGCAAGGACAAGGGAACCTTTCAAGCATGTGAAATTGGGTGGCATGAATTCATCTACACATAACCTGGATTTTGTAAATCATGCATCTCTCCAAACCATTCAATATGACTAGTGGTATGATTAGATGCACCTGAATCGACATACCATATATAATCATGTATCCCCTTTCATGTCACAACATCTATCATATTCTCCATAAAAAATAGACGCTTATGTTTGTCTTCATTCTATTGTGAAGATGATGCATAGTTTCCTTGTTGTAATTTACAACTGTATATATCATCCTTCTTAGCATAGCAATGGGTTGTAATATGACTTATTTTGCCACAATAATGGCAAACAATACCAGAATTTCTGGAACCTTTGTTTTTGCCACCTACCTCTTCCTCTAAAGCTCCCTCTGCCTCTAAAGTTTCCATGTCCTCTTGAAACCTACATTTCATCGAATTGCTAATTTAACCTAGTTTTCTAGTTATCACCAACATGTCCCATACCACGGCCTCTTGAAGAGCATTTACTGCGTTCCCTTCTTGAACTTGAGTAAAAAGCTTTGTTTACCAATTCTTTTAAATGATTCACCCTACATCTTGATCTCTTCGGTGATCATGAGACTGACCAACTTATCAAAATCTAAAAATGGCTTCTCTACATATACAGAAGTGATAAATGATTTCTAAGCCTTCTCATTATTAAGGTCACCCAAAGTAGATGAAATCAAATAATCATCACCAAGCATTGCAGCAATCACTACCAAAGCATTTGCAATGCTCCTCACCTTCAAAACATACTCATTAACATACATTTTTTCTTTCTTCAAAGTATTCAACTCTTGCTTGAGTTGAATCTTTCATGCCATTGTATTTACTAAAAACATATTCTCAAAAATTATTCAAGATGCTTGTGAAGTTTCTATATTCCTAATATGTCCTAGCATAGTGTTATTAATGATTATAGATAGCCAACATATCACCTTTTTTTCCTTTATATTCCATTCATTCCACTCCTTTAATTCATCCATAGTCGTAGGGTAAGTTAGGTTTTGGCTCATTTTCTTCACCTAAAACAAACTCGTAAAGGCCTTTTCCAATATGAAAGTTTGTCACGCATAACTTTCATGTGATGGATAATTGTTCTTTTCTAGCTTCTCAATGATGGTATTTCCATCTCTGCCTTTATTACAAAAATGATACAAATTAGCAAGCAAGTTTTCTGCAACCCTTCATAACAAGTGTACACTAATATACCAAGCAACCTTTTTCATTGATTGCTCAACAATACATTTAATATGCAACCTATTTGTAGATGAAGCTTATGTTTTCTTCCTAGAAAATACCTCAAAACTTACAGATTTGAAATATATAGCTTGTACATTCACTTTCAACTGATTCAATCAAAATTATAGTATGCCCTAAAATTATTGTTCACAACCTTGTGTATCTAGAATGGGGCCTGAAATGGCCTCAAATACCCAAAAGAACACCAAGACAGTCCTAAAGGGAGTATGTGCAGAATATATAATGCCCTACTTGCACACCAAATCTCACAACAATCTAAGATTTTCACTCTGCCTTGCTTCCAATGCCTCCACATGCACTATTTAAGAGAAAGAGTGGAAGAATGGGAGAGCTTCTTACCTATTGCTTGCATCCTTGAATCCTTACTTCTCCTTTACTTTAGCCTTCAAAACTAGCCTCTCTCAGTGGTATTGCTCTGATACCATGTCAAAAATCATGTGGTGGGGGGACTTTCTTGAGTTATTATGCCAAGCACACACCATATACACAAGAGGAAGCTCATTCAATAATATAAGAAGAGAGATGGAGGCCAAAACATTTTCTTGCTAGTTTTTTCTTCTTCAAGTCAACCAGTGCATAACTAATTATACTAATCGACTAGTGCTATAACTATGCGAGCTTTAGGTAGGTGCAACAAACTAAATATAATAAGCGATACGTCAGTCGCCATGTGAGGATCATAATGACCATAGACCCATCTAGCCAAGCGGTCTACCATCAATGTCCCCATATGTTCAACTTACTATCTCAATAAGATAATGCTAAGACTTTGAATTATCATATCATCAAAAATCCTAGTGTCAATGTTAAGAAGATAATGTTGGGGATAAAGGTACATATACCTAGCTGCTCGTGTATTAGTTACATTGACGATACCCTACTCACACACTTGTACATTGTAGGTGGCACGCACCTATAACTGTAACTTCATTCTTAATTCTTTTTGTGACATTTGAATAAAGGGAAGGCCAGTCACACATTATAACTGTTGGAGTTTCCACATCTTCTATGTGTGTCTCTCTCTCTCTCTTCCTCTTGCTCCTTCCACCATAGCTCTTACTTTCGCTTCGTGCTTCCACTTCAAGGCTCACTCCCTTCAACTAGAATTAGAGCCATTGCACTTGCATTGAGGAGCTCAACCAGATATTGCTTCAACTTGTGGAGAAAAGCTTTAGCTCATAGTTTCAATGGCAGCCATGGATTCAACTTGATGTGGTACATATTGATGCCTCTCTCTTCCCAAGTTCATTAGAGCTTATTGGACCTCTTAGGCCTTCTTTGGTAACCCCTAGAGCTTGGCTTGTCCCCCCATTTGCTTCAATTCACCTTGCAACCTCTCTAGGATAGGTAGCATCATTTCCGCTTGTTCCTAGCTTGATCTCTCTTGCTCAGCCAATCACTCCTCCAACCTCTAACAAGCTCCTAGCACTCCTGGCATCCCTGGTGTTCATTTGCAACACCTCTTGGTGCTTGGATTTGACATTAGGCATCAATTGGTGCTCTATAGATTCAACCATTACCTCATAGTTTATGATAGTTTGCTATATTATAGTTCAAGACAACACTTCATTCATTGTCCATATGTCACTTATGCTTCTTGGGATGTCTATTTGATGTTGGATCATCTGGGTATGTTATGCCAGTGTGCTGGAATGGTTTGGAATTCATTTGAGTATTATTTTTCTTAGTTTTACAAAGGTTTTTCGTTGGTGTAATAACCAGGACTGAATGCTCTTTTATGAAAGCATATACCTATTGCTCTGTCGGGTGCTTACCGATTATTTCAGGTGATGTACGAATGCTTATGGTTCATGTTACATACTTGGTAATACTTTTGGATTGCATTTGAGCTGAGATTGGAGCTATTGAATATTGATATTGGTTGTTATTCACTGTTATGTACGGTTCTTTGATGCTCCAATAAGAGCTTTGCAAGATACTTGGGTCGGATGCTCTCAGATGTATGCTACTTGGAACTTGGATGTATGGATGACTTCCAATTATGTTTTGGGATTTGTTTGCCACGACTTTCATTATAATGGAAGCCACTTCTTGACATTTGGATATTGCATTGAGATTTTGGTTATGCAATTGAGCTTAAGAGTTTTACAGTGAGACTGTGGGACTTAGTGACATGTATATGCTCTTGTCATGCTTTATGTACACAGTTGATGCTTAGCAAGATGATTTGACATTGCTTCTAGGTTGGCACGTATATTTGTCACAATGCTATTAGTGATGTATGCATCTTTTTTGGTTATGTACTGAGCTTCTATTACATCGCTTAGTCTGTTGTGCATGTAGTTGGTCTCTTCTCTTACCTATGAGACCCATTCTATGCATGATGGTTATGCCTATGGGATGTATCTTAGTTTGACACACTGGTTTTTTTATATTTCTTGGTGCCAGACACATATTCACTCCCTGCTGATTGGAGCTATTCCCTAGTAGTTGCAGTTTTTATTTGACCCATGATTGCCCACTATTACATTGATCTCTTACTAATGCATTTTATTTTTAGCATGCTGTAATTGCAGCTTACTGCACTATTTATACAAGCAGACACCTTCATTTGACAATTCTTTGCAATGAGTTTGTGGATAGCTCATTCCTTGGTCAGTATCTCTTGTTTTCAGCTTGATCTAGTAGAGGTTTTAGGGTTGTTTGCAATCATTATAGCAGCCTTCTTTGATAGTTTATACACTTTTTTACCTTCATTATGGCTATGGCTCAACTAATAGTGCTATCTTTAAAATTGACAAGTTTGATGGCACCAACTACAACTACTAGAAGGCCCAAATATATCAAGTCTTAGTGTAGAAAATGCAGGTTAGGCCCTTGAAACGTAAGGACGTCAAGCCTGAACTTACTGATGCAGATGATTGGGCTGAATTAGATGAGGTATGTAAGTCCACCATCATATTATCCCTCTCTAAGCAGGTATTCTACAATGTTGTCTCGGATGGAAATTCACATGAAAATTATGGAAAAATGTTCGCAATGTCTATTACAAACAAATCCCTGCTTTCTCAAATGTATTGATACTGAAGCAACTCGTGGACCTTCATATAAAGGAGGGTACTTCTATGTCAACTAACTTAAATAAGTTTCATTCCATTGTTAGTCATTTGTCTTTGTAAGGGACTGAATTCAAGAGCACTCTTCTTCCCTTGTTTCTCTTAGTTACACTACCCACTTAAATGAGTTTTATTCCATTATCAACCATTTGTCTTTGTAAGGGACTGAATTCAAGGGCACACTTCTTCCCTTGTTTCTCTTAATTACATTGCTTGAATCATGGGACACATTTCATACTGTATGTGTACCAACATACCTACTAATAGGTTACAGTTGTATGCTTTGACATTTAGAGGAAATAATGATAGGGGCAATAATAAACACCGGCAGAGACTCTCAATAGGCTGACTCTTAGTCAAATAGACAGTCTCACAATAAGTCCCATGGTCATAAGTCCTCATTGACTTGTCATTATTGTGGGAAAGTAGGGCCTATTTGGCCATAGTGCCATAAAATGCACGAAGACAAGTGCAAAGAAAAGGGCAAGGGAAAAAAATAGGACAAAAATGATGATCATAGCATTGTTCCTAGCAAGTCTAGTGTAAAGATTGAAGAGATCAATGTCGTGCACACACTGATTCCAATGATGATTTCATACTTGCATCTTTTCCATTGATATTTCATAGGTGACTAATGCTTTGCCAGGCTAAAATTAGTGTTAATAGATTTAGGGGCTTCTTTTCATGTGACCTCTCATTGTTAATAGATTTAGGGGCTTCTTTTCATGTGACCCTTCATAGAGAGTGGTTTCACTCCTATCACAGTTTGATTCCATCAATCCATTTGGATAATGACCTGTCATTTAAGATAGTTGGTATTGGTGATATTCAATTATAGTTTGGTTCAAGTTGCATGTTTACTCTTCATGATGTACATCATGTACCAACTCTCATGAAGAGCCTTATCTTTACTAGCACTTTGGATGATGTAGGTTATCTACTCTCTTTTGGTGATTCCTCATGGAAGTTTACCTATGATAATCTTATCATTGCACGTGGTGCTAAGTACAATACTCTCTATCCCTTGTATATGGGTTAGTTGACCATGTTTTGGCAATGGATGCAGTTTCACATGTATCTCCTTAGTATCGTCACCTTGGACATATGTCATTGAAAGGAATGAAAACACTTACTCATTTATAGTATCTTCCATCCCTTGAGTATAAGTGCTTTGAGTCATGGGATCATTGTTTATATGGTAGGCAGACATATAATGCATAGAAAATTCTGTTATGATATGCATGGGTAAGCCATTGTCTCTTGTTCATTTAGATGTATGTAGTCTCATGTCTTACAAGTCGTTAGGTGGCACAAAATATTTTGTTACTTTCATTAATGAATATATGCATAAGATCTAGGCATATCCTATTAAGCAAAAATCAGAAGTCTTTGCTACATTTTAGCATTGACTTGCTTTGCTTGAGAACCTATCTAGGTATACTGAAATGCCTAAGGTCAGATAATGGGGGTGAGTATGTCTCTAAAGCCTTTGAGAAATTTTGTGATGAGAGGGATATTAAGTATCAGTTGACCACCATGTACATCCCACCCTAGAATGGGATGACTGAGTGCACAAATATGATAATTCATGAGCGAGTTCACAATATGCTTAGCCAAGTAGGCTTACCATAGCATTTTTGGGTTGAGGGAGTTATTACTGTTATACACTTGATAAATCGGTCCCCATGTACTATTCTTGACTATCAAATTGTAGAGGAGGTATGGCTAGGAAAACCTCCCTCATATGCTCATTTGCGTGTCTTTGGTTGTGAGGCTTTTTGCCATATACCCAAGGACAAGCACAATAAGCTGGATCCTAAGTTTAGAAAATGCATCTTTGTTGGTTATGGAGATACAAGTGAAATAGACTATCGCCTATGGGATTTGCATGCTTGGAAGGTTATCTACATCCATGGTATTATTTTCCATGAGAAGAAAATGTATAAGCATCTTGGGCATGTTGTTGCGGTACACAAGTTGATCTTTTACGAGAAATCTATTGTTACTATGTAGTCTGTTTGATAGCCTATAGTAGCAACTGATGTCCTAGTGGCCCAAGCCCCTCATGCTCCATAGGATATATATGCCCCACAGCTAGCTTTGAGGTGGTCTACTAGAGATAGATGACACAATCTACAAGGTTTGAGACATTTATGGATTATATTATGGTGACAGATGCCAGTGAGCCTCTTACCTGTGATGGGGCCATGCACTAAGGTGATAGTCACTCTTGGGAGAGGGCCATGTAGTTAGAGTATGACTCATTGCAAAAAAATATACATGGGATTTGGTTCCTTTGCCTAGTGGTAAGTGTGCTTTACCATGAAAGTGGGTGCACAAGTTGAAAAGTACCCCTAGACGCCCCAAGCCAACATATAATTCTTCCAAGCTAGTTACTAAGGGCTTCAAGCAAAACCATGGTGTGGACTTCAATAAAGTCTTTTTTCCTATTGTAAAGATGACTACCCTACACTTGGTCCTAGCTTTGCTTGCTCAATTTGACTGGGATCTTTATCAAATGGATGTCAAGATAGCTTTTTTTCATGGGAACTTACATGATGATATTTACATGGAGTAGCCTAAGGGCTTTGCAAAACATGGTAGGGAACACCTAGTATGTAGATTGAGGAAGAGCTTTTATGGTCTTAACTAGGCACCTAGGGAATGGTAGCACAAGTTTGATGCCTTTATGCATTGATAGGGATATTCCCACAATGATATGGATTTGTGTTTATACATGAATAAGGCTAGTGATGGTAGCCTTATGATTTTGATCCTCTATGTGGATGATATGTTGCTTATTATTGGAAGCACTCATACTGAGATGGATGCCTTGAAAGGTCAGCTCAAGAAGAGCTTTAAAATAAAGGGCATGGGATAGGCCTCACATATTCTTGATGTGCATTACATGTAATTGCTCTAAGGGGATTCTCTACTTATTACAGATGGAGTACATCCAGAAGGTCCTTGAGCAATTTCCCTTTACCTTTTCACATGAAGATTAGTCATGCCAATTTTTTGCAATCTAATGAATAGAAAGCCAAGATGGCCAAGATTCCCCATGCATCTGCAGTAGACAATTTGATGTATGCCATGATAGCCACTAATCATGACATAGCATTTGTAGTGGCAGTTGTGGCATGTTATTTGGCTACACCTGGCTAATGGCATTTGGATGCCATTAAGGGTATCATGAGGTACTTGAAGGGTACAACCACTATGTGCATCTATTATTGTGGCTAGGATACAAGAGAAATGGGATACACTAACTTTGATTATGCAGGATATACAAATAGTAGGAAGTCCACCTCTTGCCATGTCTTCACCTTTGCTAGAGGTGCTATTTCTTGGATGTCCAAGGTGCAGAAATGCATGACCCTACCTACTACAGAGATAGAGTACATTACCATTGAGGCTTGCAAGGAGGCTCTATGGTTAAACTGTTTAGTGGTAAACCTTGGCATTACTAATGTAGTCCCTACACAATATTCAGATTCTATGAGTGCCATTCAATTGGCCAAGAATCCGATCTTCCATATGAAGAAAAAGCACATTGAGGTGCATCACCACTTTAATTGAGAGGTCATTGAGGACAAGTCCATTGAGCTTTTCAAGATCTCAACTGACCAAAATCCTACAGATTTGCTCACTAAAAGTCTTTGAGCGGAGCATTTTACCTTCCTTAAGAAGTTTATGTGCATTGGATGAGATGACATCTTTTCTCATCATGTTGTACTTATGTACATTTATAATTTATCACTTTTTTTTCTTATTCTCTCCTCACTAGGGGCATATTCACCTTTAGTATGTGGGAGGTTGTTGGGGGTAAAGGTACCTGTGCCTAGCCGCCCATGTATTAGTTACACTAGCAGTACCAACATACCCGCACACCTGTATATTGCAAGTGGTAAATGCTCATCATGAGCACTTCATTTTTTATTCTTTCAGTGACATTTGAATAAAGGAAAGGCCAGTCACACATTGTGACTATTGGAGCTCCGACATATTGTGTGTATGTCTCTCTCTCTTGCTCTTGCTCCTTCCACCATAGCTCTTGCTTCTGCTCTATGTTTCCACTTCAGGGCTCACTCCCTTCAAATAAATGTATTAGAGTATAGTTCTAATGAGTATATTCTAACTATTTCTTCACTAGATGTCTAGTTGATTGATGCTCAATCATCTTTCTCTCAATGTTGGTTACTTAATTCAAGGACTTCCTTTCATGTAACCATGTATCAATGTGAGGAGAAGGATATTAAGGGTCCATTGACTGCCCTGTGCACCCCACCCTAGAATGGTATTGCAGAGTGTATGAATATGACTATTCAAAAAAGAGTCCATAGTATTCTCAACTAGGAATGCTTAGCACATGCATTTTCCATTAAAACTAGTACTACTATCGCTCACTCAATTAATAGATCCTGTGTACCACTCTTAGTGATAGAGTTGCAAATGAGGTATAGTTTGGTAAATCTCCCACATATGCCTATTTGTGAGTCTTTGGATGTGAGGTGTTCTACCATATTTCCAAAGAAAAATGCAACAATCTCAATTTGAAGTCCATCAAATGTATCTTTCTTGGATATGATGATGCACCACTCTTGGTGATAGAGTTGCAAAGGAGGTATAGTTTGGTAAACCTCCCACATATGCCTATTTGTGAGTCTTTGGATGTGAGGTGTTCTACCATATTTCCAAAGATGAATGCAACAAGTTGGATTTGAAGCTTATCAAATGCATCTTTCTTGGGTATGATAATGCAAGTGAGATGGGCTATCACCTTTAGGATCTACAAGCTTGGAAGGTTATTTGTAACCATAATGTCGTCTTTCATGAGAGTAAGATGCATAAGTAGCTATCAGTAGTGATTGAGATGCACATGCTGATTTTTTAGGAGAAATCTCATATTACCTTATAGCCAACCCCAGCTAAACAACCTAATGATAATGTAGTGGCTCCTAATTTACCTATTCTACAAGATCCTAATGTCAGACAAAGAGGGCATGATGTATAGACCCCCTATCTAGTCTTGAGGTACTCTACTAGAGCTTCGCATCCTCCTAATCATAATGAGACTTCTATGCATTACATCATAGTGACAAATTCTAGTGAGTCCCTTATGAGGAGGCTATACGTAGAGGTGATAATGACTATTGGGAGAGGGCCATGCAACTTGAGTTTAATTCACTACAAAAAAAATCATAAGTGGGATTTGGTTTAATTGCTTGGTGGAAAACTTGCATTGCAATGCAAGTGGGTGTATAAGTTGAAGAGTACCCCTAGTTGTCCCAAGCCATCTTATAAGGCCCATTTGGTTACTAAGAGTCTTAAACAAGAAAAGAAGGTTGATTTTGATGAGACATCTCCCCTTGGTCAAGTTGAATACCCTTTGCTTGGTTTTGAGATTAATTGTGCAAATGGATCTGGACTTGTAATAGATGGATGTGAAAATGACTTTCTTACATGGGCACCTACATTAAGACATCTATATATAGCCCACCAATTTGTGGAAAGGAGAAGGGAACACTTAGTGTGTGCAAGTTGAGAAAGAGTCTTTATGGACTTAAGCAAGCACCTAGGGAATGGTATCTTAAGTTTAATACTTTCATGCATTCAAATTCATATTCCTGTAGTGATAGGGGACCTTTATCATTACACAAAAAAGTCCCACAATTGTAGCCTTGTCATTTTGATGCTATATGTTGATGACATATTAGTTATTGGGAGTGCTCATGATGATCTAGAAGTACATAGGGCATGCATCCACATAGTTGTTATGCACATTACGCACAATCACTCTAAGGGACTCCTCCACTTGTTGCAGAAGGAGTATATTCACAAAGTACTTGAGCAATTCCTTATACATGATAATAAGAAGTACTCGAGCAATTCGTTATACATGATAATAAGCCAATTGGTAATCCTTTACCTTCTCATGTGAAGGTGAGTCTGGTAGATTTTTCTTAGTCCAATAATGAGAGGGTCAAGATGGTCAAGATCCTATATGCATCCACAATGGGTAGCTTGATGTATGACATGATAGCCACTAGAACTAACATAGCATTTGCAATGGGACTTGTAGCTTGTTACAAGGTGACAGTTGGGAGGTGGTATTGGGATATTGTGAAGGGTATCATGAGATATCTTAAGGGAATTTCAAACTTATGCCTTTCTTATGGCATCCAAGTCACTAGAACCATGGGTTACATAGACTCAAATTATGTAGAATATGCAAAAAATAGGAAATCCATCTTTGGCTATGTCTTCAGTTTGTTGGAGGTTTTATTTTTTGGATGTATAGGATGAGCAATACACTACCTTGTCTACATTGAGGCTGATTATATAGTGGCCACTAAACCTTACAATGAGGCCCCATGGTTAGGCCGCTTGCTTATTAACATTGGTATCATAGGTATGACTTCTACATTACATTTGGACTTTATGAATCCCATCCAATTGGCATGTAATCTAATCTTTCATGCAAAGACCAAGCATATTGAGATGAGAATCATGCTAATATGCTTAGTCAAAGTCTCCCAATGGAACGTTATGCCTTCCTAAGGAAGATGATGGGCATAGGATGAGACAATATACATTCCTCATCCCATTGTACTTATATTTATACAGTATACATTGTCACCTTTTTCTTGTTTCCTCCTTACTCAAACAAATCAACTTAAGTGAAAGGTTATTAGGGATTAAAGGCCTCCTATGCCTAGCCACTAATATTTATCTTGTACTTACTGCATGTACACCTACACACTATAGGTGGTGGCTATCTACGTCACTTTATTCTTTACTCTTTAATGTGACAATAGAATAAGGGGAGGTAAGTCACACAATGTGACTATTGGAGTTTCCACATACAATCTAACTCTCTCTTCTTGCTCCAACCTCCATAGCTTTTACTTCTTGCTTCTGCTTGTGCTCTCATTCTTACTCATGCTCTCCGCCTTTCAAGTTGGTGCAGAGTTATAGTGTTGTACTAATCCCAAGATGAGAGGTTGTCTCATACTTGAGAGCCCAATTGGTATGGAGTTATGGTGTTGTGATGGTCCTAGGGTGAGAGATTCTCTTAGTGTCCCCGAGATGTTCTACCCTTGATGTGGTGTGAGATTCTGATGTACGAAAATGGGCTAGGGGATTACCTTAGGTGCCATGTAATGCAATGTTCTATTTTATTTTTCTTTTGTTTCTTTTATGCTCTCTCTCTCTCTCTCTCTCTCTCTCTCTCTCTCTCTCTCTCTCTCTCTCTCTCTCTCTCTCTCTCTCTCTCTCTCTCTCTCTCTCTCTCTCTCTCTCTCTCTCTCTCTCTCTCTCTCTCTCTCTCTCTCTCTTTGATGTAATAATTAAACTATATATAAGTGATTATATAAGAGAAGATCACTCAAAAAGTGGTGTAAGTGTATTTAAGCAAATTGTATGTGGAATGTGGGTAATAATGTAGCTCAAAGGTAAATCCAAAGCTTCGCCACTTATCCTATGTCTATATTTATGTCAAAGAATAGTAGAAGGAGCCCCTATTCATAAGGTTTCAATTATTGTTGTTGTTGCTTGATGAGGAGCATGAGATAATTACAAATAGTGATAAAGAAGAAATCAATGCACTATTATGGTCTATTCTGCCTTTGTGAGATCACTAATTTGCACTTCATCCTTCCTAACCAACTCATCAACTCCTCACAGAGGGTTGTTAACTCATAGGATTGTGATTCCTCTATTGTTTTTCTTTCCCCTTGAAGGATTCCTCTTTTTTTGCTAGAATATATTGCTAAGAGATGGATTGATCTATCTTATGCAATATTTTCTCAATGCAAGGCTCGATTTCTCTTTTGTGTTCTTCTTGACTTCGCTTCATCTAGGATTCTTACTTCTTTGACTCTTTTATTAATCTTGTTTTGGTATCTCTAATGATCATATGTTGATCTTTTGTCTTTGTCTCATTAGACTCCCTTGATGATGATGAACTTAGCTCACCTTCTTCTCTTTGCTTCTTTTTCTTATTTTCTAACTTTTTTGTGGATTTGGGATTTTTGGTCTCTTCTCTCTACTTTTTTCTCCTTCTCCTAGGTACAATTTTCTCTAGTGTGATTCTTTAGCCGGCTGGGTTTTGGGGCATGTGTGTGGATGGCATGATGTCTTATAGAGGAATACTCACATGGATAGCTATTAGATGAGTTACTATACTATGATAATTGGCAATACTATTTCACATATGTGTGTAGTTTAACTTTAGTGTTGGATCCTTTAGGAGAACCTTATGTGTCTTTATCAAAGATTCTATCACACACTCTAGCCAAAGAGTATTCAAGTCTTGATTGACTACATTTATTAGTATGTTGTCTTCTAGTAGCCATTTTGGGACTCAAGTTGGAATGGTGGTGGCCTTTATATAGGTGAAGAGATGGTGGAATATGTGTGATGTGACCTAGAGTCCTTCATTAGTGATAGCTTGCAAAACACTTCTTCACTATTTATTACTCTATGAGACTTGAGGTGTTGTTTTAACTTCTATTTTATTTACATGTTCTAATCTTTATTCCAAGTATTTCTTCTATCATCTTTAGTTCAAAAGTTTCTACCCTCTCCATAAACCATCATCATCTCTTAAGGCAAAGGAGAATCTGCTAGATCTAGTGCCTAGATGATAGTTTTTAATAAGTGACAAACATCTCATGAAGTGACCATTGATTGCCATGGCTTGGATATATTTAGATAAGCCACATTTGGCTATCATTTCTCTAATGGTTTGGTATGTATTGACCAAGCCTTCCATGTTTATCATGAGCTAAAATCGTAGTAGTCTTACTCCCTAATGCTTACTTGCTGATCAAAATCCAACCTCTATTGCATGGTGAGTACTAATTTATCATCATTAAGAGGGTCTTTGATCATTGTTAGACAAAGAATGGGTGACATTGGAGGTATATGAGCTACTATCTTACTCCCCTATTATGTTGGATGCAACTCCTAGTTGCTTGGCACCCTTGGTGGCTCCTCCTCTTTCTTGGTGGTCCTTTGCCATTGTGTGGTGGTTCTTTCTCTTTCCAATTGGCTCTCCTTGCAATGGTAATGATGAATTAATGATAGCATGGAGGCTCTAAAATATTGAGAGGGTGGAGTAAAGGCTATATAAAAGAGAGAGGTCTTGCAGAAATCTAACTCCTTCCAAGAAATAACTAGTCAATGTTGATGATTGTGATGACAGTATAATGCTGAAGCAATGATATTGCAAATGATAATCGTTATATATCATGGTGTGAAGATGAAAATAGCAAGTAACTTGAAGCATGACACAAACACATGATGATGCTACAAGAACAAAAGGATTGGCTCTATGAACAAGTATTCTATATATTCACTAATATAATTATTTTTAAATGTTACCTTTCTCCATTCCATTGTGTCTCATATGGTTGAATGATATGAATGAGCTTGATGCCATGATTTCTCTATCCTTGAGTTGACCAAATCAATATCTTGGGGAGTTTACCATGGGCAAGTTATGGAATCACATAAGTTCAAGGAAAAATGGGTTTTTCCAAAAAATGCATAAGTGTATACATTAGGGGTAGGCCCCCATTAATTTTGCATTCCAACCTTAAAAGTAAGGGAGGGGGTGTGGTAGAAAAGGAGGTAAGGGAAAGAAAGGGGTGTATGGGAAAATTACATAAAGATTTCAATACTTAATATAGCCTAATTTGTCAATGTCTAGGAGCTTATATATTGACAAACTCATAGCCATCACCATTCGAAAAACAACGAGGGAATCATTGCACAAATCTAATGTACTACTTATACATCCATAATATATTATAAAAATACAATATCTATACTTAAGCCTCTCTTCTATTAATTCCATATCCACCCCAATAAAGGTATCATTGTATACCATAAGATGAGAAATCACAATACAATTAATTATATCAAAACTCCTCTAAAGTTCTCATAAGCTTCACGAATATCAAAATATTTACAATTAACTATACCATGGACACTAAAATCATAATACAATTAATTATACCAATATATTTTCATCATTCTTAGGTATAAGAAAATCACCACTCCATGTTGGAATACTTTGTTCCTTAACCTTCATGGATAAAGGATTCAAACACTTTTGTCTACCTGTATGAGAAATTTTCATTACACAGGATAAAAGAGACATAAGGAAGTATCCATGATACAAAGAAATAAGTCCAAGATATAAAGAAATATGAAGTCATCCAAGAGGACTGATGCAATGTGAGGGGGGACCTTGGGCTAGCACAACATGAGGGGTTCCTCCTCATGTTGTGATAGCCCAACATCCCCTCATATTTTGCTAGCCTAGGTATGGGGGAGGAGCATCCCTTGGGGAGGATCCAAAATTATTAAGGATCCTCCACATTTTCTAAGTCTTGGACTCGCACAACATGTGTGCGGGGGGGCGGGGGGGCGGGGGGGGAGGGGGTGGAGAGGGGGGAGAGGGGATCTCAAGATTTTATAGTGTCTCCTTCTCACTACACATTGCAAGGGGGGAACCCTTGAGATTGTCAAGTGCTCCTCCCTCATGTTGCATGGGTCTAAGACCCATAAAATGTGATGAGGGCCCTTGATATTTTTGAGTCTCCCCTCCCCCCTTGTGTTGTGGGGGTCCAAGGTCCACACAATACAAGCCTAGACCCACACAATGTGAGAGGGGGACACAAAAATGTCGAGGGCCTTCCCTCACATTGTGTGGGTCTAGGTCCAACATGATGCAAGGAAAATCCCACCATAATGTTTGAAAAGGCCTTATTACATTGTACCAGTCACCATCCAACTCCATAAATTGGTCTCCTATTTTTATTTTGAGCATTTTTTGATACCCCATTGGGCTTTTGGCCATTTTGGATACAAATATGATTTGATAGTGACAAAATCAACATTTTGAGTGGATAATGGTGCAAAATGGATTATTCAAATGCATCCAAAGTAGCTCAAATTCCCTATTCAAGATTTAAAATTGCTCAAGAAGCTGATGAACGTTGGGAGACCAAGGTATGAAAAAATGGAGAAGATAGTCAAGAGGACTAGCCCAATGTGAGGAGTCCCTCCACCAAAATGAAAAAGGTACCTAAAAGGATTGGGACATTGGGAGACCAAGATATGAAAAAAATGGTAAAGATAGTCAGGAGGACTAGCCCAATGTGAGGAGTCCCTCCACCAGAATGAAAAAGGTACCTAAAAGGATTGGGACAATGTGAGGGGGTCCTTCATCAATTTTGGTGGGGGTCCCTCTCACATTGTGCCAATCCTCGCAAGTACCATTTGCACTTCTTCATATCTTGGCCTCATGGTGTTTGCCGTTTTTAGCATTTTTGGATCCTAGACAAGGATTTTGCGCCACTCTAAATGCATTGGTACCATTGTTTTTTGCTTATTCTATAGAAAAAAATTGACATTGGCACTATTTGATGTTCATGTCCAGAACGACCCAAAAGCCCCATTGAATATATAAAAAAACACTCAAAATGAACACTAGGAGATCAATTTATGAAGGAGTTGGGTGGTAACTAACATAATGCGATATAGTCTTTTCAAACACTATGGTGGATTCCCTCTATTATCATGTTGGCCTAGGTATTATACATTGAAATTACTCTAATTGAAGAAAAGAGATACCAAATACATATAATTTCCAATGAAATAAAGGCAAAGCAAAACAAGACGTTGAATGAGAAGAGACACCAAAGATGTATAATTTCCAGTGAAATAAATGCAATGCAAAACAAGATATTGAATGAGAAGAGACACCAAAGATGTATAATTTCCAATGAAATAAATGCAATGCAAAACAAGATGTTGAATGAAATATAGGAATGAGAATGGCAAATCACATACCAAATTTTGGAGTAAGAGGCATTTCAGTAAACTATTGGAGAGTTTTTTTTTTAATAGATATAATACAATGAAAGGAGAGCATTTTGATGTAATAATTGAGAATTTCAAGAAAATGATAGGAACATTGTAAGGGCGTACGGGGGTGACAAAAAAAGTTACTATCTAGCATCTTCAATTGTTTGAAAGCCTCTTTCTTTTCATGCCCCAATAAATTTTCCTCCTAAAAGTACCTTTAAAATTTATATATTGGGAATTTTTGAAAATGAGGTAAAATGTTTATAAATCAAACAAATCTCATTTTTATTGTAATTATAGCTCTCTCTTTATTAGTTGAGAGGTTTTCTCTCCCTAAAACTAAAAGACCTAAACATGAGTCCAAATTTCCCCTAATGATGTGTTGAAATCGTTGAATTTTTATAATATATATTTATAGTATGATATCATACTATTATTCTAATGTTTGAAGAAGGAACACTTGTTCCTCTATGTTATGGAAAAATAACATTGAGTGACTAGGAGTAATTGAATTGCCTAAGGATATGCATAATGTTTTGTGCTAAATCTTTCAATGAACTTCCTATCTTGACATAGTTTCTAGGCAAGCAAGTGGTGAGAAGCCCTATATAGAATGAGTCAAAGAATCCAAGGTCAACTGACACTTGGATGGTGATCTTAAGATACTCAATTGACACTTATATGGTGATCTTAAGATACTCAAGTATGTTCAATTGTGACACTAGAGCATTGGTATTATTACTATGTTGTTCTTATTGTATATAAACAAGCAATAATGGAATGGAGGAGCATTGGCATGCAATAGAAAGATACCACCAAATAGGCTGCAACTTGACACGAATTGGAAAGCCACTTTTCTAATTGCCATTGAGCATTGGTATGCTCAATTGTGATACTAGAGCATTGGTATTGCTACCTTGTTCTTATTGTATGAAAATAAACAATTATGAAATGGAGGAGCATTGGCATGAAATAGAAAGATATCACCAAGCAGGTTGCATCTTGACAAGAATTGGAAACCCATTCTTCTAATTGGTAGTGATAGTATTTATTTTTGTACTCTTCATTACCTTGTGCATATCATTGGTTGCTTTTAAAGTTGCACATTACTTATGTTTACATAATGAAATCTCCCTCTAGGCACCAAATAACTATGGATAAAATTGATGAGCTATTAAATCCAATAAATGCACATGGAGGCAAGGTAAAGATCCAAAAAGTACCAAAAGGAATTAGGGCTAACTCATGATTTATCTCAAAAGATATTAATGAGTCGACAAAGGCTAAAAGAAATTCCTAAGCAACATGACATACAAGTTCTTAAAGTTATGTTAGGAGCTTTGGAAAGATCTTTGCAAATGCAGTATAGATTTAGAAAGAGCTTCCAATTTTACGAAGGTTTGTATCAAGGTTTAGTATTATTTTGATAAATTAGCATACATAACATTAAAACACTTAATAAATACTTCAACTCAAGCTAAATTCCATAAAGTAGTTGAAGATTTTACCAAGTCTTCTATTAGTGCATGGTGCAAACCTAACATCACCCATTACATGGTAGTATTTCAATTTCGCTTCTTGTATTTTATTTTCTATTTGTATAATCCACCTTTTCGAGTGACACACCTAAAAAATGTAAGTGTATCACATCTAGTCAATAGAATGGTCATTTCATTTGACAAAATCTAGATAAATTTAAACCATTATATTTACAAAAGGTAGGACTACATTCAAAAAATGAGCTTTTCTATTATATAGCTAACAAAACTCATAAGTTTCTTAAGGAAAGCGGATCACTCTATTGCTTTATGACATGTAAACAATGGGTACTTTTTAATACCCTTTTAATGCACATGATATGGAAGGTTTCTTATAGGTGCACAATGTAATATCCTTATTGACAATTACAAAAGCACATGTAATGGTATAAGAACACCCATACTAAATCAAAACACAATACAAATCCATCTAAAGGACATATGGTATGAGAGAGAGAGAGAGAGAGAGAGAGAGAGAGAGAGAGAGAGAGCAAGAATTATGTGGTAGTCGCTATAAGATACAGGCTTCATACCAATGTTCAAAGTGACGAAAATGTTCATAAAAAATTTTTCCCTCATCGCTGCTAAACACGTCAATATTAGCAAAGCCATAGAACCATAGCTATCTACATCGCTATTTGCGATGCATGCAGCAAATTTGCAACGCTAATAGCAATGGTTATAGAGAAAACAAAATTTGTGGCAGTGCAGTAGCACTATGTGTTGTATTTGGGCTGTACAAAAGAGTTACAATAAGGTGTACAATGGTCGTCAAAATGAAGGCAAAGTGTACTTGAATCCACAACTAGACTAATACATAAAATAAATACAAGATCACATAATGAAAGCGATGGTAGAATCATGGCAAGATACAAATGACGATAACAACATAGTGCATAGAAAATGCCTACATAAATCACATGACCAAAAAGAAGAGGATGTGCGCTCCATGGATTCAAGGGCGAGCTATAGATCCTCGCCATCCGAAAGCTCATCCCATCATAAAGGAGCTTCGAACAAACTCTTCAAAAAAAGAAACAACTACACAATAGTCCACCATACAAGAATGCATTTTAATTAAAATTAGTAACTACGGACAAGAAAGATGAGTGACTTACAAGGCCACCGCGTCCATACAATTGGTCAATCAATGCAGTGAAACAGTGTCTCTCTGCATATCGAGTCTTTAGGGGCTGGTGGGATCGCGGTTTGTAATGGAGTGCTTGTTAGAAGTCAAGCTCCCCGTGTCGTGTGTGATTGTCTTTATGTACTACCGACATGACAGCTAGTGTACAGCTGTCTCCTGGATGTGACTACATTAAATAAGTCGATTAGCTAGTCGGTGACTTGACTATGGTTAGTCTGTCTAGTCAGCGTGTCACTTACTCTATGTTACTCTTGTATGTGTGGTTTTACTCAATGATGAAATAATGAGAAGAATATGATGGAACCTGAATGGTTCAGACATTGCTCAACCCTGTCTCTCTCTCCTCTTCAAACATGGTATCAGAGCAGGACTTGGTGGATCTCTGAGAGCTGGAGAAAGTGAAGATCTACTTCTAGGAAGTGAAGACTCATTTTTTCCTTTGTGCAGACAGGCTGCCATTGTGGACTGCAGGTAGGTATTTGTTCATTACACACTCCAGGGTCAAGATCAGAGCTTGTGGCTTCTTGAGAGTCTTGAGGAGGCTGTTTAGAGTGCATTTGGGTGTGGCATCAACACCACCATCATCATCTTCATCAGCAAGAACTGAAAACAGGGGTCTGCAACCAGCGTGATTGTGCCTGTTTGGGCTAAAGGCCAGCACTATCTAATGCACTCAATGGTGACCATAAATGGGTCATGAGAAGCATGTATGCTTACTGAAAAAGGTCTTTGTGAAGGACATGGAGTAAGTACTTGTGGTTGAGTCTGATATGAGCTGAAATAGAGTGGGCAGAACTATGTAAATTTTTTGCACTATTGTATACACAGCATACATGGAGTCTACAACACTTTGAAGAGCATTGGAAGCTCTTGAGTATGCCCAGAAGCACCTGTGAAGTATAGGTACATGCTGGAGGCTACATGTACTTGTCTTGATCAATTGCAAGCTGAGTTTGGTGGCTGAAATACACAGATCTGAAGCTTCTTTTGTGGCTGGAAACTGTCTTGGATTGTGGGCAGTAAGCATTTTGCTTTCTACTGAAGCACAGAGTGACAGATGCAGACATCTGAAAGACATATATGCTGTCATATGCATGTTAGAATTGTCTTGGGTTGAGAGGAGCATCAAATGCCACTGAATACTGGAAGGTTGCAGTTGAAATAAAAGAAATCTTGTCTTCTTGGGATGAATATAAATTGCAGACATTTTGTTTGACTTGCTTGTCAGATGTAGACAGGGTATTGTCACTACATAGTCATGTACTGACAGTGACATACTGAAGCAAATGTATGGTCTGATTTAAGGACTTTTTTGAGCTAGTTGAAGCGGGTTATGCTGGTTTATTGACTGCAATTTTTACATAAACTGTTGGCATTGGTACTTGTTAAGAATACACTGGCTGATGTCTCTATGCTTATGTCTGAAGTGGCATATGTACCAGCAGTCAACTAAGCAGCTTTGGAACATGCATTACATGTATCCAGGTGGAGTTTGACTTTGGAAAGGCTGCTGTAATTGCAGTTTACAAGTTTGGACTGCATGCTTTTGGACCCTGGCAGTGGATCTGCAGGAGTTAAATCTGAACCGAACATCAGGCATAAGTATTGGCAGTTGTCTTTATGAGTTGGATCAACCGATTGTGACTTTGCTTGGGCTGATATTTGACTGAAATCTATTGGTTTTTTTTTCCTGCAATTAATTGCAGAAAAACTGTCTTAAAGTCTTACGGGCTGAAGGTAGTCAGGTTGTCATTGGCTTGCAGGTAGTCAGGCAGTGTCTACGACATGGCAAATGCAGATAGAACTGATAATATAACCCAGATTGTGGGGGAGAAGCTTGACAGCAATAATTATGCGATATGGAAGTTCCGCATGGAGAACTTTCTGATAGTAGGCAAAGGGTACTGGGACCTAGTGACAGGTGTTGAAGCTGAACCAGAGGTTGCAGACAGGAACATCACAGCTGATCAAAGACGAGCGCATCAAGCTTGGATAGAAAGAGCTCGTAGAGTGCTACACTGGCTCTCATTATGTATCTCAGATGCTATGGTGATGCAGATTATGAACTGTAAGAGTCCGGCAGATGCATGGAACATATTGGTCAGATACTATGGCACAACTATGAGTGCCAGGAAGATACAACTGAAGCAAAAATTCAACAACATAGAGAGGAAGAACAGATCCATACAGGACTATGTCACGGAGATTAAAACCTTAGCAGATCAGCTCGCATCTGTTGGTTCACAGGTTGAAGATGAAGATATAGTTGCAGTGACTTTGAATGGCTTGGGTCCAGAATACAAGTCATTTGACACATCCGTGTCTGTGAGGGCTGAAATGCCCGACTTTAACGAGCTGGTTGCATTGTTGATTCATGAAGAGGTGAAGCTTGGCTTGGCTACATGGTCAAGCAGCTCCAAGAATAAGGATGCAATTTTTTACTCAAACCAACGCGGTCATGGCAGCCATGGCAGGGGTTTTGGATCTGGCAGAGGAAGTCAGCAAAATGCATCCTTTAACAATAGCAATCAGCAATCGTCAAATGCTAGAGGTGGTGGAAACTTCAGAGGCAGGGGGAGATCTAGCTCCCGTGGCAAAGGCTCATGGCAACAACAGCGTCAATCAGACAATCCAAATAACGACAAGGATTGTCATTACTGTGGGAAATATGGACATATTGCAAAAGACTGCTGGAAAAAGCAGGGGAATCAGAAGGGTAAGCAGCATGGACACTATGCCACGTCCAGTCAGGCAGATGACTCTGGTGACAGGCTGTTTGCCATGCAATATGTCAAGGATAAGGCTGCTGCAAAATCATCTGATGATGTAGTATGGTATATTGATTTAGGGGAATCAAACCATATGACCCCACATGGTGACTGGTTCACTGAGATGGTTGCAGATAAGCATGGCTATGTTTGCACAGGAGATGATACGCAGCATAGCATAGAGCACAAGGGGAAAGTGCCTCTGGTTGTACATGATGGCAGGAAGAAGAATCTTCATGATGTTTTGCATGTCCCTTCAATTACGAAGAACCTATTGTCTGTGGGCCAGATGGCAGAGCAGAACTTGCAGGTTCGCTTCAATAAGCATGGTTGCTTTATTGAAGAGTTTGGCAATGGATGCAAGTTGATCGTGAAAGGCCATAGAAATGGAAGAATGTTCACTCTTGATGCTACACTACCAGAGCTGAACTCTGCTATGTTTGCCCAGGGTTCTGGCACTATCAGGGACTTAGAGACTTGGCACAAGAGAGTGGGGCATGTCAATTTGTAGAGGCTGCAGACCATACAGAAGAAGCAGCTGGTAACAGGGTTACCTAGATTCCAATATTCAGATATTGGTCATGTATGCGAGGCTTGCCAGTTTGGTAAGCAGTCACGATTGCCGTTTGTCAGGCAAGTAAGACAGAGTACACAACCACTGCAGTTAGTGCACTCTGATGTTTGGGGACCAGCTCATAATGCATCTATGGGGGGTTCCATATACTATGTATCTTTCATTGATGACTACAGTCGATATACCTGGCTTTACATATTGAAAACAAAAGATGAGGTCTTTGCTGTTTTTCAGAAATTTAAAGCACAGGTTGAGAAGGAATGTGAATGTTACATCTCTTGCTTGAGATCTGATAGCGGTGGGAAGTATGTCTCCAATGAATTTGCTGATTTTTTGGCTGAAAATGGCATTCGTAGGCAGCTAACCTGCAGCTACACTCTGCAGCAAAACGGAGTAGCTGAAAGGAAGAACAGGGTTCTGATGGAAGCTGCTAGGGCCATGATGAATGAGAAGCATATGCCGCTTTACTATTGGGCAGAGGCTGTTGTGACAGCCGCATATATTCTAAACAGGACTCCCACTGCAGGCATTCAGACATGACACCGTTTGAGAGGCTCTATGGCTATAAGCCGGATGTAAGACACATGAAGGTCTTTGGCTGTCTTGCTTATGTGCACATTCCAGATGAGAAAAGGAAAAAGCTGGATCCCAAAGCGCATAAGAGTGTGTTCATTGGATACTCGCAGGAGAAGAAGGCATACAAATGTTATGATCCCTCTACCAGGGAGACTTTGGTAAGCAGGGATGTCATCTTTGATGAGTTGGGCTCATGGTATGTATCACCTGTTGCAGTGCCATTGGATATGCCTTCCACTCGTGTATCTACAGCTGATTTGCAGCAGAGCACTGATATGACAGGACCTAGTAGTCAGCAGACAGTATCCCCATGGACAGGGAGATTGCGACACTCATTGTCCACTGACACTGGTATGTCAGTGAGGGGGAGATATTATGATGTCTTGGACAGCAAAGGAAAAGAGAAAGCTACTGAGGATGGTATGACGCCACCTGGCAGAATGACTTCTAGATATGAGTCTGCTGATACGTTAGACAGTGAACTTGGCATTCCGACTATCTATACACCTGGTACGAGGCAAAACAGGTATATTCCGCCTCATGAGAGAGGGGAATCGAGCAGTGCACCACAGCCTAGACGGTCGTAGAGGGTCAAATACCCTGTTGACAGGTTGACGTACTCTGGTTATTCTGCAAAGCATTATGCCTACATGACAAAAGTGATGGAGATCAAAGAACCAGGTACTTATGCTGAAGCAGCAAAGGATGAAAATTGGTGCATGGCTATGGACGAAGAGATGAAAGCATTGGCTGAAAATCACACTTGGGATTTGGTACCACTACTTGAAGGGAAAAAGCCTGTTGACTGCAAACGGGTCTATAAAATCAAATGCAAGTCTGATGGCAGTGTGGAAAGGTACAAAGCAAGGCTGTTCGCTAAAGGATATGCTCATCAGTATGGCTTGGATTATGATGAAACATTCAGCCCGGTTGCAAAAATGGCAACCATACGAACTGTTATTGCCTTGGCTGCTGCAAAAGGCTGGAAATTGCAGCAGATGGATGTTAAGAATGCATTTCTCAACGGTTATTTAGCAGAGGATGTATACATGGTTCAGCTGGAAGGGTATGAGCACCCTGATTTTCAGCATTATGTGTACAGGCTGAGAAAGGCACTGTATGGGCTGAAGCAGGCTCCGAGAGCCTGGCATGCTAGGATCAGCAGTTACTTGCAGAGTCTTGGATTTGTTGTTGGCAGGGCTGATCACAGCCTGTTTACGAAGAAGACTGACTGTGGCTTGGTAGTGCTGGTCATATATGTTGATGACCTGATAATCACTGGAGATGATGACATGGGAATTCAGCATGCTATGAAGATGCTGAAATCTGAATTTGACATGAAAGATCTGGGAGATCTGAAGTATTTCTTGGGTATTGAGGTTGTACCAGCTGAAAATGGCTTATGGCTGATGCAGAAGCACTATGCCATGGAAATGCTTAAGAAGTATGGCATGGCTGAATGCAAACCACTGGATACACCTCTGGACTAGAATGTAAAGCTAGACATGAACACTGGGGCTGAGGTAGAAGATGTGACTATGTACAGGTAGATGGTCGGCAGTCTGATTTACTTGACCATCACTAGGCCTGACTTGAGCTATGTAGTAGGGCTGATAAGCTAGTTTATGCAGAAGCCGAGAAAGCCGCACTTGGATACAGTTAGACGCATCATGAGGTATGTTAAGTCCACTGTAGACTATGGGTTGTTCTATGTCAAAGATAAGCCCTTGACATTGATTGGATACACAGATGCAGATTGGGCAGGATGCTCAACTGACAGACGATCTACGAGTGGCTATGCCTTTGGCTTTGGTAGCGGCATGATCAATTGGAGCAGCAAGAAGCAGCCTACGGTTGCTTTATCTAGTACTGAGGCAGAGTACAGGGGGACTGCATTGGTAGAATGTGAGATTGCTTGGCTACTCAAGCTTATGGCTGACTTGGATATTCAGGTTGATGCTCCAGTGAAACTGTTATGTGATAATTTGAGTAGTGTACTCCTGGCCATGAATCCAGTTTACCATGCCAGGACAAAACACATAGAGGTACACTACCACTTTATTCGTGAGATGGTCCTTGCAGGAAAGGTTGATCTTATGCATGTGAGGACTGATGACCAGGTAGCAGATATCTTTACCAAGTCTCTGGGTAAAGATAAGTTTTGTGGTTTTAGACAACTACTTGGTGTGCAGATGCTGTCTCGAGCTTGAGGGGGAGTGTTAGAAGTCAAGCTCCCCGTGTCATGTGTGACTGTATTTATGTACTACCGACATGACAACTAGTGTACAGCTGTCTCCTGCATGTGACTACATTAAATAAGTCGGTTAGCTAGTCGGTTAGCTAGTCGGTTAGTTAGTCTGTCTAGTCAGCGTGTCACTTACTCTATGTTACTCTTGTATGTGTGTTTTTACTCAATGATGAAATAATGAGAAGAATATGATGGAACCTGAATGGTTCAGACATTGCTCAACCCTGTCTCTCTCTCCTCTTCAAACAGTGCTACAAAGAAAACAAAATACAATTGTTAGAAACACGATTGTCAGTACAAGGGATATTGCAAAAAAATAAGAAAGCAGAACAAAAGAAAAACTTACAAAGTCCTCCAGATAAGTCATGTGGTCACCACTCCCAAGATGGTGGACCACTCCTGCCTCCAATCGTGCCCTACCACCTCGCGCTGCTGTCTCCAACATCCTGGAGAATCTGTAGCCTCCTCCTTGAGTCAGCACTAGTCATTTGCGTCTAGCCACTTAGGCACTTTGAGGCCCCACTCTTAAGTGGCTTGCGTGCGTCTAATCATCTATGTGACATGTATGCATGCACTCCATCATCCAACCACAGTGGAAAACCTATCTACTATGGCGGGTACTAGAAACTCCTCATGCAAGAATGCTACTATGTAGTCCTTTCTCCCCTTTGGTATATTCTTCCAATGATCCAAGACATTGTGCTAAAAAACTTGTTGGCACAACTCTCTCATACGAGCCATCATCCTCCTCCCCTTATCATTCATGATGACGGCTCCTGTCCTATCATCTACAAGGTATCCATACCCCTCTAGGGTATGCCTAAAATGTGTCCTCTCCCACCTGCGACTACGGTCATGGGCATATCTAAGAGACCCCTGTACATCTGGTGTATGTCAAGATTGTGGGAGAGAAGGAAGGAGTCTCACTTGTAGCTTTCTTGCTTGCACAATGGGGGAATACACACAAAGGTGGAGGCTGAAAACAGTTTTCCTCTTCTTAGTTGTCTAAGCCAAAAATAAGTCAAGTACAAAGAAATAGAAGAACCCTACATATGGGTCTCAAACCAAACTCAACTAACTAAGGTGGCATACTAACTGAGCCACAAACTAGAGTAGATAAGGATAGCTGTCATGTAGCTATTATTCATGGGTGGTGTACCAACCGCATCTGCAACTGACAAGTCAGTGACATAAATGCACAATGGTCACCCTGGCATATCACGAGTGGAGCTCGATATCTCAACACTCCCCCTCGAGCTCAATCCCAATTCCTGCACACCAAGCAGGTCTCTGAACTTGCGCAGCTTCTCTACGCCCAATGCCTTCGTGAATATGTCAGCTACCTGATCCTCTATGCTGACATAAACTAGATCAATAAGACCTAGTAAAACCCTCTCCCGCACATAGTGATAATGCATCTCAATGTGCTTTGTTCTAGCATGATAGACTGGGTTATTTGCCAAGTGTATACTACTCATGTTGTCACAATAAATGACAACTGGCCCATCTGTAGACTGATGCATATCATAAAGTAGCTTATGTAACCAAGCTACCTCACATGCAGCCATTGCTACACCCCTGTATTCAGCCTCTATGCTCGACAAGGCAATTGTAGGCTGTTTCTTGCTGCTCCAAGTGACTGCAGCACTCCCAAAAGAGAACACATACCCACTGGTAGATCGTCTATCAGAAATACTACCAGCCCAATCAGCATCAGTGTATCCATGCAACTGTATCTGAACCCCAGTCTCATAAAATAGTCCATACTGCAATGTGGACTTCACATACCTGAGTATGCGTCTGGCCGTATCCAAATGCGATTTCCTTGGAGCCTGCATAAACTGACTTACCAATCCAACAGCATAGCTCAAATCTAGCCTGGTAATAGTCATATAAATCAAACTTCCTACTATGCGTATGTACATAGTAGAGTCTTCCAGAAGCTCACCTGCATCTGCGCTCAGCTTCACATTCTGCTCCAAAGGAACTGAAATAGGCTTACAGCCTGTCATCCCATATTTGGACAGCATGTCCAATCCATACTGCCTCTGCAAGAGCTGTATCCCACTTGGTGATCTAATCACCTCAATGCCTAAGAAATAACGCAGCTCTCCCAAATCCTTCATCTCAAACTTTTGCTTCAATAGCATTTTCACATGAAGGATACCTTCATCACTGTCACCTATCATAATCAAATTATCAACATAAATGACAAGTAGCATAATACCTTTCTTTATTTTTCTCACATAAAGTGAGAAATCTGCCTTGGAAATCTGAAAGCCAATAGTGACAAGATACTGTCCTATCTTGTCATACCATGCTCTAGGTGCTTGCTTCAAGCCATACAAGGCTTTCTTCAATTTGCAAACAAACTCAGGATGAACATCACGCACATAACCTGGTGGCTGCTCCATATAGACCTCTTCTTGCAAATCACCATGCAAGAAGGCATTCTTTACATCCATCTGATGTAAAGACCATCCCTTTGATGCAGCCATAGCAATGACTGCTCTTACGGTTGCCATCCTTGCAATCGGACTGAATGTTTCTTCATAGTCAATGCCATATGTTTGTGCATACCCCTTGACTACTAATCTTGCCTTGTATCTGTTCACAAAACCATTTGCATTGTGCTTCACCTTATAAACCCACTTACAGCCAATTGCATTTTTACCTTTAGGCAAAGATACCAACTCCCATGTAGCATTTGCTTCCAAGGCATCCATTTCTTCATCCATGGCTTTCTCCCATTTTTCTTTTCCCATGGCTTGCTCAAAAGAAGTGGGTTCTGGTTCTTGTATCACTTTGGCCATATATGCATAGTGAATGGCTGTAAATCCATCATATTTCAGCCTATCCACAGGATACCTAGCTCTGGTAGACTTGCGCAAAGTAGGTTCACTCCCAGGTGCTCTCAAAACATCCCTGGTCTTCCTTACTCCAGGTGTAACAATAGAAGGAATACCCAACTCATCATCAATGCTCTGTTCTGAGCCACTGGATTCACCATCCACATAAGAGTGACCTGCATTCACATCAAACATGGGCTGATCTACCTTCTCTTTTCCTTTTCGTGAAACCTACATACCACTATCTGCATTGTTTTGAGGAGATTCTCCTGATCTCAATCTGCCTGTCCATGGCGAAGAATATGAACCACTGCTAGAGGATACTCCAGGTCCACTAATATTTTGTGACTGCTGCTGTGAATTCTGTGCAGCATTACCATTTTGTGCATCTACATCATCAATCACATTTATGGTTTATACCAGCTACTCATCTCATCAAAAACAACATCTCTGCTCACTGTAAACTTACGACTAGAAGGATTATAGCATCTATACCCTTTCTGCTTGCAGAAAGTAACCAATAAAGATGCACTTCTCAGCTTTTGGATCCAACTTGGATCTCAACTCATCTGGCACATGAACATAGACAATGCAACCAAAAATCTTCAAATGATAAATATCTGGTTTCCTACCAGTATACCTCTCCTCTGGAGTCATCCCATGTATTGCTGCAGTGGGAGTCCTGTTCATTATGTAGACTGCTGTAGCAACTGCTTCAGCCCAGTAAAAATCTGGCAAGTCTTTTTCGTTGAGCATGGCACGAGATACCTATCCAATATGCATGTTTTTCCTTTCTGCAATTCCATTTTGTTGTGGGGTATGACTACATGAATATTGCTGCTTTATGCCATGCTCCTACAAGAACCTTGCAAACTTATTTGAGAGGTACTCTCCCCCTCCATCTGACCTTAGGCATTTTATTTGCAGGCCTGTTTCTTTTTCAACCATAGCTTTAAGAGTTTTGAAATGCCCAAAAACTTCACTTTTCTTTTTCATAAAATACACCCAAACTTTTCTGCTATAGTCATCAATAAAAGTGACAAAATAATGACAGCCTCCAAGAGATGCAGCTTTAGTAGTCCACACATGAGAGTGGATTAATTCCAATGGCTTCTCACTCTCTTGAACATATCTAGGAAATGGTTTCCTTGCCTGTTTTCCAAATTGGCAGGCTTCACATACCTTATGCATTTCTGCAACCTTGAATTTAGGCAATCCTGCAACAATATTTTGGGCCTGCATTGATTTAAGTCATTGTACATTAACATGACCAATGCGTTTATGCCAGATATCAATATCTGCAACTACACCGGTCCCATGTGTAAACATTGCTGCACTCAATTCAAACATGTCTGCATCCAACGTAAACATTCTGTCCTTCTTCTTTCCTTTTGCTATCAAGCGACCTTTATTTTTCATATCCTCAACAAAGCATCCATGAGGATTAAATCTGACCTGCAGGCCCTGCTCAACCATTTGACCAACAGAAACCAGATTCTTGGTGATATTCGGGACATGACATACATCGGACAAGTATTTCTTTTTCCCATCCTGCATAGACAAAGGAATTTTTCCAATCTGCATAATAGGATGTGTAGTATCATCACCAGTCTCCACAAATCTTGGTTTTTCCATTTTCATTGCATCCTCTATCCATTCTGCATGACCTGTCATGTGGTTTGATGCACCTGAGTCAACATACCATACATCGTTGCTTTCTTCTGCACTTGTCACAAAATTGTTCATGTGCTGCACCATAAACAAATGCTCATTTCTGTCATCACCCTGTCTACTAGAAGATGCATAATTCCCTTGTTGCAATTTTCCATTCATGATGTCATTCTGCTTTTTATAGCAGTCTTTAGCCATATGACCCATTTTACCACAGTAGTAGCATTCAACATTACTGTTTGCATTTTGGCCTCTTTGCCATCCACTACGACCTCTTTGGCTCCCCCTGCCTCTAGAGTTACCACATCCTCCTCCATAGGACTGGTTTTCTTGAGTTTGCTGCATATTCTGATTTCTACCACGAGCTCCAAATCGGCCTCCTCTACCTCTGTCTCTACCTCTTCCACCATTTGAGTAGAAGACAGCTTCTTTTGAAGTTCCTCCTGAAGAAGATGCACCACCATTTCTCTGCTCCTCAGAAATTAGAAGAGCAATCAACTCCTCAAAATCAGGAAATCTTTCACGGACGGAAATGGATGTTCAGAACTGTGCATAATCCTTTCCTAGACCATTCAAGGTCACAGAAACTAAATCATCATCTTCCACTGGCGACCCAATGGAAGCAAGTGCATCTGCAATCTTCTTCACCTTCATGTGGTAGTCATTGATGCTCATATTTTCTCTTTGCACATTGTGCAACTCTTGCTTGAGCTGCATTTTCCTGGCTTGCGTATTTGTGCTATACATTTTTGACAAAGTATCCCATGCCTCCTTTGGCGTACTTGCATATTGAATATGCACAATCATAGAGTCTGAAATGCTGATAGACAGCCATTACATAAATTTCCTGGCTCTCTCATGCCATGCTTTAAATGCCTGCATTTGCTGTTGATTGGGAACATCAGGAAAAACTGGTTCTTCTTCATTTCCTGCAACAAATTCCCAATATCATTTTCCCATAAGGAAATTCGTCATTCTAAACTTCCATGCTTGGCAGTTGTTCTTTTCAAGCTTTTCAGTGACAATCTGTGAAAGAGAATCAAACGCCATTACAGAACACTGCAAAAAATTCTGTCACTGCAAAGAACACAGCTTCAGCCTCACAAGGGCAAATCTGCAAAACTGACGAAAGTGGTATTTGACCACATAGTCACTTCCTAGTGACGATTTTGCATCAATAGGAAACAAGGATGATTCTGTAACTCCCAATGTCTCTGTGCACAGGCATACAATGCAATTTCTACAATAACTTTTCACCGACCTGTAGAACAATGGCTGCACAGCATAAAACTGGGCCTTTTCCTGAGTGCGTGCAGAAAACTTCTGCCTCCAAAATAGGCCCCGAAATGGCCTCAAATAAAAAAAACAAGGTCACCAAGGGATAAAGCCTTCTCCCACAGCATATACTGCCCTCGTGCTTCACCGTGAAGGGCGTCTCAACCTGAGACAATGCACTCTTGCAATTTCCGATTGTGCTACCTACAGAGATCTGCTCCCAAACAGAAAATGAAAGCAACACTGCTCCTCTTACCAGAACACCGCGAGCTTGGCTTGCTTTCTTGAGCTCTTTACCACGAACAAGGCTCTGATACCATGTCAAGATTTTGGGAGAGAAGGAAGGAGTCTCACTTGTAGCTTTCTTGCTTGCACAATGGGGGAATACACACAAAGGTGGAGGCTGAAAACAGTTTTCCTCTTCTTAGTTGTGTAAGCCAAAAAGAAGTCAAGTACAAAGAAATAGAAGAACCCTATATATGGGTCTCAAACCAAACTCAACTAACTAAGATGGCATACTAACTGAGCCACGAATTAGAGTAGATAAGGATAGCTGTCATGTAGCTATTATTCATGGGCGGTGTACCAACCGCATTTGCAACTGACAAGTCGGTGACATAAATGCACAACAGTCACCTTGGCATATCACGAGTGGAGCTCGATATCTCAACAGTGTACCTACGAGGGTAGTATCTCTCCAAGTAGCACCCATAGGGGTGCCACCTGCGGATGGCTGAGCAAAAGATGGAGTGACTGGAGTAGACGCTCCCATAGGTGTGACAAATCCCACAAGTGACGCAAATCCAGCAAAATGACGAGGCGAAGACACTGCGTCGATACTTCCACAACAACCACCTGAGCCACTCTATCTCTCAAACCTACATGAGAGCGAGGAGTAACACCCATATCTCAAGCCGACCGCAGGTTCACCGTATCCACATCTCTGCAATATCCCCCATAACCACTCCCTCCGTCCAGCCCAAGCCTGGAGCATTGACCTCATCTACTCAAAACCGATTTATCAGAGTGTGCCTAAGTAGATCAAACAGAACGACTTGATGGTGTGCAAGACATCTCATGGTCCACCATATCTCTAAATTGATCCATCTGATTTGGAGACATATGTGTGAAGATCTTCTGTAGCTCCTCATTACTCATTCCTCAACTCATCGTGCTGTCCAAATATCCACAAAGGTCATCTGCACAGACAAAAATTGATGTTAGCATAATCAATATAAAGATTTAAGAAAAGCACGATAATATAACTCTAAAAAAATTGATCTTAATTAAAATGAATATTCTAGAGTACCCTTATAGGTGATTCATCAACAAATTCAGTAGTTGGATGCTCCATGTCAATCTTCGAACACAACTCTGCATACACTGAAAGGTCAATAGAAAGGTCACCACAAAAGGATGAGTCCACCTCATTCTCAAAGAATTCTCGGCCTCCTGTCTTTCCATTATTGTTACTCAATTCTACCTCCTCTACACGCTCCAAGCTTTGGGCGGCCTCTACCCCTTGCAATATCGACCCCTCTATCTGCATATTGTCCTCATCTACGTAGGGAACATTGCTTTCATCATATACTCTCGCACTTCCGAGAGTTGAAGATACAATATATTACCATCGAGGTTGTTAGGGGTTTAGAAAATTACCTATTCAAAATCACATACAAGAGAGATTTAACATTTGTGACATATGCCATGTCGTAATAAAAGTTTTAAAAACATGAGTTCATGCACCTGTTCATAATGGTCCGGTAATACAAATGTGTTGTGCAAATCTGTCCATCTTTTTTCGGAATCTATTTTGAGAAATCTAGATGGACCTCGTCGAACAATTGCCTCGGCTTCTTCCAGTACCACTTTGAACCACTGCAAATTGAATAGGATCATGGAGAAGCTATGGTAATCCACCGTGATAATACTTTGCAAGTTCCCAAAATCCTCCATCTCTTCTACAACGGTGTTTGGATACGTGGCTCACCGTTGGCTCTCTTGCTCGAACTTTGCCATGATACCACAATCCGTTGTGGAGTACATTTTGTCAATACGCTCCATGGGAAAATTTCGTCCACATGACCATGCTGCACTCTATATTTTGTACTATACATTGAAATAGTTAATTAGTTATCACATATAAAATCTAGATACGACAGCTTATAAAACATGTGGTCACCTTTGGACTACATCCCCTCGAGAATTCTGACTCCTCAGTAGAGACCTCCACCCCTCCGTGAGAGGCTGCGATCAAAGCTCCATGCAACCATCGCACAGACATAAACCACGGCATCTCCTGCATGCCCTCATGATATTGAATCGGTCGATGGCACGTACTATGTCAAAATTCAGATCGCGCTTCTTCTCGATCTTTCCTAGCTTGCTTGTATACCTAGCGAGCCACGTTTCCATGGAGGCACGGTGCAACATACAAAACGATTCACTTTCTCCTCCATTGTAGCATCCATTCTTTTTTCTACCCCATTTCTAACCACCACATCTCTGGTCAGTCTATCATCATCCTTCAACGACCATAGCATACTGTTGTCTGAATCCACCATTGGTAGCCACTATGAGATATGCACTAATGCCTCAAACATCAACTAGCCTTCGGACATGCTGCCTTTTGGCCAAGCTTCTTTTCGCACAAAGCCTTTCACGGTTTTCATGAAGTGCTCCAAGAAGAACATCCATCGCATATGGACAGGTCCTGCAATCTCTACTTCATCTACAAGATGCACCAGAGGTGGGTTTGTATCATGAGCCTACTAGTCAGCATGTACTTCTCAAAGAGACAGACCATCTCAACTACTCCCTGCCTTGCAGATTCAATAGAGGATGTCTTGATCTCCTTGTGTGAGATCCATTGCACTAAATTTGACAACCTATAAATTGCCCCATGTATTTCTGGAGCAAGGCATCCTGCAATCACGATCGGTAGTACAAATTGCCACAAGTGAAGAAGCATTCTGAACAATGACTACACTCCAAATAGCAAAATACACATGCCACTTACAATCCATTTGTAGTACAAACCTGACATATCTTATGCCAATCATGGGATTTTAGCCCTGGTAATTGGTCATCTTTAGAACACGTGGATCTAAGAGAACGCATTACACTCATCAGAGTGCGGATGGACCTAATAATTTTCTTCACAAAGCGCTCTTCTTTAGTGGAAAAAACCTAGGGAGTGCGAGACAGTTGCAAGTGACCATCAGCACTCGACTGCGGCCAACAAAGCACCTCTATCTTACCTACCTCCTTTAAATCCATTTGTGCCCCTGTAGTGTCTCTCTTTCCTATGATGTGGTCCCATAGTAAGTTGTCCACATTCTTGAAAATATGCATGGGATCCAACAAGTGGTTGATCTATAAGTGGGTCCAATACAGTAACTCATAGAAAACTGAGAATTGTCACATTCCATTTGGATGTGACTCCGTGTGGACTATTTTCAGCTCATACAAGCTTTGGGCATTCATTCGTGTTGGAGGTCGTTCAAGAAAACCTTCCCTTAGTTCATGACCCTCTAGCAAGAAAGCGGTGTGTCCTTGATATACCATCTTCTTCATGGTTCATGACCTGCGGGAGTCTAACTGTGGCCCATACAATGGACATGCATGATAGCCTGAGGTAACCAGACCTCTCCCAACACCTCTATCCAGTGAATACAAACTTGAACGAGCTATGATAGATATTACCAACAAGAACAGAAGCTTACTTACCTGAGCACTCCCTGAATCCTGGAAAGTCATGCATAGTCCACATGAGAATGGCTCATATATTGGTGGACCGTCGACCATCACGCTTGCTCATATCTTCCACGACGACCCCCTCCTCCCACAAAATCTTAAGCTCATCAACTAACAAACGGAGATAGAAATCCATATTCTTGACTTTGTAGCGGCTAAGAATGAGCAAGCTAAGGATTAGGTGTCCTTTCTTTGTAGAAAGCCATGGTGGAATGTTGTAGTTAACAAGCACTACATGCCACACACTGTAAGATGCTGAGCAGAGACTGAATGGGTTCATGCCATCCATAGCAAGACCAAGTCGAAGATTCCTTGGCTCTCATACAAAGCCTGGAAAGGTAGAGTCAATGTGGCTCCATGCGAGTGAATCCATTGATATTCGTTGGACTCCATCTGTGCCAAAAAGAAATCAACGAAGCACACGTAAAGAACTCGGTCACACTCGCATCGATCCACCTATATTTTGCTTGCACACTTAGGAGTGCAAGTAGCGTCTTCAAGCAAGATACTCAGCACCCATTATATAATGGTATGGATGCTTCCTCTCTAAGCGGATCAAATGTCTCGGTATCCATGGGCATCAATGCATTGATCATTTCCTCCATCTCAGGCTCCAAGATTGTAGGAAAGTCTGAAAGGCTGTATGTCTCCTCTGGTATTAACGATATAGACTGGGTAGTGCCTTCCAAGTGGTGGATTGGCTCGGGAACTCCATCTATCGCACATCCACGAACACTTCTAATTGGTCGCAATAGGTGCACTCCCTATATCAATTTTACAGTTACATCCATTGTTGTTGTATATGATATTCAATTAGTTTCAAATATAATGCATGATTGATACACACTTTTCTTACCGTTAGCTCAAAGTCTGAGATTGCCTGATCAAAGTCTAAGATCACTTGATCAATGATCTCTGATTGAGACTCGTCGAAACGTCATACGTGTTCTATAGACAAGCAACGCTTTCGTCTAATTGCCAGCTTGCATTGAGAGCAAGGACACGGGACACATTGATTAAGATACACCCTGCGATCTTGAATATCATGACCTTCATTGTTTTCCATTTTGTCTACGTTACGATAAACAATTTGTCTAAGTTTAGGCAAGGAAGTGGTGGCTTCTGAGGAAGACACCTCTCACTCTCCAAATTTGGCATATGTTCGATGTTTCGTATGCTAGGTGCTAAAAGACTTTGTTGCCTAATTTGTCATTGTTGGCTAGTAAGGCTCATTTGGTGATGTGATCTCTGTTGCATGGTGTGTAATTTTAAGAATATTTTTTATGATAAGGTCCATTTTTCACAGTCTCTTTTCTTTGTCTAAGCTATGATTATAGGGGTTTCTAGAGTCAATCAATATTTGGTCTCTCTATTTCTCAAATTTCTTTATGACTTTTGTGTTTTTTTTTGTTTATTTCTTTATGTATCTTGTGTTCCTTTGTTAGAAATTTGCAATTTTACTAACTTGCAAGTGTATGTAGGTGCACCATGCACAACTAGGCTTTTGTTTTCCACAATCATTGTGATTCAATATAAATGCAAGTATCTTGGTGCTCAAACTTCCAATTCAATTATGACATATGCAAACAAGCATTCAATCACAATTTTTACAACACTACACAATGTGTGAACTCCCTTTTTTGATGATCCAACTGCTCGTGAGTGATTTTGTAGGCTAATTAAGGTGAGATCCTAGTCTTCTTAGGGTTGTCATCTCTTAGATATAGTCACTTTTGATGACCTAGCTGCATGATGTCCAAGGGCTTGACTATCACTATTAGTGCTACCTTCACTCAATTTTTTCTCACCAAATAGTTCCAGGTGAGCTTAAGAATAGTTTTAGGTTGACTACACAAGTTCACTTCTCGAGGTATGAAGGGGACCTTTAGCACTTACTTTGGAAGTGAGCGTATATCAGAAGTGTTGGCATAATCTCTTTTGCCTCTATCTAACACTCTGAAAACACTCCTAAAGGTATCCAAACAAGTGAGTTGAGTTGAGCTTCCCGTTAGTGAAGACTTGGTAACTCCTTCTCAAGTGCAATGGCCCTTGAAGGTGTAGGGAGTTTCTTTCACCAAGCTTTTAACCATGAAATGTCTTCTTGCATGACTACTGTCTCTCTTTGTTTTTCTCTACCCCCTCATATTTTCTCGTTCATTCTCCTCCCTCCCTCCCTCTCTTTCTCTCTTTCTTTATTATGTTTCATATTTATTCCCTCTATATCTCATTCTTTCTTCATTTTCCTTTCTTCTTCTTCCTCTCTCATTTCCTCTGTTTCTCCCTCACTGCACCTCATTAATCTCAACAAAAAATAACAAAAGAAAAGGAGAAAGAATAAGAACAAAGCAAGAGAGAGCAATGTACTCACCGTAAAGGCTCAAAGATGGATTCTTTGTCTCCTCTTTGCCCTTCGTACACTTCCTCCTCTTCTTTGCAAACGGCGGCACAGCGGCAGTGACAACAACAGCGGTGGCAGGGAGAAGCTCCCCCTCCTTATCTTTCTCTCTTTCTCTTCCTCTCCCACCCTCTTTCGCTCTCTGATCTTTCGCTCTCTCTTTCGCAAACTCTTTTGCAAAATGCCACACTCGGATTTTGGCCATGTTTTTTTTGTCTTAGTACCGTTGCTATTTGTGTCGCAAATAGTGACACCACTAATTTTCGTCAAAAACAGGTGTCACTATTCCCCCCTTCCCTTGCAGTGAGTAGAAAACTTAATAAGAAATCAAGGATAAAAACATTAAATCACTTCTCTTTCAAATCATTCTTTCTCATCAATGTTAAGATCAATGCCATTAAAGAGGGCCACCTAGAGAGAGATGAAAAAGAAAAAGAGGATGAGATGATCTTATGTCTAGTTGCCATGCATCACAAGCATACTTGGAGCTCCTTGTCATCTTCCATTCCTCATCATCATGAATATCATCTTCCTTCTCATCATCTTCACCAAAACTAAGAACCATAATTGATCCAATTGAATTGAGATAGGGAGAGATAAACATCTTGATCAGGTAGCTCTACCAAGTGGAGTAGAGATAATTAATTGAAGAAAATGATTGAGAGAGAGAGAGAGAGAGAGAAGGCATCCTTGGATCAGAGCTTCACCCCATTCTCCTCTATGGATCAATCCACACACACTCTATCCATAAACTATTAAATTTTCTTATTGATTCCCTACCTTATCAATAGCAACTCTACTTTTGTCCCATCATCCTCTTTTGAATCACTAATAAATCCCCATCCCCTTTACCCTTTATGCTCATCCCACTAATGATATGTCAGTGTGGCTTCCATGCACTATAGGACAATCCTGCGAGTCTCATTTAAACATTTCAAGTCCAAGAGGTGGCGCTGTAGGGACTCCTCATCTCCCAAGTACTCTTTGATAGCTACTCACAGAGAGGGCAAATCCAATTCAATCGGGAAGATGGCCTTTATGCCATACACCAATTGGAAAGGTGTCTATCCTGCATCAGCCTTATAGGAGGTTCGGTATGTTCAGAGGGCCTCTGTAAGTCGATCATCCCAATCATGGTGATGTGTAGCAATAGGTGCCCCTCTTAGGTTATATATCTTCATTATATTATTTGTTGAAGTAGTGGTTGTTAAAGGAAGGATCAAGATAGCATAAAAAACCTACTAGATTTTGGGGATCCTTGTGGTTACCTTAGATTTTGAGTAGACCAACAATATTTTGGCTACCTAGGAGGGAATTTTTGTAAGGAGCATCCCTCGTAATGAAGCTTAGTCCATACATAGAGTGCCATCCAATTAATTACATTTTATTTACATGCAATGATGGAAGGATTATTTACTTATCTATAAGAAACCCATGGCTTTAAAGCTACAACTAAAAAGGACATTAAAATGAATATCCACTCTTTTCCTTAAAGAGAAAATAATAAAATGGATAGTACAATATAAGAATTCATGAAATCATACCAAGATAAAGAGAATTAATCCTAAGATAGCCTTGATATTATTTTAATGGATTATACTCAAAGAAAGTGTATTCATTGAAAGAATTGACTAGCATAATATTGTCTTATTGAAAAATATTCTAAAAATGTGCTTTGCATGCAACTATCATGGATTGAATATCTTTATGTTTCATATAAGCAAGCGCATGCATTTTAGCCATAGCAATATTTCTAAAACATACAGTACACACAACTCTCTTTGATAATATACGAATCCATTCACATATAAGTAATGATGAAAAAAAGAGGTGTTAGTATTTTGAAATCTTTGGCAAATAAAAGAGAAATTGAGATTTGAAGCATATGTTAGAATCATGGTATCAAAAGTTTGAATTTCAACAATAGAGACATTATTTAAATACACACTTTTGATTTTATCAAATCCAAGCAAATGATGTGATGTAATATTTTCCATTGGCCTATGAGTTAAATTTGCATTTGTGACTACATTGACATGACCTGGTTGGTGCTGGATCATGGGATGAAAATTTTGAATAAAATAATTCCATTTAATGTATCGGTAATAAATGAAAGATTGGTTCAAAAAATGTTTTATGGCTTGTTGATAAGTTTTTATGAGAACCTTGGATCCTATAAGATAGTGTTTCCAAATATCCAAAGCATGAACTATCCAAAGAATGAACTTTTCATATATCCAAAGCATGAACTACAATTAATAGCTCTTTAACATAACTATTGTAGTTTTGTTTGAAAGGTTTCAATTTACGACTCTCATAGGCAATATGATGATCTTTTTGTATTAAATAGTGCCTATACCTAAATCACTAGTGTTAGTTTACCACAAAAAAGAAAGGTTGGGAACAATAAGGAAAATGAAGAATAGGTGCATGGGTCAATATGTATTTTAAAGTGTCAAAGGATTTTTCTTGACTAGGATCCCCATAGAAAACAATATTATTTCGCAATAACATAATCAAATGCAAATTTCGCAATAGCATAGTCAAAGGAAAAACAATCAATGAAAATTTTCTAATAACATTTTTGTAAAACCCAACTAATCTTAGAGAAGATCCAACTTTATGCATACTCTGAGTCAGGATTAGGCCAATCTTTTATGATATGAATTTTCTTCATGTCAACTATATACATCCAACAGAATGAGCTCTTATCAAGATTTGCACACAAGTGATCTTTATGCAATAAATCAAACACAACACAGCTATGTTTCTTATATTTCTCTTTTGCTTTATGGAAAACAACTATATCATTAAAGAAAACAATTACAACACCTTGATAATCTAGAAAAACCATATTAATCATGCATGCAAATGTAGGTAGTGCATAAATGAGATGAAAAGGTAGAACAATAAATTCATAGTGACCAAATTGTGTCCTAAATGTAGTCTTAAAATACATCCATTGAATCCATATGAATATGATAAAACCTTGATTTGAGATCTCTATTACTAAAAATTTTAGCTCCCTTAAGTTTATCCAAAAAATAATCAACTCTCAAGATAGGATATTGATTTTTAATTGTCACATTGTCTAGAGATATATAATCAATGCACATTTGATACATTTTTTAAAAAACCAATAAAATAGATGCATCAAAAGGAGAAAAACTAGGACAAATTAAACACTTGTTTGATAATTCACTCACTTATCTTTGGATTTTTAAAAAATCTAAAGGAGTATGCCTATATGAAGCTTTGTGTGGTGGAGAAACACTAGGCAAAAGGTCACTTTTGTGATCAAATTCTCCTTGTGATGGTGGAAATTCAAGTGGCTAATCATCCACAAAAAATTTATATGAATCTAAAAACCTTTTTAGTGTGGGTGACAATGCAGAAGTTTCGGAATTTTCAATTGTAGTTACAAAAATCATACATATCATGTGTTGTTTTCTAAGTGACGACTTAGCATGAGCGTTATTCGTCCTTGAAATTCAAAAGTTATTATATGATTATGATAATCAATAGCAAGATTAAATTGATATGTGAAAGGCATATGAAGGATATTGTCTGATGATTATAGAGGTACAACTAAGAAATCACATTTTTCTTTGTCAGTCTCTTTAGAGATTTCTAGCCCTTTAATTTTTCATGTTTCATTATATCTAATGCCTTGAAATGCAAATTTAACCTTGTAGAACGAATGACTAGTCTCTAATTGCAACCTTCTAACCAAAATTTTCAAAATAAAATCATGAGAACTACCATCGTCATGCAAAATAGTCACATCTAAATCATGCACAAAACCTTTCATCTTCAAAAAAGTATGTAAAGAAATAGACCTACTTGATTTTTCTTTAGTCATTACTTCTTTCTACATTGTATTGGCAGTACAATCAAGAGCATAGCAAGTATCTCCTTGATGTTGTGCAATTGAGCTGTGCTTTGGGCTGTTGTTGAGTGAATGTTGAACGTGACAATCCGATTGGTAATATTCAAATTTTCCACAAAAATAACAAGTAAACTTGGTCTTTTTATTTTAAACCTTGAGATTTGTAGTTTGAGGCTTTACCTTGTTGTTTGGATACCTTTGCACAACGTTGCTTCTTGGTTTGAAAGTTGGAAGGCATGTTAGAGGAAAAAGAGTTAGGATGATTTAGAGTATGTACACATTGCATGCACATGCTCAACTATTAAATATCATTTCATTTCATATAGCTAAAATTTTTAAAAATTAATCTCTCTCTAGGAAATGGACAGAGAGAGAGAGAGAGCTACATACAATTTTTCAAAGTCTCACCTTTTTCCTTTTCATGATCATGTCCTATGTAAAAAAAGAAAAAGAGGGAGAGTGTGTGTGTATTGAATTAAAAGATAGAGTGTATGTACATATGTTGAATTTTGTATGTGTGTGTGTGTGTGTGTGTGTGTGTGTGTGTGTGTGTGTGTGTGTGTGTGTGTGTGTGTGTGTGTGTGTGTGTGTGTGTGTGTGTGTGTGTGTGTGTGTGTGTGTGTGTGTGTGTGTGTGTGTGTGTGTGTGTGTGTGTGTGTGTGTGTGTGTGTGTGTGTGAATATAACCCCCATTAACCCTTCAAGAAAAATCCCTCTTTATTTCTTGAATATCAAACTTCTTCTCCTTGTGCCACATAGGCTTGGGAGCTTTCTGGTTGGTTTAGGATCCCCAAGGCAAAGCTCTAAATAATATATAGAATAGATGACGAATATGCTTATGATATACTTTTGTAATGCGAAAGGCATTCCATTGCCTTAGGGTTAAAGCTATTGATATTAGAAGATGACCAAGGAATAATAGGCAAAAGAATCTCATACATGAGCCATAATAATGGACTTAAGTATAATTCTACACATATGCCCATGCGCACACACATGCAATTCATTGAGCTTTTTGTCAAAGCAAGAAGAAGCCAGATACATTTCGCAATAAGGGATTTGACCTTTAATGGATTATATTCACAAGTTGAAAAAGTATCATAAGTGCAAAGTGAAGTTGAATGGCTACTCATTACAGTTATTATTCACTTGCACCCTTGTTTTCTCAAGAGGCTCAACTTGGGAGAGACACAATTATCCACACAGATTATTTTGGTGTAAATAAAGTAAATGTGATGTGGATCATGATACAAACTATTTAATCATTCATCACATGACACTAGAGTGCACAAACATGATAGGCATGACTAGTTGGTTGATCTTGGGTGAGATCATCAATAACTATTTTAGACCAAATTTTTTGTTGGTCCATTTGTCATTTTATCCCTACTAATATATTAATTATTTAAGGCACTCACCTTGTACAATTGTGTCTCTTGAAATGTGGAATCATTTCTTCTTCTTTTTGTTGACAAATATAATTATGTTTCAAAAATAACACAAAAACGATGGGCTATCCATGAGAGACTAAGTTTTCAAAGCCAACCATAAATCCATAGCTTTTATTATATTCACTTGATATAGACCAAGTGCATGGTTCTTGGTGCAATTTGTTAACAATCTTATCCCTTTGATCAAAATTCAAAGTATGCATTGAAGGGTGGGCGAGTCCTTGACTTACATTGATAATGATGTGGTCTTATATTCTTTGGTCCTAATATTTTCTTTAAAAAATTTGTCACAAGGGTAACATTCCAATGCTACTCACTTCTTATTAAGGACTGTCAAATGGGGTGCCTATCTTAATAGTGAACAAAGGAAACCTTAATTTCTTTGCGCTAGTATTTTTCTCATAAGGAACTATTATGGATCATTCATGGGAGTTTTGAAGCATTTTAGAACTTGAGATGATGTGCCATCTATAGCAACATGGATGAATGCATGCAAAGACTCTTAGAAAGATAGGGAATTGAAGTTGTATGGAAAGTAGTCATTAAGGTAGCAAAACAAGTTTGTTGGCTGTGTGATAGTAGCAACTTTAGGGTGATTCCTACTTGTCCTATTTTGGGAGTGTCTCTCTAAGGTTGCATGTGGCACCTTTTTAAACCCCCATATAGAAGCGGATAGCTTTAGATGCTTGACCTTTTCAAATTCTAGTCCATACCTTTGTATGGCTTGGCACTATGCTTATGAAAGATGATATGGAAGGAATACTTTTTTATGTTGAGAGAGAGAGGCAACACCACAACTTGTTAGACTTTCTGAAAGCAAAACAATCTCAAGTGGTGCAATCTTTTGCCTCCTTTTACTGACTTTCTAAAAGTCAAATAATCTCAAGTGATATGATATTTTGCCTCCTTACTCACTTTCTGAAAGTCAAATAATCTCAAGTGGTACGGTATTTTGCCTCCTTAGACTTACTAAACAGTGTTTAACTTGGTTTGGGAAGTCTAGCGAAGTAATTAGGTTTCCGCTTGAGGGGTTACTCTCAGGAGGGTTTACCTTTGGAAGGTATAGCTAAGTAGTTAGATGTAGGCTAGTGGGATGGATAACCCACATGGCTTATGAAGTTTGGACCTACTGGGTGTGGGTCAAAAACAAATATCTGCCTCCATGATTCATGAGGAAAAGGTTTTCTAAGGAGGGAATCAAATCAAGGGTCACAAATCCCTTGTGCTAGGTGTTGGGGCTGTGCTAATAAGACCTTGGTTACAAGGGTAGATTAAAAGGGCCACTTGGCACACTTCTCCTTTAGCAAGTGCTATCTCTCTCTCTCTCTCTCGCTCTCGCCTCTCTGTCTGTCTCTCTCTCTCTCGCATCTCTGTCTGTCTGTCTCTGTCTAGTGTCTGTCTGTGTCAGCCTCTCTCTGTGCAACTTCTTCTGCTATCAAAGTCTCAGCTATGGCGGTTGTGGTCCTGGACGGATCCACCGTTCGTGAATTCGTGGAGGACCGTGAGGCTTTCGACGCGGCCATGGATGTGCGCTTCAACGAGATGGATCTCAACCATGACGGCACCCTCTCACGCAGTGAACTGCGCAAGGCCTTCGAGCGCATGCATCTGCTGGAGTCCCACCTCGGGATGCCCGACAAGAAGACCCCCCACGAGCTCAACACCCTCTATGACTCCGTGTTCGAGAAGTTCGACACAGACCACAACGGCACGGTGGATGTGGTGGAGTTCAGGGCCCAGATGAGGGACATTCTGCTGGCGGTGGCTGACGGCCTCGGCGCAGCGCCTCTGCAGGTGGTAATTGAGGAGGGGGGAATCCTGCAGGATGCTGTCAAGCATGAAGAAAGGGCGATTCATGTGGCATAGCCGAGGCTATGGTCTCACAGGGCGTCGCCGGAGCCATAGCTGCGGCGCTGCCTGGTTAGGGTTCATGTTACCTTAAGCTATGACAGGTCCTGTGCTGGAGTAAGGTTTTTCTTTAGGCTTTCCTTCTGGTTTTCCTGCTTTCAAGGTCTGATAACACTCATACCTCTCTGCCTGAGAGAAGCAGCAGCATCAAAGGTTTCTCTCTTGATGTATTAAAGAATTTCCATCATAATTGTGGAATGTCAAAGCTAACGCATTAATAATTAGGGACAGGTACTAATCCATAAATGTTCAGAGAGAAGATTTTCCGAGGAAATTAAGGCATGATTAGTGAAGCACGATAATCCATCTAGATGTATAAAACTCTGTCATCAATTGTGGGAAAAATCAGAGCTGATGAGCACCAAGTTTCTGGTTCATGCTCTCAGTGTTGGTGTCTTTATGAAGAAAATGAAGAAATAAGGGGGTTAGCAGTGTGGTGTCTTTATGCCTTATTGCTACATGCTTAACCGGTCATATTTCCCTTGGGGCACATTGTATCTATACTATTAGTTAAGGAGAGGTGGGGGGTGGGTGCCACGTGGCAGCCCCCACCTCCCACACAAAAAAAAAAAGAGAACGCGGAGGCGGGTGCCATGTGTCCCCCCCCCCCCCCCCCCCCCGGGGGCAAATATCGCACACGCCGTCGGGCCGAGTCTAGGCGCGGAGTGCCTAGTTATTATGATGATGATGACTATGACATCCACAATTATTGGAAGGACTTTGTGAAAGCTTTCATATCCACAAAATGACCCCATGCAAACCTTTTTTTTAAAATAATGCGCAATTTATTTATTGAGAATGAAAAAACATCTAGACATGGACAGGCACCACCACATGCCTATCTACACTTAGTGAGCCTATGAAAGGCTACCTTATACACGTCCTTTTTTTCTAAGTCTACCTAATAAAGCAAGTGTATCCTCTTTACACATATTAACTAGAACTTCTTTGCTAAGAGGTCCTTCCTTCATCACCACTCTGTTTCTATTCTTCCAGAGTGGACACAAAACAACAGCCCTTATGATATTACACACTTTGATAGTCTCTTCATCAAATTTCCTTGGATCACCTACGAGTGCAGCTCTCATTCCTATGCTCTCATTGAATTGTGCTAGCTTCATCCATTCTTTCATGCTTTTCCAAGCAAACCTTATACTTTCTTGTAACTTGAAAGTCGAAGGTGTATTTACAACGTCCCAATGGATTGTTCTCAAAACATAAAATACTTATTATTGGCTGCATCCTTATTGGTCTCCTAGAGCACTAAATCCCCTTGAGGTAGCCTTATTGGTCTCTTAGAGCACTAAAGAGTCCCTTAACCCCCTTGAGGTAGGTGTCAAAACAATCAATCAAGTTACGTTATAAGGGCACATTAGGGGAAAGAAAGAGTCGAAGGGCTCTCCGAGCTATTTTATTGTAAATCACGGCTTGCATCATAATGAGGGGTCCATACTCTACTATATGTCTAAGCCATCAGTGAGGGGTCCATATTGTGTACTATATGGTGCATAGATAAAAGTGATAGAAGGTAGTTAAAGGGGCTAATGATGGTCTTTGAGAGTACAATAAAAGCTAGGGTAAAGGAGCCATGAAAGTGAGCTTCAAAAAGCAAGGCACATTCCATTCCAAGGAGCAAGTTTTGACTTATCCAAAGGGATGTTATAAATATTTGTTTCTAAATTTGTGTTCATGCATTATTTAAAAGGCTTTTAAGGGATAATTTTGTATAAAAGATTAGCATTTTTAGCTACTTGAAGATATGATTGAAAGAGGTAAATTGTGAAGTTTTGTCTTCATTTTTATTTATAGGTACTTGTCTTCATTTTAATTTGTAGGTACTTGAAGTTATGACATAAATCCCAAAGAATTGAATAGGGGTTTTACTGCGAGGCAGAGCCTTTGAGAAGTGTAAATTTTTGGTGGGTGAAATTATTTGCAAATGTGGTTATAGAAGATGTTCACAACATACAAATTTAACTCCTATAATTACAAAAAAATCACATATTACATTGTCAAATATGGTTATAAGCTAAGTTTTTTGAGGTATCTTATTGTTAAAAGTCACGTATTTGCAATGTAAAGAGGGATGCTAAATCATATTAACTTACATTTTTATTAGGTGCTTCATGTCTATGTCGTGTTTTGTGGGCACCAAGTCGGTGCTTGGTAGCAATGTCGCTGACAATTAAAACGTTTTGTGCCCTAAGATATCATGTGGCAAGAGGGTTCACACACAACTATTGTATTTGAGTTTTCTTGGTCGTTACAAACTTTTTAATATTGCTTTGCGAGCATTACGAGAGAGAGAGAGAGAGAGAGAGAGAGAGAGAGAGAGAGAGAGAGAGATGGTGCGAGGCACAAATATCTTAGCCTTGAGAGATGTCAAAGGTTTGCTCCAATTATATCTAATTAAGAAACTTTGATGCCCCATGTATAGAGTACCAAGTTGTAGCTTTGAAGCCTTATACAAAGAACTAAGTTGTAGTACCGATTAGTGAGTCTTCAAAATGTTACGTGTATTGGTGCTTCTTTTTAGCACTTCAATGTGATCCTATAGTCACACCTTAGGTTTGGTGTTGAAAAAATGGGATATGATGGGGCTCTCCATTGTAGCACCTTTTTTCTTTTTTTATTTGCTACGTCCTTATGCCATACACTACATGGTGTGGGGTGACCATGATTAATGAGGCTTCCAATGGTGCGATTTGTCTCTTTGAAGCTCAATGGAGTGTAGACCTTTACATAAGGCTTATTAAAGCATGAGTAACCAACTATTTAAGTATTAAAAAGTAAACAATGTATTTAAAAATCCTTTAAAAATAAATATATGATGTTGAAGAGTGAACATTGGAAACCATAACACAACTAAAGTACATAATCTTAGTGTGCAATGCATAGATATGGATATGTTTTAAAAAAAGCTATTATAAAATATGTTCGCGTGCATGCAATATTTAATTGTAAAGCATCAATGTATTAATGATATGTTAAACTAAAACTCAATAATATGTACTTACATAATATTATTATGTTGTAATAATCTATTGAAAATTATAATAATAAGAATTTATATTGTTCATATAACATCCATATTTGTACCAATAATTTTTGTATAATATATCTTAATCTTTAGTATTATATTTGATAGAAAAATATCAATATATTAATGATATACATCAATAAAATAAATTAATAATTTATCATAATAAAATATTAACAAAAATTATATTAATGGCACAATAATCATTAACAATTTTAAATGCTAGTATATTAATGTTCATAATAATATTACACATTTTAATATATTTTGAAAAAAATTACTCTAATATATAAATATTATTATTACACATACGAATATCTATATAAACATAATGTATGATGTTACATAATAATACTTTATAGTAATGCATTATTATGAAATGTTAACAATGAGATGATATAAAATGTTAATATTACACTTTTTAAATAATCTATACTAATATCTATAATCTTATCACATTGATATGTATTACATAAATATAAAATATTATTATTAATGTATCTACTATATTATAAATATTATTATTATTATTATATTGCATTATAAATTATTATATTTTAGTTTAGACTACAAGTTTCTTAGTGAAATATCTAAGAAATCATTAGTGGATAGTAAACATTCAATGAAACAGGTTAATTTATATACATTAATTTATCATAAAAGACTAATATAAATGCCATTTTAATATACCACTAATAATTAACTTTAAATTAGAATACAATATTTAATATAAGAAGCATACATTATAGACGGTTAAACATTAAAAAGAATCCTCAAAATATATTAACTTTTGATTAAAAGTTTTCATTATAATGTTGATAACCAATGTTTATTAATAATTGTATGATCCTTTATATTTATTATTAACTTGTACTTCTTGAAGTTTATTCAATATATTATTATAAAATTGGGTCTAATATGATTAATATTAGGTTTAATATAAATTTTAATTAAATAATAATTTTATTATTAATATTGCTATATCAATGATACATATTTATAATAACACTAACTTGCTACTTTATATGCATTTAACTTTGATAGAAGTTATTTATAGTAATATTAGTTTAACATAGGTATCTCATGTTTACATAAATACTATTATTTAATAAACTCAAAATGAAATAAATTATATGAAAAAATTAAAAATTAAAAATGACCACATTAACAACAAAATTCAAAAAGCATGGTATAATTTAAAACCTTTTGAGAGAGAGAGAGAGAGAGAGAGAGAGAGAGAGAGAGAGAGAGAGAGAGAGAGAGAGAGAGAGAGAGAGAGAGAGAGAGAGAGAGAGAGAGAGAGAGAGGCTATGGTGATTATACTATTTGTTTATACACACGTAGTAGAGCATGTGTGTTGCATGTAGAAAGGGCACGATGAGTAGTTATATGTGCAACTGGGTTGTGAATGACGAGTGGGCGACTAGACTAGTTGCGGGTAGGTTGCGACAAGGGCATATGTATTATAGCAAGGAAAGCTAAAGGTGGGCATGTGGACCTTTTCTAGATGTTTTATTAAGAGGTTTGAGGGTATGCACCTATGATGCCTTGCCCCAAACATCTTATTTATATATACTCCAAATTTGAGATTATAGATTTTTCTCATAAAGCATGCTTTTTATGTATTACTTAGCATTTTATAAGTGAGTAAAAGTGTGTATGTGCATTGTATGTATATTTTGCTTGACACAACAAGCTTAGATCATAAATAAGCTTTGATCCCAAATCTTTGAGCCTTGCGTACATGTATATATGTCTTATCTAACATGACAAGTTTAGATGATAAATTGCTTTGATATCCAAATTCTTAGAGTATACTTTTTAGTGGGGCTCCAAAGAAAACAAAACTATCCTTGAGCCATATGCATTTTCTTATAATTTTGTTTTGGCAAATCTTTATAATAATTGAGCTATATAATTTTGAGCAATATACTTTATCTTATGGATTGGCATTTATAAAACCTTCAAGCAATGTGTCCTTAATTGTGATTGGATTGGCCCTTCATTGTCAGTTTCCTAAAATCTTATGTGTTGGTTCTTGTAAAACCTTCAACAAACACATCCTTCAATATGATTGTTTTGGTCCATCATTATTACTTTTGTGAACATTTAGTTATAACTACAACAAGAGAACTATGTGATTCACAAATATTTAAAAATGCAATGGGCAACCCTTAAATATCACTAAATAGGCTATTTTACACAATTGCATTCTTCTTGTAAAAATGGTGCACTTTTACAATGTTAGTTACTTCTTTCTTCTCTTGAAGATCTTAGGGTGTATAGTAATGTATGCATTGTAAGTCCTTTTTTTTTTGAGTCATTCCTTCTGAAGAGGAACTCGTTTTATTTAAAGAGAACCTGAAGTCTTTGATGATTATTTCAATCCAAAGAGTACTTCACGTGGTGGAAAGTGTTTGGCAACAAATTTCTTAATTAACATGTGAAGGTTATTAAACCATGTTAACTATGTACTTTGATACAATTTAGTTAAAGTTTGTGGGTTCTTATAAGCTTAGAAAATGAGTCCATACCTTATATGATTACATATAAGGCCTAGCTAAAATTTGGTGTGAGTCATCAAGATGCCTGATGGGGGGAATGCCAAATGAATGTCAATATTAATTTCTAGTAGTATATTATAATAGTTATCAATGTGTTTGACAAGATGTTGCCATTATGTATTAATAATGTTGATGGATAGGTATATAAAAATGCAATTTGCAGCTAACAGGCGATTGCAGGGAGTAAGCCTGGAGTGAAAGCACGTGAGCAAAAGCAAGAGCTATAGTGGAAGGAGAGAGAGAGAGAGAGAGAGAGAGAGAGAGAGAGAGAGAGAGAGAGAGAGAGAGAGAGAGAGAGAGAGAGAGAGAGAGAGAGAGAGAGAAGATGTGAGAACTCCAACACTCATAGTATGTAACCGATCTTCCCTTTATTCAAATGTCATTGAAAGAATAAAGAATGAAGTGACACTGATGGGCGCCCACCACCTATAGTGTAGAGGTGTGTGGGTAGTGTTAGTATAGTAATACACGCGCAACTAGGCACATGTGTCTTCACCCCCAACAACCTCCAACTAAAAGACAAATGTGTCCCTAGTGAGGAGAGAATAAGAAAAAAGTGGCAAAGTACAATAGGATGATGAAAGATGTCATCTCATCCAATGCCCATCAACTTCCTAAAGAAGGCAAAACTCTCGCTTGAGAAACTTTTCATGAGGAGATCTATAGGCTTTTGGTCAGTTGAGATCTTGACAAGGTCAACAAACTTGTCCTCAACAACCTCTCTAATGAAGTGGTGACTCACCTCAATGTGTTTCCTTTTCACATGGAAGACTAGATTCTTAGCTAATTGGATAGCACTCATATAATTCAAATGCAGTATAGGGACCACATTAGTAATACCAAGGGCCTAACTAGAGAGCCTCCTTACAAGCCTTAATGGTTGTAATATACTTGGCCTTAGTAGTAGAGAGGGTCATGCGTAATCTATGTGACAAATAAAGGAGCCCCTTACAATAATTGTGTGTGATGCACATCCCAAGGACATGCGAGGCTTGTCCCATGTCTTTCATCTCAAAGCTCTTCTTGAGTTGAGTTTTCAGCACATCCAACTCATCATGAGTACTTTCAACAATAAGCATAACATCCACATAGAGTATCAAAATCACAAGACTGCCATCACAAGCCTTCTTTTGTATAAACGTAGATCGAGAGCACTATGACTATATCCATGTGAATGCATAAAAGCATCAAACTTGTGGTACCATTCTCTACATGCTTGCTTAATGTGATAAAGGCTTGTTCTCAACTTGCACACTAGGTGTTTCGTGTCTTTTTCCTCAAAGCCCTTAGACTGTTGCATATAGATCTCATCATGCAAGTCCCCATGTACAAAATTCGTCTTTGCATCCAATTGATAGATCCAGATCTAGCTAAGCAACCAATGCTCGTACTAAGCATAGGGTCATCATTTTGACCACAGGAGAAAAGACTTCATCGAAGTCAATACCATATTTTTGCTTGAAACCCTTAACTACCAATCTAGCCTTATAAGTAGGCTTGGGGCATCTAGGGATACTTTTCAACTTGTATATCCACTTGCATAGCAATGCCTTCTTACCACTAGGCAAAGGAACCATATCCCATGTATGATTAGCTTGTAAGGAGTCAAAAACTTTGACTACATAGCCATGTCCCATGAGTGACTATTATCTCTGTGTAAGGCCTCATCATAAGATAGAGGCCCACCTACATCCATCACCATAACATAATCCATGCAGGACATAAAGCATTGACACCTTGCATCTAGCTCTAGTAGAGTGTCTCAAAGTAGGCTAATCTTGCACAAAAAGCGGGGCATGAGCCACTGGAGCATCAACAATTGCAGGCTGTCTGGTTGGTTGTATGAGACCAAGAGGCTTCTTGTGAAAGATCACCATGTGTACCTCAAGCACTTGCTCAATATGCTTATGCATATTTTTCTCATGAAAAATGTCATCATGGCCGTGGATAAACTTGGGAGCCTATGGATCCCATAGAAAATAGCCCATCTTACTTGCATCCCCATAGCCAAGAAAGATGCATTTCATAGACTTGAGATCTAGCTTATTGCGTTTGTCTTTGGGAACATGGCAGAATGCCTCACAAAAAGATACACAAATGAGCATATGATAGAAGCTTTCCAGTCTAGACCTCCTCCCTGTAACCTAGCAATCAATAGCAGTGCAAGGAGACTACTTAATCAAGTGTATATCAATACTAACTACCTCAATCCAAAAGTGTTATGGTAAGCCTAGATGGCTAAGCATACTACAAACTCTCTCTTGAATCGTCTTATCCATGGATTCGGCAATATCATTCTAGGGAGGGGTATAAGGAGTGGTCAATTGATGCTTAATATCCCACTTATTGCAAAACGTTCAAAAGCTTTCGACACATACTTACCTCCATTATTAGATCTTTGGCATTTCAACCTATAGCTAGACTAGTTCTCAACAAGAGCAAGCCAACGTTGAAAGGTAGACAAGACATCATATTTTTGCTTAATAGGGTAAGCCTAGACCATTAGGAAAAAAAATGAACTCACAAATGGGCCCTTAAAAATAATATATTTTAAGATGTGGGCCTTTTGGATTGTCCAATAGGAAGGCTAGATGTTGACATCCATGGAGGGTGAATCTTCTCTCTCCAAATATTGGATTTTTTATTAAAAAAGGGGTAGTGGGAGATTTAAAAAAAGGGAGAATGAATAGTACAAAAGTTGAGTTTCTCTCACCTTGTATTTCCCCCCTTTTTTGGAGAATTTTCAATTTTGGTTTTTTCCCCTCTCACGAAATCAGTTTGACCCAAAAGTTGAGCAGCATACCACTTTCCCTCTCTTCTCTATACTAGTAAATATTCGTCTGCATTGAAGCTCCCTGGTGAGAGTAATTAGGGTTTTGAGCATTCTACTTAACTCTATAATTTCTTCTCCATGCATGTCCAGATTTTGGGCAAAACACAGGTGTCCATCTCTCTTTGCATTTTCTCTTGTTTGCTATTTTTTCAATAGGGTTTGATGTCATTTCTTATTGTCATTGTTGTTTTATTGTGCAAAGGTTGTTTTTGGCAGGAGGCACAGGTACTCATCTCTTTCTCTCTCTCTCTCTCTCTCTCTCTCTCTCTCTCTCTCTCTCTCTCTCTTCCCCATTTCTTCCCCCTCTCTCTCTGTGTTTTTTCTCTTTTATGTTGTGTTTTCAATAGAATTTGATGTTGGTTCTAATTGTTGTTTTCTTGTAGAGTTTATTTGGAGCAAGAGGCAAAGGTGTTAATCTATTTTTCTCTCTCTCTATTTAGTATTTTTTTGCTGCTATCTTTTCAATACAGTATGATGTTAGCTCTAACCCTTGTTGTTTTATTGCATAGATCATTTTGGGTGACATTGCATAAGTACTCATCTCTCTCTCCCTCTCTCTATGTTTCCTCTTTTCTATTGTTTTTTCAGTATACCTTCATGTAAATACTAACTCTTACTATTGTTTTTTGCAGAGATCAATTTGGGAAAGATTGGATACGTGCTCATTTCTTTCTCTCTCCCACGCACTCACATACTTTCTCTTTCTTCCTCCCAGCGTTTTCCCTTTTCTACTATCTTTACAATAGGGTTTGATGCTAGTTCTAACTTAAGGATCAATTGTTGTTGCAACACTTAACACAAGGTAGAGCAGAGATTCTCTAGCTAAATTTATAGGTAAATCTGTCATATTTTGTGGTGCCAAAATTTATTCATTTGATTAGTGACCTTTATGTTTGATGGGATTGATGTTTTCTTTTATCCATCGTCTGCAATGGGTTTTGATATCTTCAACAGATTAACTTATAGGTAAATTGGCCCTATTTTGTGTTGCTTCTATTCATGCACTTGTCTAGATATTTTTTATTAAAAGGGAATCATGCAGATATTTTTATTAAAAGAGATTCATGCAGGTATTTTTTTTTACATGCAAGTATTGTACAGGTTTAGGTGAAGCACATAATTTTAGATCGACTAATTTGCTGTGGTGAGTGATTCCTTTGTGATGGATGATATGAATTTGCTAGAAGTTGATGGTTCAAAAATCCTCTGCTTTATTGGTCATGTGTGTCCATTTGGATCTCCATGCCAATTGGCAATGATCCATGAAACTCTTGAATCATATCATTGATGTTTGTGTTTGTTTACAAAAGTGTAAACATCTCTTAATGCCATGTTGATTTGTATGGCATATTGGTGATTACTAGACAAACTTAAAATTATTATTGTTTAGGGGTTAATACATACTTCTTTACATCTAATGCCTAACTTATAATTCTTGAGAGAAGAACAACCATTCTCTCGATAGAAGTACGTAACAGAAAATATGAAGAAGGGAATTGGATCACCGATACTTATCATTGCGAGTGTTTTGGGTACATATGCGTCCAAGTATTCTATCATTTTTTCTAGTGCTTGCCTTGCATTTCAAATTTATGAAGCAATTCTTTTCTTCAAATTATTAGCATTATTATATTCCTTAAGTGATATGATTTTAGCTTAGACAACTATCCTTTCTCAAATGATTGATATTACAAGTTTCACCCTATTCTTTTATGTGTCTCTCATTAAGATACAAATGAAGGTCCTCAAGGAAAATGTAAAAGCAACTATTTCATTTGATTATAGAAAGCTCATAGAAGACCTAGACATTAAAGAAAAAATGGAATTTGATATAGAAGACTTAGAGAACCTTGGCATAAATGACAGCTATATTAGAGCAGAAATTCATCAATGGAGAGGAATCCCTAACTAAAAAGTTGTTGTTCTTCCTTTACAGAGCTAGATAAACCTATTTCTTTAATAATACTAGAAAAATTTTTAATGCAACATTCAACACATAGTATGCCATGTTATCAAATATGCTAGACTTCAAAAAGGAATTCAAAAACTTTAAGAAAATGGATTAGACTAAAAACTTATTATCCATATTAGGGAAGGGTCAATAACCAAAGAAGGCTTGCAATGAAAAGAATGTATAAGCTTCTTGAAATTTACAAACTAAAATTGGACTATTTATTTTGTAAATAAATGTGTAAATGTATAAATTCTATTTTGGGTTTATGTGCTTCTTAGCCTACCAAAAAGAGCCAATTGACTCAAGTAGACTTCTCAAATTAGAAGTTAGCTTACAAGAAAAAGAGATACTTTAGCACCTATCCATACGAGGTATTAATGGATTAATCACATGAATGTTAGGAGACTATACTTTTAAATTGTAAGAGGCTTGTTTGCTACTTAAGATTGTGTTATCTATTAGTATATGAGATTCAAATTACATTATATGTACATTGATTAAAAAGAAGGGATTTTAGAATATCATTTTTACACATTTTTTACATACAAAAGGGTGCCATATAAAGGGGTAACTTGTAGATTGAATAGAAAAAGGATGTGTTTTATTTCTCAAAAATTCACAAATAAGGGTATTTTTAAATAGTCCTCAAATGCACATGATATAGAGGGTTTACATACGTGAGCCTTCAAGGTCTCTAGGGCATCCATTGTGAACATCCTTGTTGGATTTGGATGTAGTGTGGATTTGATAGATTCTCAAGGATTGTCATCATAGTCTCACAGAACTTAATATCCATGGATTGTTAAGCATTAGAATACCATGAAACTTTTATAAGAATGACCAATATTCAAAAATATCAAATTAAGAAAAGGACCATCTTGATTAATATGGGCAAGTACAAGAATTTGACAAATGTATCTCTCAAGATTTTTTATTACAAAGGAATGTGGATTTTCCCTACTCTCCAAAAATTGATAATACTTTGGGAGGTTAGGATACTCAAGGAGCTCATAATTCTTAGACTTTAGTCGCCTAATAAGAGCAATCTTATCAAGTGGGATAACCATGTTATATTGATCATATATTCATTTAGTTATCCTTACAAACTTCCCATATATAAACTTCACTTTATCCTTTTGGAGTGTACCATACTTTTAAAGGTCGATTAATTTAAGTTTCTTGAGCCATTTCAAGAATCTAAGATTAGTTCGCACATCTTCATACAAGTACACATTTAGATAAAAGTAGTGGTTGACCCATCCCTAGGTTGGACTCCAATTGAAATATCTTCATAAACAACAATAAGGCTTCTCTTTATTAATACAATAATACTTACAAAATTTACTAGATGTGGTAGATTTACCTAATATCTTGAGATTTTTTTGATTTAAAAATAAAACTCTCTTTTGAAGTATAAACCCTAATCATTATTGAAAGGACAAGTAGTACGTAATTTCCTTCCTAAATTAATGAGGTAGAGTAAGCAAGTAAACTTTTTTTAAAAATATGGTTGGAGAGAAAACTGATCATAAAATTGCATAATTCTTCAGAACATCACCCCGAATCTCAATACTACAGAAGCTCAAGAGAAGTTCTTCTCAAGTAGTACAAGCCACCAGACTTTGATGGTAAAGGGAGGGACATTCCAACTGAGGCAGAAACATGGATATAATCTATGGAAGACTATTTCACTACTGCAGGGACTACATCATCAAATCAAGCCACGATCGCCAAACTAAAACTCACAGGAGATGCCCGTCTTTGGTGGAAACAATGGTGCAAGGACCAAAGAACATTCGAAAGCGCTATCACTTGGGACAAGATTAAGGACATGGTACATGAGAGATATCTTCCACCCACATATCAAACCCAAAAGATGAACAAGTTCTTCAATCTAAAGAAGTTAAGCCTATGCCTAGAAGCCTACTACTCCAAATTTGTAACACTTCTAAAATATGCACCCACGATGGGTGTTTCATAGCAAGTATCTAAATTTTGCAATGGTCTAAATTCACCCATGAATACATGTCTTGAATCAATGAGACAATTGGATTTACAAGATGCATTAATTCGAGCAGCTCCCATAGTTTAGGAGATCGAACAAAGGCCAAGGAATGCAAAAATTTAGAATAGAAACAATTAGGATAAGGGCAACTTCCAAGGTTATGTAAAAAGAGCCCAAGGACAATACCAACCAAATATGACAAAGAAGGCAAAATCAAATGCAGTGGGAAGCTTTATACCCACCACAAGAAGGGGCAATGAGACTCGAAGGTGCTTCTATTGCAAGGAACCAAGACATTTCAAGAGGCAATGCCCGAAGCTTGGCCAAGGTCAGTTTCGTGAGCAAAGCCAAGATGCCAGGGGAAAGGTCGCTAGAATAAACCTAAAGGAGATCAGTAATGATAAAGATTCCACAATAAAATTTGATATGGAAAGAGCTAGAGTACACTCTACTCTCAATAAGAAGGGTCCAAATCGCCAATTCTCAGTAATTCAAACACCAGCGGATTATCAAGGTGAACCCTTTCAAATTTTAATCAATTGTGGTAAGTACCCACTCATTCGTATCACCAAAATGTGCAAAAAAGCTAGGCATAAACACTATTCTTGCACCTAGATTACTTGTGGAGTTAGCAAATGGCAAAGAAGTTTTGTTAACACAACAAACTAGCAAGGTAGAATTTAGCTTGGGTGGTAATTCTTCCAAAATGAACTTCTGAATTATGAACCTTGGGGCTTATGAATGCCTACTAGGAATGGTCTGGTTAATTCCAAAAAATGCCCATATCCATTGCGGAAAGGGCCAAATCACATTCCAAAACTCAAAGGGAGAACAAGTAACCACTCAAGGAGAAGCATGAAACCCTAAGGTTTAGCTAGCTAAACCTCCCGAATAGTAAAGGGACTAAAGAAAGGATTACCCATCTATCTAATTAAACTCAATAAGGATGAGCAGGATAGTGAAGCCAAGGATCAACCATCTTGGCTAAAAGAATATGCGGATTTTTTTCTATAAGACCTGACAAAGCTCCCACCTGCAAGGAAAGTAGATCATGAAATTCTACTCATTCCATGCACTGCCCCTGTTGCCAAACGGCCCTACTGAATGTCAATTCTTGAAGCCATTGAGCTAAAAGAACTCAAGTAGCTATTAGACTAGGGACACATCCAGCCAAGTAATTCACCATGGGGAGCCCCAGTTCTATTTCAAAAAAGAAAAATGGAACACTCCGCCTTTGTATCGATTATCGTGGATTAAACCAGGTGACAGTGAAAAAAAATATCCAATTCCCAGGATAGATGAGTTGCTCAACTGACTCCAAGGAGCAAAGGTCTTCTCAAAGATCAATCTCAGATTAGGATATTATCAAATAAGAATTAGGGAGGAAGATATCCCTAAAACTATTTTTAACACAAGGTACAATCATTATGAGTTTATTGTGATGTCGTTTTGGTTAAGAAATGCTCTTGCCACCTTCAACAGGTTGATGCAAGACATTTTCCGACCCTACCTTGATGACTTTGTCCTCGTCTTCTTTGATGATATCTTAACATATTCCAAGAATGAAGTAGACCATGGACCATAGCTCTAGAAATATTTCTTGAAACAATGAGGAACCGCAAATTATATGCTAAAAAGAAGAAATGTGTTTTCTTCAAGATGCAGATTGAATATCTAGGATTCATAGTATCTATAGATGGCATTTCAGTGGATCCTGCCAAGGTTCAAGATGTACAAGACTGGCCACCCCTGACAGTGGTTAAGAAAGTCCGAAGCTTTCTAGGGCTAATGGGCTAGTATACAGTCTTCATTAAAGACTATGCCTCAATCTCTGCACCTCTCACCAACCTTCTCAAAAAGTAGGTCTCCATTACATGGACGTCCATCGAAAAATCTAGCTTTGAGAAGCTTAAGCAGAGTTTGGTAACCGCCCCTATCCTAAGGCTACCCGACCTCAGCAAAGAATTCGAAGTCATAACTAATGCAAGCTCTCTTGCTTTGGGCTAGAATTACTTGCTGTAATCTATGCCTTTAAACTATGGAGACATTACCTGCTTGGTAATAGGTTTTCTCTAGTCATTGATCATAAAAGCCTAAAGTGGATTTTTACTTAATCAGATCACAATATGAGACAACACCGATGGATTGAGACCTTGCAAGAATTTAACTTTGAAATCAAGTATAGACCAGGCAAGGAGAATGTGATTGCAAATGCCCTAAGCTGTAAATCATTCCTTAATGCTCTAATCCTAGAAGAACCCTCTAGGGCTGGAACTCTTACCACAATGATTTCAATGCACAATAACCCTCTCATAGAAATGGCTAAAGAAGAGGCAACAAAGGATCCAAGCTAAGAGAAATTTCCATCAAGGATTCAAATCCAAAACTCAAGACCAAGTATCAAGATTTTTCCATAAAGGAGGAACTTGCTTATTACAAAACAAGACAATGTATTCCTGCAAGTCAGGAACTCAAAAGGAAAATACTTTGGGAAGCTCACAATTCTCCATTTTTGGGTCATCTTGGTTATGCTAAGACTCTTAATATAGTAAGAAGAAGCTTCTATTGGAAAAGACTCAAGGGTGATATACTCAAGTATGTCACTAAATGCCTAAATTACCAACGGTTTAAGTCTGAGCATGTCAAGTTTCTAGGAAAACTCTAGCCACTTGACATCCCTCAAATGAAATGGGAGTATATCAGCATGGACTTCATAGTTGAATTACCCCCCGATACAAGGAGGATATAACTCCATAATGGTAGTCATTGATATGATAACAAAAGTTACCCACCTTATTCTTGTAAAAACCAATTACAAGGCTTCCGATATCGCCACGCTTTTCATTAAGAAAATTTTTAGGTTACATGAACTACCCCAAAGAATCATCAGTGACCGCAATTCTCTTTTCACCTCAAACTTTTAGAAGAGTTTGTTCAAAGCTCTAGGAACCCAGCTCTATTTTAGTACTACTTACCATCCCTAAACCGATGGTCAAACAAAGTGGGTCAACTAGGTTATTGAAGACATATTGAGAGCTTATTGTAATACCCAAACAGTGGATCCAATACCTACCCTTAGTCGAATTCACCTACAATGCATCATACCATCAAAGTATTCAAATGACTTCTTTTCAGACACTATATGGGCAGGATTCTCTTACACCATTAAATTTTTCCGATCCTACCCTATGGGTAGAAGCATCTAGGCAAATGCGAAGAAATGGATTAGCAAGTGAAAGCTATAAGGCAAGATATTCAAGCCACCAAGAATCGACAAAAGGCATATGCCGATCAACAAAGGCAATAACACATCTTCAAAGAAGGTGATGTGGTTTTCCTATGAGTTTTCCCAAAGAACTATTCCCTATCTTTGGGAGAATTTAAGAAGCCAAGTCCCAGATATTGTGGGCCATATAAGGTGCTAAAGTGTCTAGGACCAAATACCCACAAGCTGCAACTCCCTAGTAACTTGAAAATACATAATGTATTTCATGTCAGTCTATTGAAAGCTTATGTTCCTAACCCAGACCATGTACTTAACGACCAACAAATTCTAACACTCAGTCAAGGAGTCCTCAAACTTCAACCAAAAAAGATACTCGACATGCGGGAGAAGACTGTAAGAAGCAAAACCCTTAGAAAATATATCATCTAGTGGAAAGACTACCCTGAAGAGGATGCCACTTGGATTGACCATGAATTACTATGTAACTAATATCCCTAGTTTCATTTGAGATGAGGACATCTTGATTCCTCTAAGGCGGAGAGGATGTGATATCTTGACTTTAATTTAAAATCTTATCGACTTCTCACAAAAATGGACTTGAAAAAATCTAAAATATTAAATAGAGAAGATCTCGAGAAAAGTGACCTGAGGATCATAACCCAATATTTTTCCGGATTAACAAGGACTATAGCCATCCGATATGGAAGTTATCGCATGAACAAGAGTTGTGAGCCATAAGTTGAAGATTGACCAACACATTTAAAACTTGGCAAGTAAGGTAAGTTACAAAAGCTTTAAGCTTTAAAACTTAATGCTTTAAAAAAATAAGAAGATTGAGAGGGAGATGACAATGAACAGGCCACCCCTCCCCTTTTTTATGGAAAAAATGGCGTACTATTTTTTCCAAATATGACATCCCGGATTTTGAGCCAAAAAGCTTGAATTTAGCTCTAGTAATTGAGCAATTAAGTCTAGCAATCTCCCCCTCTTCTCAGTTTGATGAGAGACTTGGATCAAAGCAAGATCATTCGAGAGCCAGCAGGTGAATCAGTCATGGAATCTTTGGCAGCCTCTCTAGACCTCAAAGATCAAATCACCAGCATCAAATTGCATCTTGAAAGCTTCAGATTGTTGATTTTGCCAATTAAATTCTTAGTGATTGCCTCCCCCCCCCTTTCGGTCAATCAAAATTCCATCAATCTAATTATCCACGAGCTCCTCTACCAAAATTCCCTTTTGCGATCTTGTGATTAAAGACCATGGCCTCAAAGAAGAAAGTTACAAAGGTTGCAGAAGTAGGAGCTACCAATAATGCTGCGGAAACAATTACTACAAACGGAATGGCAAGTACAGGGATTACAAACGAAGTTGTGGATGCCATCAACCAAACACCCGTCATGGATCCTCATGCACTATTTTTTAAAATAAAAATAGCTAGCAGGCCTTCATCCCATGAACATGCAACAAAAGCTGCACCCGTAAAATAAGATTTTATTTGATTCCTGCATATAATCTTTTTAAAAAGAATTCTAGACAAACAAATTCCAAGGGGTAACTTGGGTTTGTACAAGATGAACCTAAGCGAGTGCAAGGACAGTATTGTATCCCTACAAGATTTAATATTTTTTATTTATGTTGATCGAATGAAATATTTAATGGGTAATCACAGACGCTAATCCTCAATGTATAAGAGACCTTGAGATGAAATTGCTAAAGGATCTTGTTTGTAATTAAACTAACCAAGATTTTCTTTTATTGTGGGCAATGACCTACGAAACTCTAAGGGAGTTATTCTCAAGTATGAAATTCTTATTTAGATTCAGTCCAAACTAGTCCCTAGGGAAGGGGAAATCCAGGAAGACTATTGGAAGGTATTGCCACTTATGCTAAATTGTCTCGATGTTATTAATTTTTGGAAAGAAAAGATTTTCTTGGAAATAGACTTGTTAAAAGTTTATGTATAATGCATTCAAAATAATATGTTTGTGATTGCAAGCTAGGTATTGATCTTTTCTAAAAATCATCATCTAAAAAAAGATGGATGACTAAGTACAAATTGTTGACTAAGGTAGTATTCTGGTGAGCACAAAACACTAAGGCAGTGTTCTTAATGGTGCTAGACCTCCCCAAAGCCAGTATAAATAAAACCTACTCCAAGGGGTTTTTCTCTTTTGTTTTGCATTAGTGAGAATAGACCAATCATGATGCAAAAGGTCTTGTTGTAGAGAACTCTAGTCAGCAAGAGGAGGTGAGGATACTAGGGGCTCTGGTTATAAACTCCTTAGGCTCTTACAAACTGCCAACTACCCTTCGATTTCTAGAGTATGTCCTAAAAGTTCCAATACTAGTTGGGAAATGGAACTTGGAGAGAATAATGCTTCTAATAGAAAACATTGTAAGAGTCATTTTTCTCAAAGGAACTATTAAGAAGGAACCGATTTACTTTGTTTTTTTGTCATGAATTAAAGGCGTGTAATGAATTTATATCAGGAGATAATTCAAAGACGCTGTTTTAATATGTTGAACCTAAAGTGGTAGGTAATTAGGTAACTAAAAGTACTCTCTCGAGGTGAGAGGATGGCCCCCCGACAGATCCAAACCTATGGCTAGGTGGTCTCAGTAAGCCAAGAGCTTTCCTAAGAAGGAATAAAAATCACACTTGATGGACCATTAGAAACCAAAAAGCCCAACTTGCATCACTCTAGAACCCCAAGTAGAATGGATTAAAGTGTCATACTTCATCCATTCACTTGAACCTAGCACAATGCAAGTCCATTTCAGTCAGAAAATTCCTATAGGGAATGGAATCTCAAATCGTTAATACTAATCAACCATTAGTAATAGGTTTGACTAGAAAGAGTCAGGTCGATTCTTGTGGGAACTGTTGGAACTTCCACTACAGGGTAGACTCAAGCGAGCCTAGTTAGCAAACTCAGAGGGTTTTCATCAAAATTCCGAAAGGTGCTCCCTAGGACATCTCTTGATGAGCTACTAAGAACATACATGCCAAGGAAAGTTTAGGCAGGTATGTTACACATTCACTAACTATGATTCTAGGTAGTCCATGTAACTTGAGCATCTCCTTGATAAAAATATGGGGAATAATACATGACTTGTATGTAGTCTTGATCAGAATCTAGTGTTACAATCTATTTATAGCACTAGCATGATAGAATCATATCCACCTACAAACAATAGTAATCTAACTACATAGTCCATACTTATTAACTCCCATTTCATCCATTGAATGTCCAAAGATTATAATTTCCTATGTATCTTGATTCTTTCATCCTTAACCCTTTGACAAGTTAGGAATTGGGTTACATATTATATAATATCTCTTTTTATTCCTAGTCAATTATAGTTTTTGTGAGCTACATTAAAAGTCTTGGGATAACTTGGATGTCTAAATGATTGGGCTATCATGAGCCTCCCATAATCTCTTGTCCTTTTGGGGGGACACAAAGGTGAACTTGACAATATAGAGGACATTGCTTGTATGATAGTCCTTTTTCTTGGCTTGTTCCTTATTGAAACTTTCACCTTGGAGTGCTTTAACCAAATGCATTTCATATTTCTTGTCCTAAGGAATGGCATGATATATAAGCTCTAGGATTGGATTGTGGGGTATTAATTGATACAAAAATTACGATTTCTTTGTCAAAAATATTATTGAGGAATGCTTTTTGGCTTAAGGCATCTGCAATGCCATAATCCTTGCCTAGAAAATACTTGATCCCTAAATCAAACTCTTGCAATGTTTCTATCAACCTTATGTGTCTCATGTTTAGAATACATTAGGTGAAACTTCCTTTCAGAAAAATGACTTTTACCATGTTTTCTGTTGAAAGTATTATTCTCTCTAAGTTCCGTTCCCCAACTAGTATTGGAACTTTCAGGACATAGTTTGGAAATCGAAGGGTAGTTAGCAGTTTGTAAGAGCCTAATGAGTTTATGACTAGAGCCCCTAGTATCCTCACCTTTCCTGCCAACTAGAGTTCCCTACAACAAGACATTTCACGTCATGATTCGTCTATTCTCACTAACACGAAACAAAAGAGAAAAACCCCTTGGAGTAGGTTTTATTCACACTAGCCTTGGGGGGGAGGTCTAGTGCCATTAAGAACATTGCCTCAGTCGATGTTCTGTGCTCACCAAAATACTACCTTAGTCGATGATCTGTACTTACTTGTCCATCTTTTTTTAGCTTGATGATTTTTAGAAAAGATCAATACCTAGCTTGCAATCACAAACATCTTATTTCGAATGCATTATACATAAACTTTTAACAATTTTATTTCCAAGATGAATCTTTTCTTTCCAAAAATTAATAACATCGAGACAATTTAACATAAGTGGCAAAATTAGCGTAAGCGGCAATACCTTCCAATAGTCTTCTTGGATTTCCTCTTCCCTCGGGACTAGTTTGGACTGAATCTAAACAAGAATTTCATACTTGAGAATAACTCCCTTGGAGTTTCGTAGGTCCTTGCCCGCAATAAAAGAAAATCTTGGTTAGTTTAATTACAAACAGAATCCTTTGGCAATTTCATCTCGAGGTCTCTTATATACCGTGGATTAGCGTATGTGAGTACCCATTAGAGATTTTGTTCGATCAACACAAATCTAAAATATTAAATCTTTTAGGGATACAATACCTTCCTTGTACTTGCTTAGGTTCATCTTGTACAAACTCAAGTTACCCCTTGGAATTTGTGGTTAAGAATTCTTTTTAAAAAGATTATATGCAGGAATCAAATAAAATCTTATTTTACGGATGGAACTTTTGTTGCTTGTTCATGGGATGAAGGCCTGCTAGTTGTTTTTATTTTAAAAAAATAGTACCTAAGGATCCACAATGAATGCTTGATTGATGGTATTTGCAGCTTCGTTTGTAATCCCCGTACTTGCCATTCCATTTGTAGTAATTGTGTCTGCATCATTATTAGCAACTCCTACTTTTGCGACCTTCGTAACTTTCTTCTTCGAGGCCATGGCCTTTAATCGTCGCAAGATCGCAAAAGGGGATTTTGGCAAAGGAGCTTGGGGGTAATTAAATTGACAAAATTTTGATTGACGGAGGGAAAGGCGATCACCAAGAATTTAGAAAAATGAAGAAGAGTCTTAATTCCACAAAGAAATGGAATAGAAGGGATGGAGGATTTGAATTCAAGAGATCACAGAATATCCTCCTTGTCTTCGTGACGAGAAATTCCCATGCTCGCACTTCTCTTGCCCCATTGCCAAAGATGCCATGATTGATTTACCTAGCCCTCGGATGATCTTGCTTTGATCCAAGCCTCTTGTCAAACTTAAAAGAGGGGGGATTGCTAGAAATAATTGCTAAATTACTAGAGCTGAATTTAGGATTTTTGGTTAAGAATCCGAGATGCCATATTTGGGGAAAATAGTGCATCATTTTTTCCATAAAAAAGGGGGGGCTGTTCGTCGTCATCTCTCTCTCAATCTTCTTTTTTAAAAAAAAGCATTAATCTTTAAAGCTTAAAGCTTATGTAACTTACCTTATTTGCCAATTTTTAAATGTGTTTGGTCAATCTTCGACTTATGGCTCACAACTCTCGTTCACACTGTAACTTCTGTGTTAGATGGCTACAATCCTTGTTAATCTGGAAAAATTTTGGGTTACAATCCTCGTGTCACTTTGCTTGAGTTCTCTATTTAATTTTTTAGAGTTCTTCAAGTCATTTTTTGCAAGAACTTGGGAAGATTTTAAATTAAAGTTGGGATATCACAGAATGACAAATACTCTATGTTCATGTCAAAGTTCCAGACCTACTTATTTCAAGCCATTAGAACTCAATTCTACTTTAGTGCCACTTATCATCCATAACCTAATCATCAAATTGAGAGTGAAATAAACTTCAAGGATACTTTAAAGATCTTATTGTGGTAGAAAACTAAAACAATGAATTGAGCACCTATCTCTTGTGCAATTTTCTCACACTATTGCTTATCAGCCAACAATCAATATGTTTCTGTTTCAAGCTCTTTATGGACAAGAATGTTGTATATCCTTGAATTTTTTGAATCCCACTCTCAAGGTGTGGAAGCATTCAAGGATATGCTTGAAAAAATGGACCAACAAATTTAAGCTATCTGACATGACATCAAAGCTGCCCAAAAATTACAAAAATATTATGCAAACCTTGAAAGATCCATATGAACATTCAAAGAAGGTAATATGGTTTTCCCAAGGATGAAACCAAAAAAGAGCTCACTATCCTTAGGGAAATATAAGAAGTTTAGTCATAGGTATTGTGAACCATACAAAGTACCCAAAGTAATTGGAAACCAAGCTTACAAGCTTAGATTTCCACCTCATCTCAAAACTCATCATGTATTTCATGTAAACCTACTCGAGCCCTATATATCTCATCCAAAATAACCTCTAAGGAGCCAATTCCTAAGGGAATACCTTGTATAGTGGAAGGATTACCCTTGAGATCAGATTTTTAATCGGGATTTAAGTGTAAAAAGACCCTAAGACCCATAAAAAGAGGCATTTTTAGTGCAAAATGAAACAATTGTAGATTAATGAGCTGGAGCTTTACTAAATGCATTTCAATGCTAAGAATCCAATGCAAGTGTCCATTCATCAATCAAAGTCCATTTGACCCACCATTTAATAGCTGCAAGGTTTGGCATTATAAAGAAACTACCAAATCCGCAAGCCGAAAAGCAAGTGACAGAGGCCAAGGTGATATATTTCAATGCCAAAAAGTCGTGCATCTAATCAAATTGCAATTCTGAGATCGTTTGCCCCCTCAACCGAGCTGGAACCACTTTGCTCAAGTGTGAAAATGCCAAAATGAACTAATTATTTGTTGGACTAATGGCTAAACCTGATTGAAAAAGAGAAAACTTCAAGAAATGAAACGCCATAGGGGGATGCTTTTTTTTTTTGTGCCTTCTCCATTCCGCAAAAAAATTGCAATTTTTAGTCGACAACCATTCTTTCCTTGCTCTTGGGCATTGGATTTATGAATTTGTCACTCTCCATTGCTCTGATATGCGCCAGAAATGATATAGTATTCAACAAGATTAAATTTCAATCTTTCTCTCTCCTCTTTCTCTCTCTCGCCATAAACATGGTTCATATGGGCTGAGAGAATGAGAGGGAATGGGTGCGAGTTCACGATGGAATGCGAGGGATAGATCAAGAGAGCACCAAGGGAGCATCAGCAGCTGTAAACAAGCATCAACAGCTTCCCGTTCTCAAAATGAGATAGAATGTGCATGTGGTTTTATGTGTAAGTAGGCTTCCTCATGATTTTATGGTGCATATTAGTTTCCTATGGTTGAAATTGATTTCTAGTGTTTGAAAATGGTTGATTCTATCAAAAATATCAACCAACCCTAGAAAGGTGGTTGTTATTGTGGCCCTAAACTCACCCACTTGCCCTAGGGAAGTTCATAGTTTTGTTTCATCCATGGGATACTATTGTTGATTTATTAATGCAATGGATGAACGTTTGTTACCCTTGATAAATATTTTATCTCACAACCATATTTTTGAATGGATAGAAGCATGCAAAGTGGTGTTTGTAGATGTTAAAAAGGAATTATCTAAAGCACCGATTTTAAAAGCTCCAAAAAGGGGTGAAGACAACTGGAAGGAATGGTAGCACAAGTGCATGTGATAGTTGCTAATATTGAGTGCATCCTTGACTTCGTGTTATCCGATGTGTTGGGAGGCCAAGCTATGAGTTGTTACTCGGATGTCTGTGGATGTTACATTCTGATTGATGGTCAAGTGACTTCTGGGCATGGGTTAAAGAGAATAATTCTAGATGCATATCTTGAGGTTCCCTCAAGTGCCTGTTGGGTAAAAGGACATTACCTCCCACTACAGAATGGGAGGCACTTAAGGGAACCTCAACTATTGGAACCTCAAGTTCGAGTGATTCTAAATAGGGATCTACTTCTAAGGAGGTTTACCAAGTATGTTTAAATGAGCCAATAGAGAAAAAAGATAGGATTTGTGATGCAGATGTGATAGAGTTGGATGTTGGGACTCCCAATGATCCCCACCCTATTAAAATTGGCACTATGTTATCTTCTAGTGAGTGTGCAGATTATGTGGCACTCCTACAAGAGTTCCCGAATATATTTGAATGGAGTTATGATGAATTGAAGGGGATTCCCCCCTTCTATTGTCGTGCATACGATCCCATTGAAAGAAGGTAGTAAGCCAATGAGGCACAAGGTTAGACATATGCCTTTTGAGCTGAGAGAGCCTCTTTTTGAGGAACTGATGTGTTTAAGGGAAGGCTGGTCTGATCTTTCCCATTGCACATATAGAATAATGCTCACCAGTGGTAATAAGAAAGAAAAAGAATAATCAAATCTACCTATGTGTTGATTTTAAGGAATTGAACAAGTAGAGGAGGGTGAAGGACTATTATCCTTTACCCTTTATCGATCAGATTTTAGATTAGTAATTGGTAGGGCGAGAGATATAATCTTTCATGGACTATTTTGCGGTTTATAATCAGATGGCAATAGCTAAAGAGGATAAGTTCAAGATGACATTCATCATAATTTTTGGTACTTTTAGGTACCATGTGATGGATTTTGGCCTATGTAAAGCTCTTGGGTCTTGGCAAAGAACAACTCTAACAAAATGTTTGCTGATACATCCCTTGAAGAGCTGAAGGTTTGCAAGGATGATTTGGGGGCAGCTCTACCATGACCTATCATAGATAGTTGATTGTTTTACACACATTCTTTGAGCAATGTTGTGAGTATTGCATAGCGTTGAAGCCTCAGAAGTGTGTATTTGGGGTACCTTATGGGTTACTATTGGGTCATGTTGTGAGTGCGGTTGGTATTGCCATCGACCTTGGAAAGGTGGTTGTTATTGTGGACCTAAGCCCACCACCTACTTGCCCTAAGGAAGTTCACAATTTTGTTTCATTTGTGGGGTACCATCATCGATTCATTAATGCATTGGCTGAACGTTTGTTATCCTTGACGAATCTTTTATCTCACAATCATGTTTTTGAATGGATAGAAGCATGCAAGGTGGCGTTTGAAGATGTTAAAATAGAATTATCCAAAGCACCGATTTTAAAAGCTCCAAAAAGGCGTGAGGATGGATTTAATGTGGTATCTCATTATGCCAAAAGAGGATGCCACTTGGGTCAATAATCTAACTCTTATAATAAATGAGCACCCCCAGGAAATCTTGATTTCTTTCTCTCTGAGGGAAGGATGTAATGTCCCTATTATACAATTCAACTTAATAAAACTATGTGTGTCTCAAAACAAGTTTATCAATATGCAAAAAATATTGAACAAGTTATTTCATCAATAGAATGTGAATTCTTTTTATTTACATTAGCAATTTGTTAAATATAGGTGTAAAAAGTTAAATTATAATGTTAAAATACAAAAAAAACTACACATTTTGGAATAGGCTATTTAATATTAAAATTATAAAAATTTAATGACATAGATATGTTTGTCATGAAAAATTAGTCACTTTACAATTTTACAGCTTGTTAATCTAACATTGGTAGTGCACTGTGCTGTACATACAAGGAGGGAAAACACTTTTGGATTAATAAATTATGATATAATGAGAAAAAAATTTAAGATGAGAAAAATAATTTTGAATTTACCTTCTAAGAAAAAATAGAACTAAAAGAAAGGTGTGCCTTTTGGGCTAAGGGCATGCTAAAAAAGGCTAATATTAAATTAAAATACCAAAAAAATCAAGGACAAGAGAAAAGCATGTTGGAATTTTCTCCCCCAAACATCTATTTAAACCTTCCATATTAGGAAAAAGGCTATGGATTCCAATATCTATAAGAGAGACTAAGCCCTTAGAGCATCATAATCTATTCTTTGCAAGGATTCTAGCCATGTTATCTATGCCAAGCTTTATGCTCCATGTTGATAACAATCTCCTATAGTATCACCTACTATTGGTGCCTTTTTTTACTAGTGCTTCTTTATTCCCATAGCTAACACCAAGTGCTACATCATAGTTAAGTCCATTCACACTATCCTACAACATCTCCTCACTTACTCTAGCCCTTGTTCCTGCACAAAACAAGCCCCATAGGTGATCGAAAGGTAAAAAAAACTTCAAAATGAGTCACAAAATTTAAGCGCACCATTGTAACTATTCTCCATCTTGAGCAACAATAGACACGAGTTTTCTGAGGTTGTTCATGTACTTGGAAGATCGTGTCCCAAAGACTATTCCTATCACTTTGAAAACACATAGAGAAAGTATTGATGCTCCCATCAATAATGAGGTGCCCACTAAAGCTAAGGCTCAACCCAAGGCTAAAGTGCAACTTGAAAAAGCCTTGAAACCAATGCAACCCAAAGGTATGGTGATTGCATGCCAATCCAAAATTATTGTGTTTCCACACAATGATGAATGGCCTGATGAGATAATAATCATGTTTGGAGTAAAACTATAGCTATTACAAATATTCTAAAATTATACTCTAAAATTATCATTTTCTTTCACTAAATTCATGAGGATAGTCACAAACACATTAATGGAAAATAAAAGAAAAGTGTAAAAGGACACCTAAAACTAGTCTTTTCGCTTCATACATTATATTTCCTATAAATTACATAAAAAAGAACTTATGATACAATAAAAATAAATATTAAAAGTCATATTTTCTTTTTGCCAAGGTTGCATAGGATTGAGAATTAATGTTGCTATGCATATCATGTGTAAAAGTATATTAAAAGAATTGCTTTTCTAAATATGGCTATTCTTATATTTGAGCTGTAATGGAATATATTATCTTATTGTTCTATGCTTGTAATAACTAGAGGGAAATATTAATTATGATAATTCGAGTCGTTGGGATCCCCAACCCAATTTACCTTAGCATCCTACAGAATGTCAAAAAACTCACTACGAGTGGGTATCTTATGCTCCTATGAGAGGTAGGTGTTTGTTATTTTAGATCATTCAAGGGCTTGAGAGGGAAAAGGGTCGAGTGGTAAATGCCTCACTTATGTAGGATGGCTTTAAAGGCTCAAGAAACTTGAGCAGGGCTCTAAGCTAATAAATTCCCTAGTGTTCGCAAAAAAGATTATGATCATATATAGCCCAACCATGTGGGGTTAGAAGGTTCTATTTTAGACAAGGTTGTTGTCTTCTCTACAAAGAAATGGATTTTTTGCCACTCTGCAAAGTGATGGTTTTTGTACATCTTTTATCAAATAAGATACTATTTTTCATATGCTAAAGGTTGTGTTAATGGACCTTGTTTGATGGCATAATAAAAGAAAGTTGTTTTATATATTTCAACAATGTGGTAGTATGCTCTCCTAATTAGATAACTTTTAAAAATCCATCAAGAAAAGTGGGATGCTTTGGTCCCAATGGTCATGCACCTATGGTTAAGTAAACCTAATAAGTCAAGTAGCTTTCCTAAATACTAAATAGAGTCTTTAGTACATGACCCTCCAAATTAGGTACGCTAGTTACTAAGGTTAACACCATTTCAAGGGTCCTACATGAGGCTATGGGCAAGGGAATTGACATTCTACTCTCCCCTATTTCTCACTCTTATTGAACTAAGTTTGGTATTAGTCCTACTCTTATCTTTAATTGATTACAAAGTGGTTTTTCTTAGGGGGTGGTAGACTATTGTTAGGGGTCCTTGTAAAGGAGAACCAAGATTTCCATGCTCAACTAAGTCTAATGTTTTTCGAGGGACAATTGGGCAGTTATATTTATGGATATAGATTTTGTTTAGCTAGTAGAGGAATTCTCTAGGTTTATAAGAGGATGTACTTCATAGGAAACCCTAAGCCTAGTGTCATAATGTGGAAAAGTGAATAGAGAGCTCATTCTTGTGTGTATGATAGTAGAGTTTCTACACTCCTATCTTCTTACCTATCATGCTATGGTAGATATTGAGAGAGAGAGAGAGAGAGAGAGAGAGAGAGAGAGAGAGAGAGAGAGAGAGAGAGAGTGTGTGTGTGTGTGTGTGTTGGGGGGGCACGCGCGCAGTACTTAGTAAAAAAACTACATGAGGATCAAGCTCATCTTCACCTCTTGATTCCATCTCTTCTTCCCTTCTTAATTCCATGACTCAAAGGGTAAGAGGTTAAGCGAGAAGTAGTGTGTGATAGGAAGAGAGAGTGTATGAGTGAATGAGTAAGTGAGGGATAAATCAACCTATTGTCTATGTTTCTCTTCTCCTTCTTCTTCTCTATCTTCTTCTCTAAACATCAAAGCTATAGGTTGAAAATGCAAAGGATGGATGTAGTGGCTTAAAGTGCAACATATTAGAGTTGTATGGTTCAAATGCAATGTAGTGAATGTAGTGTCTTAAAGTGCAACACATGAATTGTGAGACTATCAACAAGCCTTTCATGTTTTTGGACAACACCATAATCAAGGTTGTAAAGAAGGAGGCTAAGAGGAGAGAGAGGGGAGAGGAAGCCATGAAAGTTGAGGGAGAAGAATATGAGATAATAGTATATTTGTATTAACTGATGGTTTAAAATGAAACCCCATACATCTTACATACCTAGCCGTGTAGCCAGTATTTTCCTCTATTTTCCTTGGGTACTTATATTTTCCCTTATTTACATTCCATTACCACCTACAATGTTTATGTCCTTAAAAAATAACATTAGGACTTATTATAAGGCTAAAAGTGTGGGATTGATAGAGTACTACTTTGTTTTCTCGGGATCAAATGGATAACTTGCATGGTAAGCATCAACATCATAAGGGTCATCCATACAAGCATGGGTCTCCACACTGCCACTAGTGTTAAAAGGATAATTTTGATCCAATACATCCACTGTACCATAGAAGTGATCCATGGTGTCATCCTCAAGCACTGATTGTAGAGCAAGATCCTCAATGACCTGCATGGTAGCATACACTAGCTCTTCCATTAACTCATCTCACGAACCACTGCGCCATGTAGGGCTAGAGAAGATGAGGGTGCAATCATTGCTGCATTCACTCCATCAACCCTTAGATGTTGCATGTCCATGATTCCTACATTCTTTGGTACTATTGGGCATTCAAAGTCAAGAGCCTTAGACTGAAGGGTCTCCTTCTCATGAGGCTATGGTGAGATGCTCTCATCATGGCACTATCCGTGAGAAGCATCATGTTGCTCATAAGGATGCTCATGCTGCTCATACTGATGATTACATGGTTGATGATAATGATCACTCCATTGATGATAGTGATGCTAATTCCCAATTACATACTCATATATATTTGCATGATGCTGCCAATGTACATAAGGTTTCCCATATGGCTATCCATGATTGTGACCATAATGCAGCTCATAATAATGTGCATAGTTATTAGATGCATCTTGTTGCTTATAATATCCACAATCATCATATGCATACTGACCATAAGTAGGCATATGCTGCTACCTTTGCTCATCGTACCCATGCCAATGGTCATGGTACTCATAATTTCCATGGAAATGCCCATGCTATTGCTTACAATAACATTGATCCATCCTTTTAAGCATAACCATTTGAGCAACTTGAGTTGTAAGGGCTGCAAGTTTGTCATTGATTGCCTTGGCTCGAGTGGTTTTGGCTTAGATGGTTGAGATAAGTTGATCCATCTTCAACATTAATTTATTGTATCTTCCAATTAGTCAATTGTGTCTCTCAGCCCGGCCTTCTTGTTGCCATAGGGTAGCATTCAATGCACTCATTTTGGGATACCAAGAGTGAGAAAAGAAGCTAGAACTAGGAGCCATGATTGAGTCTATGTAGTAGTTTCTTACTACTATTCTTTGCCCAATGGACCTCTCAAATACGTATGCCAACCTTCTTCAATATCTATAGGTTCCTTTTTCTTAACCCTCCATTTGATTCGTGAAAACCTACTTAATCAATCCCTTAGATACTACATAATAACTTGCTTCAATGTATGCAAAAATTTGTGTTGTAAGCCTTGTAATCTCCCACATCATAGTTTCCTTCATTGTGTATAACAATGCAAGTGCTTGCACTATGTAGTTCTGGAATAACTATTACATCCATTACATAATCAAGAGCCAAAATATCTAGTGCTCCTCTTGATGAAAAGTGATTAGTCTTTGCATAGATAATAGACCACACCTCAAGCCTGCTCATCAAATAGTTTTTTTAATGATGCATAATCCTCATGGGAATAGCAAATCTAAGGATGACAATAATCTTTGGAACCCATGGATCTTAGAGGGTCTTCTTCCACAATTCTCACTAGGTGTGAAGAGTGGGCCTGAATGAAAATGCTGGCACAATAAGTCTAGCACCCCTCTATGGGTTTTCTTGCTAAAGGAACCTCTAATGGATCTCTAAGGTATTGACTAAGAAAAATAGTTTATAGCTAATGAAATCTTGTGTCATCTATGTATTCAAGAGGACCGTGTAATACCAGATCACATATGCCACCTCCAGTTTAATGCCCATTCTTGGTGCTAGACCAACATAAGCATTTGAAACTTGAGCATCCAAAACTCATCATTGAGCTTACTATTAAAGTCTTGGGAAGAACTTTAATTCGAGAACTACATGACTAGCCTAGTTGCACTTAAATCTATACTAGTTATGGCTTCACAAAATGATAGATTTGTTTAATGGACAGATTCAAGTGCACATTGAGAAAAATCAATGGATCAATGCACAAGGCCAACTAAAAATTTGCAAATTGCCATACAAAAGGTCACTCAAAGCCCAAAGATTGACCTGAGAACAAATGTCCAGGATTTTTATAGCCCTGACTCATGGGAAAGGCAATCTCACCAAAATCTCAAGTTAGTTGGAGACATCTATCATCATGAAGTTGAATCAAGTTGTCGAATGAAGTTGGAATGGTTTTGTTCCGCTAGTTTAAGTTGAGGTCTAGACAAGTGAGATCAACAAGATAGCATCACAAAGAAGTAGTTTTTTGATAGATTGGAATGGTTTTAGTATGAGTTATGAGGAGTTTTTGTTCTCTGATGACCTTCTATAACCCTCTGATGACCTTTTGTAGAGCCTCTGTCTCTGCTCTGTTCGTGTTCTGTTCTGTTCTGTAGATATTCTATAAGTGTTCTGTAGAATGTATGTGTGACTTTGAAAAAGTTTTCTAACTTTTGGAAAGGATGAATATAAGTTCAAAATAGCTAAAACAAATGGAAGAAGCAGTTGCTGAAGACTGAAGAGAAGACTAAAGTGACAGTGGTAGTAGTGAGCTGTGAAGAGACATTGTAGTGGCTTTGGTGCCTCTTCGCATCAGACATACCTCTTGGGAGGTGTATCCACGACCTAAGAAGGATTGTTGAGAGTCATTATAGAGTATTTTAGTGAGGAGATGATGTACTATTGAGAGAGAGAAGAGCCAGAGATAGCTAATTCTATTAAAACGATGTATCTGTATATGAGAGATTGAGAAAACTATGAAGACATTGAAGATGAATACTATGTGATTGATTTCCATTCAAAAATGGTGTATTCCTTTATATTACTTGTTCTATTGATGGATTCTGTGAAGATATTGAAGATTATGGTTGATTCTATCAAATCCGTGGGAGATATCTACTATGATGCTATGTGAAGATTTGCTATTTTCTTTGTTTTGGTCATCAAAAGAATGAAATAAAAGCTTGTTGATGTTACAAGATAGATTTTCTTGGAGTAGAGTCCTCTTTTCCTTGGTGTTTCTATTGGGGCTCCATGTTTTTGGTGCGCAGCCAAGGAAACTTGCCATCAACAAGCATTAGAAGAGGATGAAAATGAAGGAAATGGCATTGCCAAGAAGAGAAGAATTCAATGGATGTTTGCAAAGTTCCTTCTTCCACTGAAGAGTTGGAGATTCTTATTATCAAAGCCACTTTCCACAACAAGTTCATCCCACATTGGCGGAAACATACTACCATCATGATGCAAGCTCTATGTGGTGGATTGTTTCCTCTTCCTACTAAAGCAACAGAAACTTGCATCTTGGTGGCAAATTGTTTGGGAATAAACTAAAGAGCAGAAGCAGAGAGAATGACTATCCATGGAAGATTTTGTATTCATTGAGAAGTTTCCATACATCATTAAGTGGGAGATCGTGAAGAAGCTTCAGGTGTCGTGGTCAATGGAGGTTCACAAAAACAAGAAGGAAAAGAGTTGGAATTTGTTCGTGGATGCTCAACAGCAAGATACGTGGGATGCTTGGTGCACTAACAATATTTTGTTTGTCCAATTAGCAACCCACTAGAAGTTAGTAGACAGAGTGTTTTTCACAAGATACACTGTTGAAACCCTTAGAAGCTGGCATTATTATAATGATGTCACAACAAGGATCCTAAGAAGAATGAGTTTTGATACTTTCAGAACGGAATATATCCCCCTCTATAGTGGTTTGAAAGCCAAATTCAGAGATGTTGAAAAGAAGGAAGTAGAGGAGATGTTGGCCAGAGAATCCCCCAGAGACTGAAGCCCTCTCTAATTCTATTCTGTTGAGTATTGAACAACTGGTTGGAGCCAAGTCCCTTATGAATGACGCAATCAAGAGGCAAGCGTTACAACGAGTCTAGAGGTACGTGAGAAGAGAGAAGACAAGAATCAAGGCTGAGAATGAGCTTGCAGCAGAAGCCTCCTTTGACACCCTAAAAGCACTCTTTACAAAAGTCCCCATGGAAACTCAAGGTCCCCTTCCTAGTCAGATTCGTCCTGGAAATATTGATGATAGGCCAGCAAATGTAGTCCCATTTCCAATTTTTAAGGGAGAGTACAATGAAGACCCTGATCTTCATGTAGCAGAGTTTATGGTAGCATGTGTGGCTAACAATGCCAGAACCCCTAAGCATTGGTTAGAAATATTTCCCACCACTTTCAAAGGCGTGGTGTTTCAGTGGTATAAGAGACAAGCAGCAGGAACTTTTGGTACATGGGACGCCTTCCTCACTAAATTTAGGCGTAAAGGTTTTGAAGAGCGGATGCAAGAGGAGTTCATGAATCTAAGTCAGTCCTCTAGAGAAAGAGTAGAAGCTTATGTCTTGCGAATGGAATCCATCCTAAAGAGATGGACTAACCATCATTTGGATGAAGGTATCCAGAAAGGAGTGTTTCTCAGAGACCTACAACCAAAAGTTCACAAGTTCATGGAATTGAGAAGACCAATCAATCTGCAAGCTGTAGTGGAAGGTGCAAGGTTGTATGACGAAGTTGAAGCAAGGTTGTCAATGACTCCAGGAAGAGGAGTCTTACCTCCTCCCATGCTAGGAATGGTATACCCACCAAATGCAATCCCAGGGACAGTTCCCTACCCCTATCCCTAGATGCAAATAGTGCCGTAGTATAATGCATCTAATCCTCTGTGGTCGCCTCAGACGACAGTGCCTCAAATGATGGTTCAACCACAACAACAGTGGCCTCAAACAGTTCCTCCAATGGGCGACTCAACAACAGTGGAACCCTACCAACTAGAATCAACAACCCCAAGTCTCAATAGGAGCTCTAAATCAGAACCAGAATAGAGGACCCTCTGGATCAACCCAACCAGTGTATGCAATAATTACAGAAGCTTCCCAAAACCCTACTACAAGCACTTCAAGAGGTGAAAATCTGAAGGACTACTTATCCAACTCAGTTGCAAGTGTCAAGAAAGAACTTATGGATGTGATTACAGAGCAGCTACAGACGCTGAAGGTGAATACCACCAATATATCCATCCCTATGGGAGCTGGAAGAGATGTGATACGCTCTAATACATGGTGCGAAAAGTGTCATCAAGCGAGACATTTAGCCACTGAATGTACCCAAAAACCAGCCATTCCTGGTGCCTTCTGTTCCTACTGTTTGAGGAAGAACCATATAGAGGATATTTGCTCTCTGAAAGAGATGCACGAACGAAGATAGAAGGATGAAAATGCAAGATTCAACTTGCTAGAATCCAAAATGATGACCTAGGATATTGGACCAAAGCGTAGGGAGTTTGGTCCTAATTTTGTTCCAAGGAGGTTTCCCTCTCAAAGTTACAGAGGACGACAGTCTGGCGGTGGTCAAAGATCAGAGGTGGAATATTATAGCTGTGGAGAAAAGAGGCATATCTCCCCAAATTGTCCAAACCCTAGACGATCTATGGATTACAAGCCCTTATGCAGCCAATGCAAAGGTGAAGGCTACACTGCAAAGGATTGTCCAAGTCCAACCCCTGTAAAGGCCAATGGCACTGATAGCCAACAGAAGGTACAAGAGCCTACCTCCAATTTGGTAGACTTGGAAGTTGCCGCTGTCACATGCGCCAAGAAGAAGGAACTAGTTTTCCAAGAAGAGAACAACTCCCTTGCTAAGATTGTAAAGTTCAACCTGCCAACAGAGGGACAGAGCAGTACAGGACAGAATAGTGCAGTACAAAGCACTGTAGTGCCACAGAGAGTCAAAGAGACAGTCCCAAAAACAGGATCAGAGGTCCAGGAGCTAGATAATATAGAAGCACCTCTAGAAACAGAAGAAGTACCAATGCTGGAATTGCTAGAAGAAAAATGAAAGATGAAAATGGGCGTAGCCCCATTCCCCAGCAAGTTGGAGAATCCTACAGATCCTATCAAAGAATATGACTTGGTAAAAGACCTAGACACTTTTAAACCAAACCTAACATTTCGACAGTTGCTGATGATGTCTCCCAGTTTTCGAAAGAAATTCAAAAGCATATTGACAAGAAGATGTGGACTAAGGATTGCTCCTTCAACAACGACCAATACCAATAAGGCCTCGGAGCCTGTAAAGGAAGTAGATGTGGCTAACGCCTTCCTAGATCCTGGAACCCCAGAGATTAGTGTATGGATTGAAGGATGCTTTATTTCAGATGCATTGATTGATGGAGGTTCATCAGTAAACATAATGACGGATGTGACAATGAAAGACTTAGGGTTGCAAGGAATTCAACCTATACAGTGGCTTATCAGATTGGCAGACCAACGCATAATTAAACCGTTGTACGTAAAAACAACCCTTGTAGGAAAAGATTACTGGCTGACCTATCTGGTGGTTAAACCAAATTCTTATGGGACCTCATACCCTCTGTTGTTGGAAAGACCTTGGCTTTTTGAAGCAAGAGCCAAGACGGACTGGTTCAAAGGAACCCTAACCCTAGGCAGAGAACCCAAAAAAGTGGTGTTGAAATTGTATGGATCGCAAAAAGGTAATGGATCCACATCCATCGAAGTCCTAACTGACTCCTCCAATAAGGTAACAGATGGTACATCAGGGGATGAAGAAGCTGTTAAAAAGATCTTTCCCAAGAATACAGAGGCACATTCCCTAACAGTGGGCACTGTAAGCCAACTACCAAGGGAAGCAAAGTCCTTGTCCATGGGAGAATACCTCCTGCCTCAACTAGAATTAACTTCTGAAATCACCTCTAACAGTGAAATGGAAGCATGGATGTACTGTTACATGGTAGTCGCAGAGATAGTACCAGAGACAAAGCCAGAGATAGAAGCAGAAGTAGAAACAGACACATAGACAGAAGATCTGTTTTTCTCCTACAGAGCCTCTATAGAAGCAGAGACAGAGCCTCCAAAGGAAGAGGATGGACATGATAAGGAAGAAAATGAAGCAGGTTATGAAAGTGCAGATGAAGAATTTCCTTTGATAGTGGATGATATTTTTGAAATCCCTACAGAGACCTCAGAGTCCGAAGATCTCGGGGTGTTGGAGGGAATGACCATGGTTCCATTTGGGTTGACCAATGGACCAGAAAGTATGCAGAATCTGCATAAGCAATGGATCAAAGGCACAAAAATTAAGTTCACCAGTGGCTCCTATCGCCCTGACCATTTAGTCCAAAGAAAAGATGATGATGATGCCCCTTGCCAACAGAAGCCAGAGCTATCGAAGCCTCGACTTCTAGAAGGTCCGTGCTATGTGACATTCCTGGAAGCATCCTCTAAAGATGAATCCCTAAGTCCAGAAGAAATCACCACTCACACAGAAGCAAACAAAGCTTTGATACCCTTTCAGCAATTTCAACAGACAAATGAATCATCTGTTTTCAGAAGAAGGACACTAGTTCTAATGGAACATCAGACGAGGATACTACTCTCTTGAAAGAGTCAGACCTCTTTCCAGAAGTAGTTCGTGGGACATTTATCCGCGAAGTGGAAGGTGAAAGGCAAGTGACGTTCTTGGATATTGACAATATTGAACGTCACCTGAAAGTGGACCTTAATCTTCCAGAAGAAGAACTAGTGGTCTTGCGAGACTTATCAAAGGAGAACTTAGACGTGCTTGCTTGGTCATATAAAGATCTAAAGGGGATTGATCCCACAGTATGTCAACATCACATTGACCTAGAGCCTGATGCCAAACCTGTAAGGTAAAGACAAAGGCATATGAATCCTAATTATTTTGCTCTGGTGAAGGCTGAATTATTGAAACTTCTTGAAGCCGAGTTCATTTATCCCATGGCTAACAGTGAATGGGTTTCTCTCATTGTGGTAGTACCCAAGAAGAATGGGAAACTTCGAATATGTGTAGATTTTTTGAAAGCTCAATTCCAAGACAAAAAAGGATCATTTCCCTATCCCTTTTACAGACCAGCTATTGGACACAGTGATAGGTCATGAGCTGTATTCCCTCTTGGATGGATTCAGCGGATATAACCAAGTCCAAATCGTAGAAGAGGACCAATTCAAAACAACCTTCACCACAGAATGGGGAACCTATGCCTATAGAGTGATGCCATTTGGGCTCTGTAATACTCCTACCACCTTCCAACGAGTAATTATGGCTACCTTCCAGAATCATTTGTATGATTTCATTGAGGTGTATCTTGATGACTTTTGTGTCTATAGCTTAATCCGTGAGCACTGGGGACACCTAGAGCAATGTTTTGATAGATGTTGAGAGTATGGGATTTCTCTCAACCCCGAAAAATGTATCTTTGGCGTCTCATCAGGAGTTCTTCTGGGCCATATTTTCTCTACACAAGGGATTGCAACAGACCCAATGAAGATTGAGAAGATTGCCGCCTTGGCAGCACCAACAAACCTCAAGCAATTGAGGGGATTTCTTGGCCATGTGGGATACTACAGAAGATTTATTGCACATTTTTCAACCAAGGCAGCCCCTCTACACAAGCTCCTAAGGAAAGATACAGATTTTCTTTGGATTGATGACTGTGAAGAAGCCTTTAATACCTTAAAACAGTGCCTTATCCAAGCACCTATCTTACAGTCTCCTGATTGGACGAAGGAGTTTCATGTGCACACAGATGTATCAGTTGAAGGGCTAGGTGATGTCCTATGTCAAAAGGGCCCCTCTAAATTAGATCAACCAATATATTATGCAAGCTAGAAGGTCACTGATAGGGAACGAAACTACACAGTGACAGAGCTTGAGTGCTTGGCAATGGTGTTTGCACTGGAGAAGTTTAGACACTATTTATTGTCAACACATTTCAAGTTCTACGTGGATCATGAAGCCTTGTCCTTCTTGATGAACAAAGCAGATGTTAAAGGACGACTGATGAGATGGTTGCTCCTATTCTTGGAGTTCGATTTCGAAGTGGTCACTAAGCCTGGCCTATCCCATGTCCTAGCCGATCATCTATCATGGATCCCTCAAACTGTAGAAGAGGAACAGGATGATCCAGACCTTCCTGATGCTTCCTTGTTTCTAGTTGAAATAGTTACTCCCTGGTATGCAGACATAGCCAACCTCCTGGCAACTCAATAGTATCCTCCTGGCATCTCAAGTCATGAGAAGAAGAAGCTTCTGTTAGAATCATCCCCCTACACCTTGCTAGACGGTGCACTATACAAGAGAGGCAAAGATGAAGTGATGCGAAGATGTGTTGCAAGGGATGAAATCAGCATAGTATTGAAAGCATGCCATGATGAACCATGTGGTGGACACTTCGCAGGAGAAGCGATAGCCAAGAAGGCTCTGTTAGCAAGATACCGGTGGCCGACCCTCCACAAGGATGCATATAACTACTGCAAGAGATGTGATGCTTGTCAGCGAATGGGGAAACCCACCAAAACAAGTGCCATGCCACTGCAACCTATTCTTCCCATAAAGCTGTTCGAGAAGTGGTGATGCTAGGAGGCATATTCCACGGTGGATTCCGTGAGGTTTTACGGTGGATTCTGTAAACTTTGAGGTTTTACGGTGGATTCCGTAAATTTTGATGACCGGGACTCATACACAAAGTGGATTCTTTGTGCGAGAAGTTGATGGGGATGCCTGTCCTTTTCGGGCGTTTCATTAATTTAGTGTGTACATGGGTGATTCCATAGCGGGTGATTCCGCAAAATACATATTAAATTAATAAACGTTTATGAGTTTAGAGTGCGCACTCGTAATAAATTAAGGTTAGGATTTATTTCTAACCAGTTGATTTATTTATGTAGCTGAAGACTGCTAGGTATTCACTTTTGTCGGTTTAATTGTATTATTTTACTAACGATTGTAAATGCTTCAGTTGATGTGTAGAGATAGCAGCAGTGGCGGAGGAAAGCATTGGAGTTCGACCTATGGATTATATTTTGATAGGCGCCACGCCTATATTTTGTTATGTCTATTGAGGCATCGATTATTTATTATTATTTTGTATGCGCATATGCGCAAGGATATGTTATTTCTATTTGGACATTGAGATTGGGTGTGCCAGACTCTATGGGCACCGTCCATTAGCTTTATTTCCTATTTTTGTAAAATGCAAACTCAAAAGCTAAAAGCTTGTCATATTTTTGTAAATTGGGCCATTATTGAGCATGAAGATGGAAATATATAAAAAAATACATGCTTTGTGAAGCGCTCACACAAGGCATGGGGGGAGATTGAACCCAATTGGTCTCTTGCTCTTGTCGTTCATGCTTTTACATTGTTTTTTGTGCAAAAAGGTAGAGTTCATTGTTCTTGGGGACCTTCCGAGATTCACTACGTGAGCATACTGCGACCAATCTGCGCACCAGTGGTATCAGAGCGGAGCTGAGATCAAGAGCTTCCAATCGCTACCCATCTCGTGCGAAGGCGGAGCTCCTGGAACGATTGGGCTCTACAGTCAATCTCGTCGCGAACCGTTGATACAGGCAGACTTCTGGCGATCAAGAACCCCTGTTTCTACTCTCAGATCGCGAAGGACCAGACTGTACAGGCGGAGGACCACGCAATCATCTCCTTCACCAAAGTCGTGGATATACAGTAAGATCTTCCATATCTACCTTCTTCAAAAGCTTAGTAAGATAGCTTAAAAGCTTAAGGGAAGCCTCATAAGCTTCAATATCTGACATCGAGATATAAGAGAGGGCCCGAAATTTCCGCGACGGCATCAAATGGCTGCCCACGTCCTCACGTACTGCGCCGTTTTTCAAAGAAATTACCCCCTTATTAAGCTTAAGCTATTAAGCTTAAATCACTAAGCTTAATCAAGTTGGACAAGACAAGCAAGTCAACAAACTCTGGGTCCTGCACTTCCGAAGTCAAGTCCTGCAAGTCGACTGTAATCAAGTTCTGCAAGTTCACTAAGTTCTGCAAGTCTGTAACTCTGCAAGTCAGCTAAGTCTGCAACTCTGCAAGTCAGACTAGTCAACTGGAGTCAGAACTGACTAGTGCTCAAAACTCCTAGAAGGGTTGTTCCTGCGCAGAAACTCTAAACTGCAAAGTTGTTCGTGGCAAAGTATTCTACCTATCCGCAGGTCCGCTGAAGTATTTTTAGTATACGAAGAAGAAAATATTGCAGATTTTCTGAAAATTGAGAAAGAAATACCCAAAAACACATAGCCTTGTAATCCCGAATTTGAGCTACGCTCATCCCGCTAACTTGATTTTGAGTGAGAAAGGTCTTTTGAGTTTTACAGGATGACGGAACCACATATGGATGATCCTATGGCTGAAGACGACCTACCTGAGCCTACGATGGAGCAAAAGCTCGACTTAATCATGATGCAATTGGAAGAGGAACGAAGGGCTAGGCAAGCATTGCAAGCGCAATTGAAAAAATTACAAAGAGCGTCTACCGACAAAGAAGAACCTCAAGCTGAAGATTTGATTCGACGTACCATCGACGCCACTCTTGAAGCTCAAACCATTCGCAAGGAATCAAAGATAAGTAAACGAAGTTTCAAATTTCGCACTTTCAATGGCATACGAGAAGGAAAGACTGTTTTATCATTCATTAGTCAGTTTGATGACTATTTCCATGAGGAAATCTATCCAGAAAAAGATAAAATCAAGTGTGTTACTAATCATTTGGTAGACAGAGCATCACTTTGGTGGACTGTAGTACGCAAGAGTATAGAATGTCCTGCTACTTGGGAAGATTTCAAGAAGAAGTTCATGCAGAATTTCCTTCCACCGCAATTTCATGAGAAGGCTATCAAGCAATGGGATCTACTTCAACGGGATCGTGAGCCTATACCACAGTATACAGAGCGTTTTTGGAATGCACTCCTACAGCTACGCATGCTTGAAGATGTACCAGAGATGACACATAAGCGGAAGTATATGTCTGGACTTCTTGGACATTACTACGCTGAAGTGAACATGTTCAAGCCTGCTACCCTTGAAAACGCCATCTCACTAGCTCACGACACTGAAGATAAGTTACGCGGTAGAGACAGACGACCACAGCAATTCCAAGCCAATGGTAATTATGGATCTAAACAATTCAATTCCAATTTTAGAAGGTTTAATCCAGGTCGTTTCTCTTCACCATCTTTCCGCAAGAATTGGGCTAAACCATCTGCATTACCATCCAATGTCAACCCAAATCCTAAGCCTATTCCACAAGCAAATCCAAATGTATCCAGACTTCCAGCCATTGCAAATAATGTAACCAAAGCCAAGCCAATAGTATGCTATAAATATCACCAGCTTGGACATCTCGCAGCAAATTGTCATTCAAAGAAGCCACCAGCACATATCAACTATCTTGGAGTCATGGACGAAGACGAGCATGAGGATATGCCTGATTTCACTGAAGATGAGGATGACACTATTACTACTTCCGACACTTTACCAGGTATGCCTACTCCACATTCATTATTGACTATGAAATGTTTGGTGCATGGAAAGGAAAAGACTATCTTGCATGATGACGGTAGTACTCATGACTTTATTTAAGCAAAATTGGTAAAGGAATTGAAATTACAGACTGTACCTACGTATAATTGCATAAAAGCTGTATTTTTAGGTACTAGGTATAATGGTACACAGGAAGTCCAAGATTTAGAGATTCAAATTGGTTCATACATTGAAAGAAGAAATTTCTTGGTTGTTCCATTACAGTCGAGTGACATTATTTTGCGGAATCACCCGCTACATGGGTGGAATATGCGAGAAGTTGATGGGGAATATGCGAGAAGTTGATGGGGACGCCTGTCCTTTTCGGGCGTTTCATTAATTTAGTGTGTACATGGGTGATTCCATAGCGGGTGATTCCGCAAAATACATATTAAATTAATAAACGTTTATGAGTTTAGAGTGCGCACTCGTAATAAATTAAGGTTAGGATTTATTTCTAACCAGTTGATTTATTTATGTAGCTGAAGACTGCTAGGTATTCACTTTTGTCGGTTTAATTGTATTATTTTACTAACGATTGTGAATGCTTCAGTTGATGTGTAGAGATAGCAGCAGTGGCGGAGGAAATCATTGGAGTCTAGCGAGTATTCGACCTATGGATTATATTTTGATAGGCGCCACGCCTATATTTTGTTATGTCTATTGAGGCATCGATTATTTATTATTATTTTGTATGCGCCTATGCGCAAGGATATGTTATTTCTATTTGGACATTGAGATTGGGCGTGCCAGACTCTATGGGCACCGTCCATTAGCTTTATTTCCTATTTTTGTAAAAGGCAAACTCAAAAGCTAAAAGCTTGTCATATTTTTGTAAATTGGGCTATTATTGAGCATGAAGATGGAAATATACAAAAAAATACATGCTTTGTGAAGCGCTCACACAAGGCATGGGGGGAGATTGAACCCAATTGGTCTCTTGCTCTTGTCGTTCATTCTTTTACATTGTTTTTTGTGCAAAAAGGTAGAGTTCATTGTTCTTGGGGACCTTCCGGGATTCACTACGTGAGCATACTGCGACCGATCTGCGCACTAAGTGGGGGATTGATTTTGTGGGTCCCATTGATCCACCCACTAGACGAAAGCAGAAAAGATACATCTTAGTATGTACAGATTATGTCACAAAGTGGTGTGAAGCTAAAGCTCTGAAGCAGGACGATGGTAACAGTGTAGCCCTGTTCATGTACGAGAATATTATCACCCATTTTGGTAGTCCCCTCGAGTTGGTAAGTGACAAAGGTACTCATTTCCTTAACAAAATCATGGAGGAGATGACAGAGCTGTTTAAGATTCGCAATCGCAAGTCCACTCCTATTACCCCAGAGCCAATGGCCAAGGTAAAGTCACCAATCGCATCCTCTGCTTGATCCTGACAAGAACGATTGCCGTACATCGTCATGACTGGGATGATCAACTTATAGAGGCCCTCTGGGCATACAGAACCTCCCATAAGGCAGCTACAGGACATACCCCTTTCCAGCTAGTGTATGGTACAGAAGCCGTTTTCCCTGTTAAATTGGAATTGCCCTCTTTGCAAGTGGCAGTTAAAGAACGCTTGGGAGATGATGAGTCACTGCAACGCCGCCTCCTGCACTTGGAATGCTTGGATGAGATTCGAAGGAGATGGCCCTATAGTGTATGGAAATCACTCAAGCGTGACACAAGGCCTATCATGACAGTTTCATCAAGCACAAGGAGTTCAAAGAAGGTGATCTTGTCCTAGCCTATGATTCGAGATTTGGCAAGCTTCAACAATGGTGGATGGGCCCATACAAGGTACTTGCTATCAATCCTAACGGCTCTATTCAGGTGCAGACCGTTGATGCCTCTGATGATCCTTTCCTGATCAATGGCTATCGTATGAAGAAGTAATTCCTTCCCTGGGGATCTTGACAATCACAGTCGACCTACCCTCTCCCTTTTGGGCATTGCACTGTCATTCTCTTCGTGCTTTTGATAGCCCTTATGATTCTCCTCATGAGGTAGTCTTGTTCTGCTAGCCCCTCACAAATACCTCTCAACCCGACCTTGTTCTCTTCTCGTCTGATCCAACAACGGTGGCGAGGTTGGTCCTAATGCATGTATTTCTACCATTCTCTTTCTTAACAAAAAAAAACAAAAACAAAGGAAAAAGGGAAAAAGAAAAAAGAAAAAAAGGAAAAAACAAACAAACAAAACTGTTATGGAAGAAAAAGAAGAAATTCCCTGTCATAACAGGCCTCGTTCCAAGAAAATGTGGAAATACCCTTAGGCGGGAAGCTCACTGTGGAAAAGGTGGTAATGCCCCGCAGTTCAGGATAGCTGACTCACCAGCCACACCTTTTTAGCAAGTAATTTGAAGCCATCTCCATGGGTGTGCTGTCTCTGCAATATCAATCTGTCTGTCCTTCTTAACAGCCGACCTTTCTTACAAATCATTGAAGTACGAGACTTGTTGGATGCCTCCTTAGATACATCTCGTCTTCAAGATCCTAATGACAACAACAGCCGACATGATCTTCATCACCAATCCCTGGAGTGATGTGAGCTTTCATCCTAACAAGATGGGGACGTGAGTATAGGCTGCCCTTTGTATCTATCAACGAGTGAGACAGAGGGTGGGGTGAGTGACCAGTCTTTCCCTTCAAATCAAATCAGAGGTGAGATGTGTGAATGGAGTGTTGCACACATGGGATGGGCCTCTCAATGCACAACGCACGATCTGTTCCTGTGCACGGAACCATAACGCTCCTTGACCTTTCTTCTTGCACTGTATGCCGGCATAGGGTGGGATGCACTGTTGCACCATCAAATGCACACAAGGCATACAAGCTCTGCATAAGTGAGTGAGAATAACATTAATGGGTTTCAGGAATGGGCTACCCTCTTTATCTTTCAACAGAGCGCGAGATAGAGGGTGGGCTGAGTGTGACGAATGTTTCTTCAATCAATTAATGAGAGGTGAGAATTGAGGGACGTTATGACAATTGGAGTCCAGTACGTTCCCATTTCCCTCTACACCCATGGGATGGGTCTCTTCTATTATCATAGGATACGTCACTCTGTTCTGAACACTGTACTGCAAGGCTCTTTAGCCTTCCTCCTTGCACCTATGCCAGACGGGATTGGACGCACTAATGCACCATCAACTGTGCACCCTGACATACTCCCTCTGCCCCATTCCCTTGTCGATTCCTAAATCGGGTGTGAGATCTAGGTTTCCATCAATATTAACTTGGGTGATGTAAGTTATGGGGTGAATGACTGTTTTCTCATTCCATTTGAGTGCTAGTGAGTTGAGTGACTATCCTTCGTCAATGACACCTCCCACGATGGACTTTATCAACCAGCTACCTCCCTAGGTACTGCTGCATGGTCTTTGCCATGCTGGCTGAACACTGGAGCGAGCCGTGGTACCTCCTGCCGACTCCAACCCTTTTGTAGCAGTGACGGTTCCTTCGACTATACACGAAACGGGCCAAGTGTTTCTAACCCTACTTTTCTGTTTGCAAGTGTATGTGATGTCTTAAGTGTGGGGATGCCAATGTCTAGTCAGTTGACAAGTTTGTGGCCGTGTCGATCAATATCCTCTGTCCGTTAAGGTTTTAAGTGTGGGGACACGTCCCTACGCGTCTGATGTGCATACCCCCTGCATATGCCTCAAGTTGATCATGCATGTATGCCATGGCCTCTTTCTGCCCTCATGGGTCCCTTTCCCACCCACCCTCTAACTTTACCCCCCCTTTGGGCCGTTCCTTCCCTGTTTCCCTTTCTCCCTTGTTTTGACGATTTGCATGCGAATGCACCCTACGTTCACTGAGGCTCACATCCAACCTTATAGCCCTGTTCGTCCCTTCGAACTGCCCATTTTTCCTTCTTAGCAACCCCTGTTCTGATGACCGATGGTTCTTGAGTTATTAATTTTTGAAGGAATTCTCGTAAATTGGACGGTTTTCCATGTGAATGCACCTTTATTGCTTTCGAACAACCATCTGACATGATAGCCTTGTCCTCCATCTTTTTTCTGACATTTTTTCTTTTTACTCCATATCCTTCCGATGCCCGGTTGGTCCGCTATTAATTTTTGCGGGTTTTCGGGACCTTTTCATGCGCAATTTTCACATTTTTCCATGTGCACATGCCCTGTTTGCACCAGATGTCCCGTTTAATTTGACAACTGTGTCCCACCAGCCCTCCCCCCACCTTTCCCTTTTTCCTCCCCCCTCCTTCGACTGTCGGAGTTTTAGTTATTAATTTTTCTATGTGTTTTCGGGTGTCTTTTTTTGTGTTTTTTGCATGTGAACCCCTCCTCCTTCTACCAACAGTGAGTTTTGACGTGACAGTCCTGATGATTCTCTTTTTTTGTACATTTTTCCTCTTTACTATCTTCTATTCTGGTGCACGGATCATTCCATATTAATTTCCACATCTCTTTTCAGGTACGATTTTTGGGTTTTTTCCATGTCAATGCATCCTTTCTCAGTCGAAACCGTGTGTTGATATGATAGGTTTGTTGCACACATTATTTGGCACATTTTTCCTTCTTTCTTCCTTGCATTTTGGCGAGCGGATTTTTCCATATTAATCCTCGTATGTATTTTTGGAGTCGTTTTTTGTGTTTTTTCCATGTGAACACCCTGATTTTGCCCCGGAACCCATGTCACATTTTTCTATCATCTTCTCCTCATCTCTCGACACATTTTTCCTTTTTACAATTTTTCAATCCAGTGTATGATTTGGGTTTTATTAATTTTTCTTCCTCTTGACGTATGGCCGCGTCTCTCGTGTCGCACGTGAACATGCATGTTTTTGGTTTTAAGCACCTCAGGATGTCCCCATGGCCTCTATGCCTCATGTGTTGCCACCTCGACCCCCCTGATCCTAACAACAATGATACCAATACTAATAATAATAATAGCAGTAATCCGATTGATACCAGCATGAAACAAGCAAGCCCTTGGAGGTTCCGGGACTCCTCTATATTGAGCATGGCTCTGTCTCCTCCATCTAAGCTACTACTGTAGCACCTTCCCAATCAAGTAAATTTCCCGTGGTACACATGCCTTCGTATTCCATCCCATATATTACTATGAATCCATCCAAAGTGCTAAATCAATTTGAAGGACAGTCCAAATTTTAACTTGGAAAGGGGTACCAATATTGGAAGGGTACACTAATCTTATCCTACGGGTACTCTTATTTTGATGGCTTAGTCTATCGTAAAGGATAGCGCGCCCCCCCTTTTAATCTTTAACATTCAAGCCTTGGTAGAGCACCATCCTTTTTCCTCCTTGTCCTCGGGTTAACCTAGTTTTTCAATACTCCACCTTTGTTATAGCCTAGCCAAACTATATGCCCTCCCTTCATGCTTTGATTTCCCTTGACCTCTAATGGTACATCTTGTCCTTCATCTCAATATTGACCGTTAATGGCATGTCATTTTGTCCTTCATTTTAGCATTCACCTTCAAAGCCCCAGGTGAGGCCTACTTTGAGTATGCATACTCTTTAACTTAATTTTTGGGAATAAACCATCCGTAATCCATCCATATAAATCCCTCTTTTCTTTTAGGTATTGTAGCATGGAGAGGTAACCAAGTTACTATGTTGAGGACCTCTCTTGATGTTGGGTTTACATGAGCTAACAAGGGAGGTTTTGACCTTATGATTAAAAAAAAAAACATGTTCGCTCCATCGCGGCCCCTCATCCCTCGCGCGTTTTCATCATGACTTCCTCCTCCTGTCGCCTTTCTTCTCGCGACTTCCTCCTCTTCCTCCTTCTTCATCGTGACGACCTCCTCCCCTCGGCACTCCTCCCTACTCCTCCCGTCGCCTTTCTCCTCGTCGCAACGCCCTCCTCCCCACAACGCCTTCCCTCGCCTCCCCCTCCATCGTCACCGCCTCTTCCGCCTCCTCCTCCTCCGTCGCCCCTCGGCTGCCACCATTGCCTCCCGCATCGCCAGCATCTTCTTCCCCTCCCCACCTCCTTCTCCACGCGCTCTCTGCACCGCCATCTCCTCCTCGGCCGCTCGCCACCTCCTCCTCTCCTCATTCCTCCTCCTTTGTCGCTCGCCAGCCTTCCCTCTTCCTCCCTCTTCCCCTCCGCTGCCCGCTGGCCCTATGGTTAGTTACCACCTTTTTTTTTAGTTAACTAACTTAATTCAGTTAACTCACTTACTTAACTTAACTCCCTTAGTTAACCTAATTAACCTACCTAACTTAGTTAACCTAATTAACCTACATAACTTACTTAACCTAATTAACCTAACTAACTTAACTTGCTTACTTAACCTAATTAACCTAACTAACTTAACTTACTTAACTCACCTAATTTACTTAACTCACCTAATTAACTTAACCTAACCTAACCTAACTTCACTCGTAACTTACTTAACTGTACTTAGTTCACCTACTTGATTAGCTCACTAACCTAACCCTAGTTTCCCCCGTTCTAGCCCCCTTTCCTACCCCTTCCTCACTCTACCCCCACCCTCCACACATAGCGCGAGCGTCCAGGTGTGCCTGTGTGTACGGGAGTGCCAGCGGGTGTTCATGCGCGAGGATGCACATTTGGTCTTCTCCGTGCGGTGGTGCGTGTTGTCCCCGAGCACACACAACTGTTCACACGCAGCCCAGGTATCTCTTTTGATTTACCACAAACCCGAGAAAAATACCTTTAAAAATACATAAAAGCACTTTAAAACATTAAAAATTTCATAACAATTCAATTAAAAAACGAAAAAATTACTAAAAATTTCCTTACTAAATTGGGTAATTTTTTGGTTGATCTTGTTGATTATAATATAGAGAATTAATTGCAAAAAAATTAACAATATTTAAAGTCCTTTTAAAATTCACCTAAAATTGAGAAAAATTCGTTTAAAATCCCTAAAAATCAGAATAAAATTTTAAAAAATCACAAAAAAATCCATCAATGCATTTGACTACTTTTGGAATATTTTAAAATTAAACAAAAATATATCCAAAAAAGCATAAAATACAAAATACAAACACACCTAAATTATAATTTAAAAAATACTAATAATAACAATTTCACCCAAACACTAATCAACATTACCTAAATCAAATGTTTATTTTTTCTAGTCAGTGGTTTTTTACTTTTTTTGTTGGATGCCTTGCATTTGGGACTACTCAGTGCACCCTCAGTCTCTTGCATACACACCCCTACCAGGTATCTATTTTTTGTGCTTTCTTTATTTTTGGTAATCCCTTAACCACAGTTAATTGTTAAAATAAACTTATTCACCCACTTTTTCATGCGCGCTCGTGCTAAATACACATTTTTCTAATAACTTAAAACCAACCCGTCGTTCACTTTGCACGTGCTACGTGCACTTCAGAGACACTTTAATTTTTAATAAAAAGAACCAGCTGTCACAAAAATGCACGCGCTAAAAAAGAAGAGCGCTTTAGACACCTTAAATTTTTAATCAATGAATATGCATTTAGAGACCTAAGTCTAGGGATTGCAGTTCGGGTTTCATTAAAAGCACAGTTTCACATTAATAAATTGTAACTAACAATTTAAAAATGAATCACCATTTTCTTATTAAGGTTTACAACCTAATAAAATTTCAACCATTGTTAATAATTTCTTAAAATGAACCCTTCACTACAATCATTCCCCTCACTGCACTTTTCTCCCCTTTTTAGTAAATACGCTTCGTGGGATGGGTACTTATAGTCCTTTAAGCTGATATTGTTTATCAAAGTTCTGATTATATCCTGATTAGGTTTTTGAGGTATTATGGTTTGATTGTGTGATACGATTACGGGTGCGGTCTGTAGTTTTCTTCTTTTTTGCCTAATACGAGGTCTTGGGTCCCTGCTTGTTGCATAGCATGACGCTTTCGGTCACATATATGTAGGAGTCATGCCAAATTTTTTCTAGGATGTCGGTTGTTTGGGGTGGTCAATTGGTTAGTTACGTCTGTGTGTGCTTCTTTTGATCGATTTCTTTTTCATAGTTATTTTCTTGTTTTGCAAGCATTCTATGTGATTGTCTGTGTTTGTGGTGTGTGTGTGTATATTCCATCAGAATGGTGCCTCAAGCTCCTCCTCCTGTTCAGTATGTCCCATTGATTAGTAGGGATTATTCTTCCCTACTGACTTTTGAGCCTATCGCGAAAGCTGGTCTTGCAACTTTTATGGCTGCTCCACTCCCTTTGATTCTAGACAACCCAGCCCTATGTGATGAGTTTCTTGCGTCATACAGTAAGAAATCAGGCTTGATTCGTGGTACTTCCATGGTTTTGATACCTAGAGGGTTAGGGAAGGCTTTGTCTCTTCCCTACAAAGGAGAACCCTTTGTTACAGCCAGACAATTATTCTCAAATGATGAGATTTTCAAATTGTTATAGAAGCAGACCAAAGAGGTCCTCGATGTCAAGAAGGTGATTAACACTTCAGGAGTGTCTTTTTCAATGATCACTGATTCTCTCTGGAAGCTAGTCTCCCAATTTCTCCAAGACAGGTTCATGCCTGCCAAGACACCATCTCATTATTTGTCCAAGGAGCTTTTCACAGCTTCCAGGTGAAAGGTGAGAAGGATCGAAGCTTGCACGCGAGCTATGGCAGGAAAGCAAGAGCAAGAAAGAGAGAGACAAGAAATGGGAACTCCAACAGTCACAATGTGTGACCGGGCCTTCCTTTATTTACTAGTCACTAAAATTAATGTAAAGAATAAAGTGACGTGACAGGCACCCGCCACCTGCAGTGTGCAGTGACGGGTACTATCAGTGTAGTAATACACGGGGCGGCACGGCGGAGGCGCCTTTACCCCAACAACCTCCCACTTAAAGGCGAATCTGCCCCAGTGAGAGAGAAAAGAAAAGAAAAAAGACAGTACAATTGTACATAGGTACAAGGGATGAGGAAAGGCAACATCTCATCCAACGCCCATCAATCTCCTGAGGAAGGCAAAGCGCTCAGTAGTGAGGCTTTTCGTGAGCAGATCTACAAGATTCTTGTCAGTGGAGATCTTGACAAGGTCAACAGACTTGTCCTCCACGACACCACGTATGAAGTGATACCTCACCTCAATGTGTTTCGTCTTCGCATGGAAGACCGGATTCTTAGCCAACTGAATGGCACTCATAGAATCCGAATGCAGTGTAGGTATAGCATCAATCCCAAGGTCAGCAACTAGACGGCCTAGCCATATGGCCTCCTTGCAAGCCTCAGTGGGCTGCAACATACTCGGCCTCAGTGGTAGACAAAGCCGTACACTTCTGAACCCTGGACATCCAAGAGACAACACCTCCAGCATAGGTGAATACATAGCCAGAAGTGGATTTCCTACTATCTGCATGTCCTGCATAATCGGAGTCAGTGTACCCCACGACCCTTGTATCCTGGCTGCCATAGCAAATACACATATCTGTTGTGCCCTTCAGGTACCTCATGATACCCTTCACGGCATCCCAATGTTTCCTGCCAAGTGTAGCCATATAGCGTGCCACAACACCAACTGCAAAGGCAATATCTGGACGAGTGGCTATCATGGCATACATCAAACTACCTACGGCTAAAGCATAAGGGATCTGGGCCATCTCGGCATTCTGCTCATCTGTCTGCGAACAATCGGCCTATGATACCTTCACATAAGAAGGCAATGGACAGCCAATAGGCTTTACGTCCTGCATGCGGAAGCGCTCAAGGACTTTATGAATATACTCCCTTTGTGACAAGTAGAGGAGTCCCTGATGCCTGTCGCGTCTAATGCGCATACCAAGTATGTGAGAGGCCTGTACCAAATCCTTCATCTCAAAGCTCTTCTTCAGCTAAGATTTAAGAGCATCTAGGTCATCATGAGCTTTCCCTGCTATCAGCATATCATCCACATAGAGTACCAAAATAAGCAATGAACCATCACAAGCTTTCTTTGTGTAAAGACACGGATCCATAGCACTCCTGCTATAGCCCTGTGACTGCATAAAGGCATCAAACTTATGATACCATTCCCTAGGTGCCTGTTTCAAGCCATAAAGACTTTTCTTCAACTTGCACACTAGGTGCTCCCTGCCAGGTTCTGCAAAGCCCTTAGGCTGCTCCATATAGATCTCATCATGCAAGTCCCCATGTAAGAAAGCCGTCTTGACATCCATTTGATATAGATCTAAGTCAAGCTGAGCAACCAAAGCCAAGACCAAGCGCAGGGTGGTCATCTTAACCACAGGAGAAAAGATCTCATCAAAGTCTACACCATGCTCCTGCTTAAAACCCTTTGCTACCAATCTAGCCTTGTATGCCGGCTTGGGGTGTCCAGGGGTACTTTTCAGCTTGTACACCCACTTGCATGGCAAAACCTTCTTGCCCTTAGGCAAGGCAACCAAATCCCAAGTCTCATTTTTATACAAGGAGCCAATCTCAGACTGCATAGCCCTCTCCCAGGAGTGACTGTCACCCCTGCGCATAGCCTCATCATAAGTGAAAGGCTCTACTGCATCTGTAACCAAAACATAATGCATAGAGGGTTGAAATCTATCAGGTGGACGTCTGCCTCTAGCAGACCCTCTCACTGCAGGCTCTGTTGCCTGCCCAGTTGCCTGTCCAACATCCTGACCATGAACATCTGCTGTTGTAGGCTGTCCAACTGGCTGTGCAGGAGCTCTAGGCTCCTCCTGAAAGATCACTCTGTAGATCTCAACCACCTTCTCAGGCTGCCTGTGCATCTTGTCTTCATGGAAGACTACATCATGGCTGTGTACTATTTTCTGCGCCTACAGATCCCATAGGCGATAGCCTATCTCTCCTGAATCACCATAACCAAGAAAGATGCATTTAATGCTCTTTGGATCCAACTTACTCCTCTTGTCCTTGGGCACATGGCAGAATGCCTCACATCCAAAGACACGGAGATGCGCATAAGAGGGTGGCTTACCAGCCCAAACTTCCTCTGCAACCTGGAAATCCAATCCACTAGAAGGCCATCGGTTTATGACATGCACTGCCGTACTAACTGCCTCAGCCCAAAAGATCTGTGGTAGGCCTGCATGGATAAGCATAGAGCGGACACACTCCTGAATAGTCCTGTTCATGCGCTCAGCCAAACCATTCTGGGCGGGGGTGTAAGGGGCGGTCAACTGACGCTTAATACCCCTGTCATCACAAAACTGCTCAAAATCACGTGAAACATATTCTCCCCCATTGTCAGTCCTAAGGCATTTTAGCCTATACCCAGTCTGGTTCTCAACAAGAGCAAGCCAACGCTGAAAGACTGCCAAGACATCGGACTTTTGCTTTATGGGATAAGCCCACACTTTCCTAGAAAAATCATCAATGAAGGTAACAAAGTACTTCGCGCCACCCATAGACGTACACGGTATGGGCCCACAAACATCTGAATGCACCAAAGCCAAGGGCTCACTCATGCATGGCCTACCCAATTTCTTATGCGTAGACCTATTCTGCTTACCATAAAGACAATGATCACATGAGTCAAAACGTGCATAGTCCAAAGGCGGAAGATACTACAAACTAGATAACATTTTCATTCCCTTCAAAGACATATGCCCCAAATGGGCATGTCAAAGTGATACATGTGGGATAGAGCCCACTGCCAAAACATGGTCTACAAAAGACCCAAATACAACAAGAGGATAGAGGCTGCCAGCCTTGGCACCTCTAGCAAGCACAAGTCTGCCTCTGGTAATCTTCTAGGCAGAATCCCCAAAACAGACAGGAAACCCTGCATCATCCAACTGTCCTACAGACATAAGACTGCGCGTAAGCGCAGGTACATGATGTATATCCCTGAGCAAAAAGGAACTGCCAGTGGAAAACTGTAACAGAATATCTCCACAGCCCACAATATCAAGAGACCTGTCATCTCCAAGTCTGATTGATCCAGATACAGTACGGTAAGAGTGAAACCACTCACGATAAGGCGTCACATGGAAGGACGCACCTGAATCCAATAACCAGCACTGTGCATACATACTAGGTGTCTCAGTTAAGTGTGAGGCATCAGAAGAACTAGCTGCAAGTATGAACTCATCACTACCATCGGAATCCTTGGTTTGCGTGACATTAATTTCTTCAATCTTGACGCTGGGCTTCGCAGGTACTATGTTGTGATCAGAGGACTTCTTATGCACTTTCTCTTTCCCCTTATCCTTGCGCTTCTCATTGCGCAACTCATGACACTGTGGTCTGAGATGGCCCTTTTTCCCACAATGATGACAAGTGACATTAGCGTTGCGCCCACGTGACTTACTACGCGACTTTCCACGAGATTTAGATCGGCCCTTCTGCGAGTCACAGCCATGGCCATGACCACGATCATTCCTGTCATTCCTACCTCTAACTGTCAAAGCATGTGAAACACGAGAGGCATCCAAGTTTTTGCGATTAACCTCTTCCTGCTGCAGAAGAGCACTCTCAACATCATTCAGTTTCAGAGTAGCACTAGAGGCACATAGGGCAGTGCGGAATACATCCCATGACTCATTCAGAGTCCCAAGAAAGAAAAGAGGAGTTACTTCCTCTCCAAAGGTGATATCGTGCAAAGTGAGGTTCTTTAGTATAGCATGGAACTGGCTCAAGTGAGCAGACATAGTTGCATTATCCTTCATGCGCAGATCCATAAGCTGCTTCAACCAGTACATCTGACTCGCCGGACTTTTCTTATCATAAAGATTCTTGATCTTATTCCATAGATCCCATGCACTCTGTGCTTCCTCAAATACATTATAATGTACCTGTTCAGTGAGAGACAATACAATCGTGGACTTGCATAGCTCATCAAGTTCAAGCCAGTCGTCATTGTCCATAGTTTTAGGCTACTCCCCGCTCAACCGAAGTGGCTTAATCTGAGATTTCTGTACCAAGACCTGCCAAATTTGACTCTTCCAATAAGAGTACTTGGTACCATCCAACTTGGTGATGTTAAATATGGCATTATTAGTCGAAGAGGATGCCATAATGCAGGCTGGAAATGCACAGACAATGTAAAACTGCTGGCTGTTTTACTATAGAAAATGCTCAAAATCCACTAAAATGAGCTCCAAATGGTGAGAAAAGTGTGCCAAAAGATGCTGCCCACTTAGTACTAGGTGCGGTACACCAAATCAGGATATTTCAGCATAAAAAATATTGCTCAGTCCACCAATAAATGCTTGCTGTAATAAATTTCAGAATTGCAATAATGAGAGCAAACTGTCCCAAAAACTGGATCTAATGTCAACTAAACAATGCTAGGTCCAAAGCCGGCATAAAGAGGACAAAGCAAAGCCAAATGACAGTGAAAATACATGAGCATAACACCGAGAGATGTCAAATAGCATCTGCCAGTAAGAGGCACACCCCCAGACAATCCAGGCAAAATGTACCTGCAACTGCCAAAACCTGACACAAATAGGTGTCTGCTCAAAGGAAAGCGGATCCAAAATTGAGACTCAGATCATAAGCATCCTGTGAACCAAGACATATAATCAATGCAACATCCAATTGTCAGAGTATAATCCCAAAGTCTCAATACATCTGTAACTGCTCAATGACATAGACTGCTCCAATACATGTAACTGCTCCAATAGCATGTAATCCCTGCTCAAGGTCAAGTAAGCATGCAAGATGCTCCCACTGGCACAAAAGGCGTACAAACGAGCTCAAGGGCTCAAGCAACCCAAGACAAAGTACCAGTGACAAGTGACCAAGTCAATGCGTCATACGCATCCCAAGAGCATGACATACATGAAGCAACTGATGGAAGCAACCAACGAGCAATACATAATCCCAAAATAAGATCTCTGTCAACTCAATGACATCCGATAGCAACCAAGTAAATGATCAAACTGAGTTGGAAATGCTCAAATACATCCAAGGCAAAGCTCCCAATGTCGGTAAAGCATAGACAAACCAAGCGGCATATATCATGACCAAAGCATGTAATGTATGAAGCCTAACTGTCAAGCATAGACATGAGGCATAAGCGGTCAAAGAGCATGCCAAGTCGGTCCAAATGCCAGTGAATACCAACCAAGACGGAGCTTATGCGTAGCTCAAATACATTCCATAGATTCAAACATGAGCTCAAAGTCGTCCCCAAATGTCAGATACATGATGGCAAATCCCAAAGCATACATCCGGTACCAATAGGTAAGTGACAAAGCATCCAAAGTACCTTCAGCCCACTGTTATTACAGCCAAGTTTGACTGTCAAAACTGAGAAATTTCAGCCAATATTTCAGGCCAAAATCATGGCACAATCATGTGCATACATTCCCAAGGCACTAGGCATCATGTAGGCTGCATACGCGCATCAAACAAGGTAACCGAAGTAGAGTATAAGCATCAAATGCCAATGCCAAGTGTGGCTGCCCTATTTCCAGCACTGTATAATAGTAAATGGCAGTCCCAAATCAGCCAATATTTCAGGCCAAAATCATGGCATAATCATGTGCATACATTCCCAAGGCATTCGGGCATCAAGTAGACCGCATACGCGCATCAAATAGCCCAACCGGAATGGAGTGTAAGCAACAAATGCTAATGCCAATGGTGCTGCCCTGTTTTCAGCCTGTTATGAAAGTTTATGACAGTCCCAAATATGAAGAAATCAGCCCCGAATGATCAAGACCAATGTCCAAAGCTTGAATGACATCAAACATGAATTCTAATAGCCCTCTTGATCAAGGTAGAGAGCAAGAAGCAATGGCCAAGTGTGAAGTTGAAGTAGACGAGTGCTAACAGCCTGGAAAAAATGGCGCAATCTGCCCTGTTGGTGCTGAACTTGTTGCTGCTCCACATGGGCTGAAAGGGGGTAATGGGGGGCTCAATAAGGGCCTATCAAATGCCTATGACAAGCCTCTTTGAGCCTTGATAAGTGTAAGGCACAATATGAGGGGAATAAGCTTCAAGGGTTTGAAGCCATGGCTGCCCTTGCTGTTTGCAACCTATAGACTGAAATAAAACCCTGAAAGAATGATCAAATACCTCAGTACCAATGCCTTGAAGGTGCCTCAATAGGCCGGGAAGGTGCTCGGGAAGCTGGGGAGTGACGGGAGCTTGGGGAGATCGGATATGGCTGCCGGGATGGAGATCCAATGCGTGAAGGGAGTCGATGTGAAGGTAGAGAAGCACCGAGTCGAGCTTGAGCAAGAGGAAGCCAAGCTTTGATACCAGTTGAAAGGTGAGAAGGATCGAAGCTTGCACGCGAGCTATGGCGGGAGAGCAAGAGCAAGAAAGAGAGAGACAAGAAATGGGAACTCCAATAGTCACAATGTGTGACCGGGCCTTCCTTTATTTACTAGTCACTAAAATGAATGTAAAGAATAAAGTGACGTGACGGGCGCTCGCCACCTGTAGTGTGCAGTGGCGGGTACTGTCAGTGTAGTAATACACGGGGCGGCACGACGGAGGCGCCTTTACCCCAACACCAAGATGGTGATAAAAGGGGTTGCCATTGACTGGAGTACTTACCTTCTTACGAAGATGGACCAACATTTTGTCAAAGTGACTCGAGGGAATGTTATCAATGCAACTTATGGTTCATATTTATCTGCTTTCTTGACATATTCAGGCCTTAAGAAGGGTGTGATTCCTCCTCCTCCATCTAATCAAGTTCCTCCCCCTCCACCTTCAGAAGATTCAAAAACCCATTGAAATAGAGGATCTTGATTCCCCTCCTCCATTGATCATTCAACGGAAGCGCTTGAAGCGTGTAGCAGAGAAATTCCCCTAGTCATTCCTTCAGTAACAATTCCTACTACCTTTGGAAGTGACCTCCATGTCTACCTCACATGCAACAATTTATTCAGGACACATCGAGAGGGTTCTTTGGAAATATCAGTTCCTTCGCTGAACAGTTTAGTGCCAGGGGATGCCATTCCTTTCCTTTGTAATGACATCCAGAGTTCTATTGAACTCTCAGTGACAGCTTGTGTTCAACAGTTATATGCTTCTTTCTATGAAGAATTGATGCAATCCAAAGACCAGATGCATAAGGCAACCATAGAGTTAGACTCTGCTAAAGACACTCTTGCTGATCTGTTTAAGCAGATGGAGCAGCAGACCCAAATGATTGAGACCCAGAGAGAAGAAATATATTCTTTGAAAATTCAGTTAGCAGAGGCTCAGTCAGAGGTCACTAGAGTTTCAGAAGAGAAAGAGAAACTGTCTAAAGAAGCTCAAGAGTTTAAGATTCTTTTAGATACAAAAATGTCAGCTTTGCAAATTGCTCAGAAGACATTGGAATCCCAAGCTTTCCAGATTAAGCAGTTGCAGGACCAACTAGCACAGTCACGGTCCATTCCTCTAAGCCCCAGTGTTCCTATGATTCCTTCTATATCTCAGCAGGATTTGGCAATCCTCCAGAGATAGGCCACATTATGTCCGTTATTTCAAGATAAAGTGGAAAGATTGTAGTCCAGGATATGGATTTATTATGGTCTACATTTGAGAACTTTTAGGAGTATGTTCCTCCGGACCATTCCTTTTTTGTCCACTATCAGTTTGCAGAAGTTGGCCTTCTATATTAAGCTCTCAACGATGGATCTTCCTCTTCCAAAGGATGGTTGGAGTGGGGCCTAGTCTTCTGATTTGCTGACAGAAGTTGTCCGTATGGTCTTTGAAGATTTTGTGACGACGGATACCATGTTGCTATCCTATATGTATCTAGGAGGTGATCTGTTAATTTCAGATGATGTAGATCTGGCTTCGTATATGGGGGATGTGGTCTTACAAGCTGCCTTATATGTCAACTATTTGGAGTTAAGTATAGATGATATGTTCCAGTGCTATTCTTCTAAAGTGGCTACTTGCCCTGACACGTTGTGGCATTCAATGATTGATTCTGTAGTCCTGAATCAACACTAGAATATAGCTTCTACTTATGTGCAGAGAACTAACCAACTAAGGGTGGATCTCCTAGCTTATCTTTCCAAGAACCATCCATTTGATTCATCCTTCTTTGATACCTACCATCGACGATCTGTTTTAGGTCCGTCTATTCCTAGCTTATTGTATTATCAACAAATGGCCCATCGCTATGATGCTTATTTTTCCCTTTATAAATCCAACTCAGCAACTATCTTACCTCTCCTTTTCCAACCTCAGGGTTTTCCTCAAATTCCAATATTTACCTATTGTTCTTTCATTGAAGATCGAGTCTTTTCCCCTTCTCTGCCATGCCCTTCTCCATCTATCCATATACCTTCTACTTTTCCTGCTTATCAATTGACACCTTTCCTAACTGATTTGCTTAAATTTTCAACCACTCCTTCTTTATCTTATTCCTCATTTTATGATTTTGCCTACCTATCTCTTCATCCTCTTTTACTTATTCCACTTCCATCTCCTGCCACTTCTATTTCTCAAACCCCTCAGTTAATTAGTGGGTATGAAGGATTTGATCAGCAGATTCCGAGAAGAAGAGGATGGAGCTTGACTGATTCTCTCACGAGACCACAGATTAATTGGCCATTAATTCTAGGGGACTGGACAACTGCTAGTCAAGCATACCAAAATTATCTCCATTTTTCTCAACAATATTCACAATCTCTAGATCCTTCATTGAGATTGACAGCCCATTTTGCTTGGTACCTAGCATATATGCATAGGCATTCCCATAAAGATCAAAAGGCCATTCCAAAGCTTTGTATGAATGTCAATGTGAACATTGATTCCCAACAGTTGGATGTCCTATATTTTCATGCCCTTTGTCTACCTAGCAGATACCTTGTTTTGCTAGAATGGATGTGCTGCCTTCAATTCTTTCAGAATCCTCCAAAATCCTTTGTAGATGATTCTTTATCCCTAGATCACTTTCGAAATCATCAAGACTTCAACAGGGATCATCTTCATTGATACCCCTGGATGTATCTTCTGTGCTTCTTAATGAGACAACTTTTGGAGGTGCCATTCAGATGGTTGTGTTTGTGTGTGTGTTGTAATAATTTGTATGTGATGAGTTCGTGCTGGTTGAATAATTTGTTCAAGAGCTCTCTTTTCAACTATTGATGGTGATGGTGGATGGAAAGCCTACGATGGAAAGCTGAAGAACCTCTTATATCATTTACAAATTTGTTATGACTTTTTATTGTTTATCAGATGTGTTAATAAATAATGAAGTTTTCCTTTAGTAGTATTCTTTTCTAGAGATACATGTGATAAGTTGCGGTCGTGGTTTGGAGTGATTGTTGAAGATACTCTAGAAGATTAAATTGAGCTCTTTAGTAAACTTATATTCTTATTTTCCTTAGGTCATGAGGACACTTCCTTTCTAAGTGTGGGGATATGTTGAGAGTGAAAAAAGACTGAATTTTTGATTGATTTTTGTTGTTTTTGAGGTCTAAATGATTGAATTTTGATGGATTTAGAGTGATGTATGGTTGATAATGGAAGTTTTTGAGAGTGTTTTGGATGATATTGATTATTTTTTGTAAGCTCATGATGATTTTTAGTAGAAATATGAGGCTATGTGAAGTTCTGATAGGTTCAGTTGAGGTTCTGATTGGTTCTGATACCTTCTGTATAGCCTCTGTTTTGTTCTAATTTTCTTATGTATGAAGCATGGATTGATGATTGATGGAGTTTGAAATCTTTTGAAAGATTATTGAATATTTTTTGGATAGTTTGGAATGATTTTAGTATGAGTTATGAGGATTTGTTGTTCTCTGATGACCTTTTGTAACCCTCTGATGACCTTCTGTAGAGCCTCTGTCTCTGCTCTGTCTCTGCTCTATTCCTATTCTGTAGATCTCTAGTAAATGTTTTGTAGAATGTATGTGTGACTTTGGAAAAGTTTTCTAACTTTTGGAAAGGATGAATCTAAGTTCAAAATAGCTAAAACAAATGGAAGAAGTAGCTGCTGAAGACTGAAGAGAAGACTGAAGTGACAGTGATAGTAGTGAGCTATGAAGAGACACTGTAGTGGCTTTGGTGCCTCTTCGCATCAGACATACCTCTTGGGAGGTGTATCCACGACCTAAGAAGGATTATTGAGAGTTATTATAGAGTATTGTAGTGAGGAGATGATGTACTATTGAAAGAGAGAGAGAGCCAGAGATAGCCAATTCTATTAAAACGGTGTATCTGTATATGAGAGATTGAGAAAACTATGAAGACATTGAAGATGAATACTATGTGATTGATTTCCATTCAAAAATGGTGTATTCCTTTATATTACTTATTCTATTGATGGATTCTGTGAAGATGTTGAAGATTATGGTTGATTCTATCAAATCCGTGGGAGATATCTACTATGATGCTACATGAAGATTTGTTGTTTTCTTTGTTTTGGTCATCAAAAGAATGAAATAAAAGTTTGTTGATGTTACAAGATAGATTTTCTTGCAGTAGAATCCCCTTTTCCTTGGTGTTCCTCTTGGGGATCTAAGTAGTATAAGAGTTTGGAAGCTATGTTACCTACCAAGCTGGCCAATGAATGACTGGTATGGGACTGGATGAAGCACGAGAAGAGCTCTATAGCATATTACAAAGGTTGCTATAGAGACAAGCATAGGGGGACACATACGTCTATTCGGGAAGGTTTGATGGAGTTAACTCTACTCAGGTGGAGCTATAGTAGTTGGAGGAAATAGTTAGAATGTAGACCCACAATTTGTTAGAAGCATGGGGGGTTCACTCATAGTAAAGAAGACATGTCACCTGCGTGCAAGGACTTCTAAAAAAATCCCTATTTATGAAGCTTGTAAGACTAATATATCCCCCTATTTAAGCTTATAAGATATATACATGCATGACTTTTTATGTATCCCCTTTCTTAAATGTAAGTCTTCATAGAACATATACTAACTTTCTTTTTAAAAGTTGGAATTATCCTAATAAATTAAAAGTATCAAAATGGTCATATCTCAAAGTGATTTATGTAGTGGCACTTGGATTCTACTTACTAGTGAAAACATTTGCTTATCTGTGACACAAGAAGTGAGGCATTCTCTTTTTGCAAGTCTAAAGTGCTCATGCTCAAGCTGGCAGATGAAGGAAAAGAACCTTGAGCTGCAAAGGACGATGATCCAAAGTTGTGGTGGAAGGAGAAACAACACTCGATGCTTATTCATATTTTGCTAATGTTTTTTTTTTTTGTTAGAAACCTTAGGTTCAATAACCCTACTATGTGAGGGTTTAGGGTTTTAATCTTACTTGTCAAGGTCTCTTGTATGCCATGGAGAAACCAATCTATGGAGAGAGGTGATCAAATGCATCCCCCCCTTCTTTTTTCCTTCTATCCCCTCCTTAAATTTAAGTTCAATATAAGAAATTAAGAGGGGTATACCTCTAATGTATATGCTTAAGTATCCCCTTCCAAAAACCCCCCTCCCTTACACTCACGTGATACCATACAACATCTATAGTGAACACCCTCGGGTTAGAAGTTAGTGATGCTCCCACTATCTTTCCATCTTGTGTCCCTCTAGGAGGGAAAGCTATGCCATCAGCTTGGTCTTTTAGTGATTGGATTTGAGAGGGAGGATATTCCCAAGACTCTATTCCTAGAGAAAGATCAGGGTCTTGCTTGGATGACCTCCTTGATGACAAGGCACCTATAGGGTCCCTCTTTGATTAATAGCCATGGCATTGTTTCCTGTTACCAAACCTTGCTTGAAAAGGGACAAAACCTCAACACGTGAACTTGACCCCCCGCCTTGGTCATCAAGCAACAAGATACTGTAGCTGATTCTATCCTAACATAACTACAAAGCATGAAGGTGACATGAGACAACTTATCAAAATCTTAACATGATGCCTAAAATTTTGACTTTTAGCCCTAAGCAAGACAAGTCTTTAGGGTTTGGGGGTGAAAAACCATAAAATCTACTTGATAATTTGGCCATTAACCCTCAGATTTTCAGTTTTCTACTTCCGCACTTTCAAGGTTCTTGTAGCAATGTCTCAAGTTAATCAAACTGGATCCACCAAATTCATCCAAGTGCAATAACCTTCTTTTGAATAGAATCTTTGCAAACTAGTCTTGTTTCTCCTTGAATTTTTTTGGGATAATCAATTACTAGAAGGTTTATAGCCTATTGGATGTGATCCAAATGTTTGCATTTGCTTTTCTAAAAAAGCCTTTGCTCCCAAGGGCTCCTCCTCCAAGCATTTTGCTCATCCAACCTACCTTGAGATGATCGAAGGCCATTTCCACCCTCAAGGATAGGACTAGATCCCCAACCAACATGCCATAGTTGAATTCCTTGAGGACACTACCCTTCCTTCTAACTACTAAGGAAACTAAAGTCAAGCCAAAGAAGCCTACATCCATGTGAAAAGCTATGGTGGAAAAGCCGAAACCAAAAGCCATAAAGCCAAAGAAGGTAGCAAGTAAGTCTCCAAAGAAAGTAAAGGGCTCAGAGGTGTTGATGCATGCTGGAATAGGCAACACCTCCAATCTAAGACCAAAGGCCACAAAGCCAAAGAAGGCAGCAAGTAAGTCTCTAAAGAAAGTAAAGGGCTCAAAGGTGTTGAAACATGCTGGAATAGGTGACACCTCCAAGTTAAGACCAAAACCTATGGTTGTAGCTAGGGCAAAGCCTGTAACAAAGCCAACAAGCCTACCGCCACTGCTAAGAAGAAGGCATCCCCTTCCTAGAAGCCACGATAGTTCCCTTGCTTCCTTGTTGACATCTGTCATATAATTGATTTGATTCTTTTAAGAAGCTGCTAAGCAGGGAGAAACTAGAATCTATGTAGGTACCTTAGTAGTCTTCTACCTTAGAAACAAAGGCATCCAATGTGCGGCCCTACTCGATGGTTGTCAACCTCCTCCCTCCAATGCCTAGAAAGGCCTTATATGATCCAAACATCCTATAGGATGAAGTCCAAAGAGAAGTTTCATAACTATACACTCCTTGAAAGCTTCAAGAAAGGGATAAGAAGAGCTCTTTTGGAAAAGTAACCATGGTTAAAACTCTCTCCAAAGTCCACTAAGCCTTCTTTAACCAAGAACCCTAAAATTTACCTCAAAGTTAGTGAAAAGTTGCTAAATTTGGTATGAGTACCTCCAACTTGTCCATGGCTATTGTGAGATCTCCAAGAAAAGCTACTTGCTGCTTGTGGTACTTCATTAAAGTTTCTTACAGCTCCTAACCCTATTAGACTTATATGACTAGGGTTTTTTTGTTTTTTAAAAATAAAATGTAATTAGATATGAGAAAAGAGAAAGAAGAAGGGACCAAAGACTCAGGCTCTGATACCAACTATAATGAAGGATGTTGAGAGGAGAGAGAGAATGAATAGAAGAGAGAGAAAGAGAGGAAGAAGAGGAGAGAGAAAGATTAGGAGAAGAGAGAGAAAGATAGGAAGAAGATAGAGAATGCTAAGAAGAGGAGATAAATGGGAGAGGAAGCCATGAAAGCTAAAGGAGAAGAACTTCCTTCAAACTTGAGTATACGTTTCGTAGACTCTATAACGGTAATGTATTTTGTTCACTTCCTTATTGGTTCATACTCACTATCAAATTCAATATGAAGATGATAGAGAGGCCTTTTACTAGAGCTACAGAGATCATTGGATGACTAATCCATAGCTAAGGATGTGATTAGAAAATTGGATTGAAAAAGTATGCAAATTAGAAACAAGAAGGAAAACAAAGAAAAAACTAGTAAGGATGGGAAAGAAAGAAGAGAGTGAGAATGGAGGGAAGTAATCAAATGTCTAACAAAATTCAAATTGAATATTAGTTTTCACTTTAATGAGGATGAGTAAGATCTTGATTATGACAATCTTTGTCACCTTTATGGTGGCCTAGATTTCTAGGTGTGATGTAACCACGAGAATATCGCGACAATGACTTATTAACAATTTTTGATATATTTACTTTAAAAAATATAAAAGTTTTTAAAAATAAAAAATAATTTTATTTTCTAAAATATTTTCTCTCTCTAGGATCACTTAAAGGGCATTTTTGAGACCTCAAATCTCCCCTAATGCATGTTTTGGAATGAGCAAGATGTGAGACCAAGAGATTAATTCATTAGCATTCCATCTCTCTCAAGCATTATAATACCTACTATTCTACCATATGCTAAGAATATAAGCACTTTAGGTGAATCAATTTTTCCATTGTCCCAAAAATGAAACCAAAATGTTTGCCTCTATGAGAGCTTAATAATGAGACATCATACAAAGACTCTTAATGTTTCAAGGGTGCATTTTATGTCCAACTATCTCTCACATACTTGACTCACACTCTTGATCTAGCCATCCAAGGTCTCTCTCTCACTTCTCATGAGACAAGAAAGTTAGATATTTAAGGGTGTACTAGACTCATCTACTTGCCTTTGTAAAGAAGAGGAAATGTAAGTACCTAAGGAATATAGGGGGAAATACCGGCTACATGGCTAGGTATATAAGATGTATGGGGTTTCATTTTTGAGCCATTAGTTAATATGAATACCCTATCATCTTCAAGAAGAATCTTGATCTTTGGTTAGATGGCAGGCTATATCCTAAAGATCCTAGCAAAAATAGCACTCCATCTTTCTATAATAGCTCTTTATTGTTGAGGTTCATTGGTGATGGTTATAATGGGTTTCTAGGCTATACACTCAACTTGGTTGTAGAAAAGGATGTCCTCAAATTGGAGAACCATCTTTTATCAAAACATAACAATGAGTTACTACAAAAGTTAGAAGGCTATCAACAAAGGATTCATTTGTTGGAGAAATGTATCAAATCTTATCAACGAAAGCAAACTATTTTAGAACTTCGAAATCGACAAAAGTGTAATATCTCCACACAATAAAAGTTAGTTGGTTAGTTCGAAAGTTAGTTAGTCAATTAATAAGTTAGTAAGATTACTAACTAAAGACTAACTAAGGTAAAAACTAACTAACATTAATTATTGATCATTTTTATTTAATTTAAAATATTTTATTTAGAAAAATCAAGAGTCATAAATTCGATATTTTTCTCGGATTGGCAAGGACCGTAGCCACCCTTCACGTAAATTACAACGTGAACGAGACTTATGAGTTATATTAATCACTAGGTTAATGTGTATAGTTTGGATGGTCCAAAAACATTAGATTTTGGGCAAAGCTAGTATATTTTAGATATTATCCTTTTAAAAAAGATATGGAGATTTTTAGAACTGGATGTCATTTAAAAGAAAAGACAAGTGATATTTTAGTTAGTTTGGAGATTTTATAAAAAGAAAAAAATAAAGAGAGAATTTGTGAAATCGCGCGCGCCGCGATCGCAGTACACAGATAGTGGACAACACTTCGAACAGAGAAAAGAAGGAGTGAACTGAGAGCTTTCTAACCAAATGTCCTGGCATTTTACCCCCCTTTCGGAGCCAATGGAACCATCAGATTTATGATCCGAGCATCAGATCACTGATCTTTCCAAGATCCCCCTCCACAAAGAGCTCCACTTCTCAACCACAAGTCCTCTTCTCTAATTCACTATAAATATGAGGCATGGGAGAGGCATAAGAAGCATAAGGAGACCCCGAGAGGCTACAAGAGAGAGGTAGAGAGGAGGATACTCCTCCAAGAGATTGTGAGGAAGAGCTTGAAAGAGAGCTTGAGAGAGAGAGAGAGAGAAGAGTCACCCCGAGAGGCTGCAAGGAAGAACATTAGCTCAATTCCCTCTATCTCGATCCTCGACTTAACCATCTTCTCTTACGATCTCCCATCTTCAATCTATTCCACCTTCTTAATCTTTTGAGTCTACTTGCGGACGATGGCCTCCAAGCGAAGAATGTCGCGTGCGAATGACAATCCTGCAACCAGCAACAAGGCTTCGGGCAAAGGCATCACTGTCAATCCAACTGTGGTTCCGGTCGTAAGTAATGTATTTTCAAATTGATAGATGCTTGTTTTGACTCTCGTATGAGATACATTAGACTCCATACTATTGCACGAGTATAGGTCATGGGAAAGGATAAATTTCATCTCACCTACTCGGAAGATGGAGTTTGTGAAGTGCATATATCAAGGGAAGATAATTGCGCCTAGTTACATATGACTTATTTGCTAGTAGAGCAATTACAAGGAAGAATTAGTCAAGCGTTATGAATGGCATAGTTGTCAAAAGAACGACATTAAAAGATTGGGCATACAAGTGCAAGACTAAAGTATAGTCAAGGGTTATAAATAGCATAATTGCTAAAATAATATGACATTAAGAATCATGAATAGAGAAGTACTAGTTTAAAGTTTAGATACTTCAAAAGTACTTAGCCTAAGAGCCCAAATATTAAGAAAAACTAGATTCTAGCTCAATGCATGGCCTATTGGAGTCTAATTACTTGAGATCATCTCGCACTTATCTTATCAAGTATTTACACATTATGCCTATAACATGTTTGATATATGAGGATAATTTTCTAGTTGCCTCATGACTTGACTAAGAGCTAGTATAAGAAATTGATCATAAGGGTTAAAGCTAGGATGTCTTGAGATCCGTTGGATAACGATGACTTTTGCCAATCCAAATTCAGGGTTGGGTTATCGATCAAGGTAAGTGACCTATAGAACTTACATCATGAATAGTGTTTGAACCCTTAACATATGCCCTAGCCGAAGGAAGGAAGTGTTAAGAACATTTTTGCATAGTATTGCTCTTAGATCCCAAGGGGGAGAGCAAATATGCAATGGAAAATATTATATCATCTACTCTTGCATTGTTTTGGAAAGAATGCAATTGGTTTTATTGGTTGATTGAACAATATCCTAGATGCTTTTACATTCAACTGTTTGTTAGTTGTTGTTTGGATGATTATTCCAAGTGCTTGTGATTTATGGTAAATGCATGGCAAGGGTCTGTGATGACAAGTCGCCATGGGAATAAATGAATGTTTTCTTGGAAAATGATATTAGGCTGAATGCCTTGTTTGTGCTTGATTCTTAAAGGATTTAATTAAGGAAGGATATATTGTACGGGTGGATCACCTCCATGGTCGCACCGTGTATTAACCCGAGAGGGCACTGCTCGATTCATGGGCCGAAGGTCGAGTGGTGAAAAGGCCAACCACAGGAATGATGTTTTGCTCATAGACAGCTTGCAGGTCAGTTGGAGCTCTGGACACCCCTTGCTAGGTCTAGAATGGAGTTGAAGATCTCCGTGGCCCCCAACATCTGGGCATGTTGGGAGATCCTATTCTAGATAAAGGATTGAGTTTGTGGTGCCATGTGAATTGGACCAGTTACTTCTGCAGGGCAGAAGGGATACTTCTGTTGGACAGAAGCAATACATAATTTCTCCTGAATGGTTGGGAGACAAGGATTAACTTGAAGATAAGTTAAGGAACTTGTTTTATCTTGTTTGTCAATAGATTGCTTTGCTCTGCTTTTGTGTCTGTGCTATAAGTTATGCAAACGAACCCTGTTCCCTAAAAGGCTTAATTAATGAAGCTGGCTTTAAGTGTCACACATAAATGTGGTAGGACCTAATTAGAAAACTAAAGCTATTAAGGAAAGCGGGTGGGCGGAACCCCCAACGGGTCCGTCCTACGGCAGGGTGGTCCCAGAGAACTGGGAGGCTTCTCACAAGGTTTACCGTCTTCGACCTTAGAAATTGTTAGGATAGAACCTCGATTCATGCCTTTTTAGGGGACCGGAATGGGACTATGCCCTATGGGCAGAGAGGTTGAGCAATGCATCCCTCTCATTTTCCATTCTCTTTGAACCAAGTGCGGTATGGATCTGCTTCGGATTGGGTATCTCTGCGTAAAGTAGGATGTCCAAAACCCGACGCTAGAATGCTAACAGGAGACCTTGACAACTAGGAACCCGAATTTCAGGTCGATCCTAGTGGATTCGGTCGTGAATGTTCCGTTGCGAGGCAGATTCGGAAAACCCTAGGCGACAAAACTCGGAACATTCTCTGGGAGTGCCGGGCAGCGACGCTTAGATTCGTTTCTCGATAGACTACTGAAAGAGTGCCTGGAAAGCCGATGGGCGGGCACCCCACAAAAAGGCTCTTAAAAACTTTGAGAGTCTTAGACGAGGAGGAGGTCATTGTAGTAAAAGAATCCAAGTAGCAAGGTACATTTTTGTTCCACTTTAAAAATATGAAATATGACTTTGTTTATAATTAATTATATTGATTTGTGATGTTGATTTTGTTTAGGTATCTTCTTCAATCGAATGTAAGTGAAAGAGATTCTTTCAAAGCATCTCAGTTTTATAATCGTCTTCTTCCTTCAGTAGTTTCAAAAGATATTTTGGAGAAGAAGAAATTTAAAAAGGCAAAGAAACAATGCTTGGAGTCATTTATAAAGGATCTCTCTTTGGATACTGAGTTAGTGCAAAAGACACTAGATAATACTGGTATCAGTTGAGATGCTTATATACAACTTTTCCAGCTTTTACAGTCAAATATGAAGCAAGGACAAGTACGTAATTGCATACTTCCAAGGCCATCTGTGATTAGAACTATTAGATGGAGAGTGAATAACAAGGTAATGGAGATTCTGGGTGAGCCTTTCCATATCAAGGCTAGCTTTAAGGGCAAGAAAAATGAAGTTGAGGCACAAGGAGTGGCTAAATTTGTGGTTAAACTTGATGAAAGTGAGATTCTAAAATGTACAAAACTAGAGAGGGTCTCTATTACCTTGATGAATAGAGCACTTTCATCATATCATTATAATCACTCAATATCATTCAGTGTTCAATCGGAACACAACATCTTGTGGCTAGGAGCATTCGAAGTAGATACATAGGATTTTGATATATTGTATTGGGTTTTTCATCAAGCACCAATACATGATGTTATTAAGAGACAACAAGAAAGTAAATGTACGTACAATGTATCAAAGGGAGCCAACTCTAGATATACCCAATGAATTCCCTGAAACTAAAGACTCTTCTGCAACAATAGAGTCAGACTAAAAGATGTTAATGGTTTCTTGAAACCCATCTTTTTCCATCTCTTTGTCTAGTTTGTAACCATTCAGAATATATGTGCTTTACACAAGAGTTTAAATACCCCTCTTTTCTTCTTTGGGTAATAGTGGATATAGTCCTTGCCAAAGATGATGTATTACATGATGCGATTGTGTCTTTGAGCTTGAATTTGTGCCAAATTTGTCTACATAACCATTGAAAGACCTCTAATAAATTGTTTGCTTTATATCTTTCACCTCCATGTCTTGTGTGTCTAAAGTATTTTGTTCGATAATGTGATTTTTCCATACTTGGGTTGACCAAATAGATAGAGATCCATATTTCTTGATAAAATATGGAGCATGGTTGTATAAAATATACTACATAGTTAACAAATAAATAAATTCAATTAGAAAATCCTATATGAGTCAGACAATAAAGAGACATACATATGCAAACTTCTTACCATATAGTGAGTGAACTGTTGATTACCCCAAGCTTCTGACATTGCCTTTTTAAAAAGGTTCAATTGATTTTTGAAGTCTTTGAGATCATCATCATTCCACTCTGTTTTATCACAATACAAAGAATACTTTGTCTAGTGTTTCCCAAACATTGGCTTTTCTATTCCGAGCTTGTCCATTGTTAACATGATCCTTAATTGCATTATGTAGGCACTTCCATTGATTGTATCTAATAGTTGAGCCACCATTGTCTAGGAACCTTCTGGCCTTCACTCCACTAATAGATGGCTTTTTGGGGACACAATTGCCATCCTTAGACTTTTGAAGATCTGGTTCAATAACAACATTACCACCATGCAAACCAATTGTAGTTAAGTCTTTTTCAATCTTTGTTATAGCATCTGTTTTAGTTGATAATGGCTTCAGCTTCCATGCAAATCCTACATAAAGATGAACAAGCTTTTCAATTATCCTACAAAGTGCATGAAGTGTATAGATATGGGCATTCACTAAAGGAATATGTAGGACTCCCTTAAACTATGGATCCTTGTTGTGCCTAGAGGGAGCTCTATTCCAATTGCTTGAGTGCAAGCCGTCTAGCTTATCTTCAAAATAATCAGAAAGGGGTAAAATGGATGGAAGATCTTAAAGTTGTCAAGATCTATCTATTTCATGAGGCCAGTGTAAGCTCAACCCTATATACTAAAGGCAAGAAGATCAAACTAAACCAGTATATCTATGAGGAAGTTACGAAAATCCTTCTAGTTGACAGAATAAAATTCATAGGTTGCTCTAGCTGCCGCAACTACAAAAAAGATGGATTTCCTAAACTCCCTCAAAAATATAGATTCCTAGATATCTACTCTTCGAATCCAAGTTACTTCATAAAGAATGTATTAGAGTGCCATACTTAGATTGTAGTAGGGAATCCTTTCCAGAAAGAAAATAAGATGAGCCTGCGAGCCATCTGAATAATGCATTTCTTTCCATCCGATTACCTTGTACATCTGTTGTAATAAAAGATTGATTGATACTTTATCAATCAGAGAAATAATGCAACTTTAATTTTTTTCTTGAAACCTCTGAAATTGCAATTTAAACTTTAGCAATGGGAAGAGAGTTTTATTTGAGAGTTGTTTCAATAAACTAAGCGAGAGATAATTTGAGTATTGAATTCTATTATTGACACTATACAAACTTTGTAAAATTTAACTTGCGAATTGCTAAAAATTTCCAAGAATCTCACATCCACAATAATTCCCAACAAAGCTCAAGAGAAAAGAAATCTTTTGAAGCAAGTCAAACCTCCGGAGCTTAACAAGAAAGGCAAAAATGTGGAAGCCGATGCAGAGATTTGGATTGAATCTATGGAAGATTATTTTATTGCTGTTGGAACTATCCCAACCAACCAAGCCATGATAGCTAAGCTAAAATTAATTAGTGAAGCTCGACTTTGGTGGAAGCAGTGGTGTCAAGATCAAGGTGTTGCTAAAAATACCATTACTTGGGATTTGCTATAAGAAGCTGTAAGAGGAAGGTATTTACGTCCAACTTATTGCACCCAAAAGATGAATGAGTTCTTCAATTTGAAGCAAATGGGACTGACCTTGGAAGCATACTACTCCAAGTTTGTTTCTCTTCTTAAATATGCACCCCCCCATGGATATTGTTCAACAAGTGTCCAAGTTCTACAATGGGCTAAATTATCCTTTGAACACTCGTTTGGAATCAATGTGCCCCATAGACCTCCATGATGCCTTGATTCGAGCTGCTCCTATTGTGTGGGAAGTACAATCAAAGCCTAACAACAATAAGTTATGGAGCTACAATAATTAGAACAAAGGAGGATTCAAAGGTCAAGCAAAAAGAACCCAATGCCAATTTTACCAAGGTATTACCCAGGAAAATAGGGATGGTCTTAGGTGCTTCCACTGTAATGAGACAAGACATTTTAGGAGAGATTATCCAAAGCTTGGTAGAAACAATCACCAAGGCCAATTTCGAGGTCAAGGCAGAGCTGCCCAAGGCTGTGGTCAAGTAGCTATGGCAAGAGGAAGAACATCAAATATTACCCTAAAAGAAACTAATAAGGAGGAAGACCCTACTATGGAAGAAGATATTGAAAGAGCAACTGCTCATGCTGCATTCCACAGGAAATGACCAAATCGTCAAAATTCGGTAATACAGACACCGGCTAGTCACCAAGGTAAATCATTTAAAGTTTTGATTGACTATGGAAGTACACACTCATTTATTTCACCTGTGTGCTAATAAGGTAGGAATAGATACAGTAAATGCATCAAAGCTGCTTGTGGAATTAGCAAATGGAAAGGAAGTACTTTCTACACAGCAAACTGCCAAGGTAGAGTTTAACCTAGAAGAAAACCTTTCAAGTATGAGGTTTAGAGTAATGAACTTAGGAGCCTATGAATGTTTACTAGGAATGGATTGGCTGATTCCCAATGATGCTCATATCCATTGTGGAAAAGGTTAGGATCTGAATGGTGAAATAGCAACTACACAAGGTAAAACTGGGAAATCTAAAGTTCAATTAGCAAAAGCTTCTCGAATTGTGAAAGGCTTGAAGAAGGGATTACCTGTTTACTTGATCAAGCTTGACAATATAAATCAAGATGGTCAAGCAGAAGAAGAACCATCCTAGTTAAAAGAGTACACCGACACATTTCCGGAAGAGCTAACTGAGTTACCTTCAGAAAGAGAAGTTGATCATGAGATCAAACTTGCTCTAGGAGCCGCTTCAGTGGCAAAGAGACCTTACAAAATGTCTATTCCTGAAGCCATCAAACTAAAATAGCAACTCAAGCAACTGCTAGAACAAGGGTATATTCGGCCTAGTAGTTCACCATGGGGAGCCCCAGTATTATTCCAAAAGAAGAAAGATGGAACTCTCTGTCTTTGTATCAACTACCGAGGGCTAAACCAGGTAACAGTAAAGAATAAGTACCCAATCCTAAGGATAGATGAGCTTCTTACTCGTCTACAAGGAGCAAAGATCTTTTCTAAGATTGATCTTCGGTCAGGATATTATCATATTAGAGTCAAGAATGAAGATATTCCAAAGGCCGCCTTCAACACAAGATACGATCATTTCGAATTCATCGTGATGTCATTTGGGTTAACAAATCTCCAGCTACCTTCAACAGGTTAATGCAGGACATTTTTAGACCTCATCTTGATGATTTTGTTCTTTTATTCTTTAATGATGTCCTAACTTATTCTAAGGAGGAAGAAGATCATGAACCACATCTTTGCATTGTCCTAGAGATAATGAGAACACACAAGTTGTATGCTAAGAAGAAGAAGTGTGCCTTCTTCAAAAGGAAGTTTGAATACTTGGGATTCATAGTGTCTGCTCAAGGTATATCAGTAGATCCTGCCAAGGTCATGTCAAGATTGTGGGAGAGAAAGAAGGAGTCTCACTTGAAGCTTTCTTGCTTGCACAATGGGGGAATACACACAAGGGTGGAGGCTGAAAACAGTTTTCCTCTTCTTAGTTGTGTAAGCCAAAAGAACTCTAGTACAAAGAAATAGAAGAACCCTATATATGGGTCTCAAACCAAACTCAACTAACTAAGGTGGCATACTAACTGAGCCACGAACTAGAGTAGATAAGGATAGCTATCATGTAGCTATTATTCATGGGCGGTGTACCAACCGCGTCTGCAACTGAAAAGTCGGTGACATAAATACACAACGGTCACCCTGGCGTATCACGAGTGGAGCTCGATATCTCAACACTCCCCCTCGAGCTCAATCCCAATTCCTGCACACCAAGCAGGTCTCTGAACTTCCGCAGCTTCTCTGCGCCCAATGCCTTCGTGAATATGTCAGCTACCTGATCCTCTGTGCTGACATAAACTAGATCAATAAGACCTAGTAAAACCCTCTCTCGCACATAGTGATAATGCACCTCAATGTGCTTTGTTCTAGCATGATAGACTGGGTTATTTGCCAAGTGTATACTACTCATGTTGTCACAATAAATGACAACTGGCCCATCTGTAGACTGATGCATATCATAAAGTAGCTTATGCAACCAAGCTACCTCACATGCAGCCATTGCTGCACCCCTGTACTCGGCCTCTGTGCTCGATAAGGCAACTGTAGGCTGTTTCTTGCTACTCCAAGTGACTGCAGCACTCCCAAAAGAGAACACATATCCACTGGTAGATCGTCTATCAAAAATGCTACCAGCCCAATCAGCATCAGTGTATCCATGCAACTGTATCTGAACCCCAGTCTCATAAAATAGTCCATACTGCAATGTGGACTTCACATACCTGAGTATGCGTCTAGCCGCATCCAAATGCGGTTTCCTTGGAGCCTGCATAAACTGACTTACCAATCCAACAGCATAGCTCAAATCTGGCCTGGTAATAGTCATATAAATCAAACTTCCTACTATGCGTCTGTACATAGTAGGGTCTTCTAGAAGCTCACCTGTATCTGTGCTCAGCTTCACATTCTGCTCCAAAGGAACTGAAATAGGCTTATAGCCTGTCATCCCATATTTGGACAGCATGTCCAATCCATACTGCCTCTGCAAGAGCTGTATCCCACTTGGTGATCTGATCACCTCAATGCCCAAGAAATAACGCAGCTCTCCCAAATCCTTCATCTCAAACTTCTGCTTCAATAGCATTTTCACATGAAGGATATCTTCATCACTGTCACCTGTCATAATCAAATCATCAACATAAATGACAAGTAGCATAATACCTTTCTCTGTTTTTCTCACATAAAGTGAGAAATGTGCCTTGGAAATCTGAAAGCCAATAGTGACAAGATACTGTCCTATCTTGTCAGACCATGCTCTGGGTGCTTGCTTCAAGCCATACAAGGCTTTCTTCAACCTGCAAACAAACTCAGGATGAACATCATGCACATAACCTGGTGGCTGCTCCATATAGACCTCTTCTTGCAAATCACCATGCAAGAAGGCATTCTTTACATCCATCTGATGTAAAGACCATCCCTTTGATGTAGCCATAGCAATGACCGCTCTTACAATTGCCATCCTTGCAACCGGACTGAATGTTTCTTCATAGTCAATGCCATATGTTTGTGCATACCCCTTGACTACTAATCTTGCCTTGTATCTGTTCACAGAACCATCTGCATTGTGCTTCACCTTATAAACCCACTTACAGCCAATTGCATTTTTACCTTTAGGCAAAGGTACCAATTCCCATGTAGCATTTGCTTCCAAGGCATCCATTTCTTCATCCATGGCTTTCTCCCATTTTTCTTTTCCCATGGCTTGCTCAAAAGAAGTGGGTTCTGGTTCCTGTATCACTTTGACCATATATGCATAGTGAATGGCTGTAAATCCATCATATTTCAGCCTATCCACAGGATACCTAGCTCTCGTAGACCTGCGCAAAGTAGGTTCACTCCCAAGTGCTCTCAAAACATCCCTGGTCTTCCTTACTCCAGGTGTAACAATAGAAGGAATACCCAACTCATCATCAATGCTCTGTTCTGAGCCACTGGATTCACCATCCACATAAGAGTGACCTGCATTCACATCAAACATGGGCTGATCAACCTTCTCTTTTCCTTTTCGTGATACCTGCATACCACTATCTGCATTACTTTGAGAAGATTCTCCTGATCTCAATCTACCTGTCCATGGCGAAGAATGTGAACCACTGCTAGAGGACACTCCAGGTCCACTAATATTTTGTGACTGCTGCTGTGAATTCTGTGCATCTACATCATCAATCACATTTACTGGTTTATACCAGCTACTCATCTCATCAAAAACAACATCTCTGCTCACTGTAAACTTACGAGTAGAAGGGTTATAGCATCTATACCCTTTTTGCTGCAGAGAGTAACCAATAAAGATGCACTTCTCAGCTTTTGGATCCAACTTGGATCTCAACTCATCTGGTACATGTACATAGGCAATGCAACCAAAAATTTTCAAATGAGAAATATCTAGTTTCCTACCAGTATACCATTCCTCTGGAGTCATTCCATGTATTGCTGCAGTGGGAGTCCTGTTCATTATGTAGACTGCTGTAGCAACTGCTTCAGCCCAATAAAAATCTGTCAAGTCTTTTTCATTGAGCATGGCACGAGATACCTCTCCAATATGCCTATTTTTCCTTTCTGCAATTCCATTTTGTTGTGGGGTATGACTGCATGAATATTGCTGCTTTATGCCATGCTCCTACAGGAACCTTGCAAACTCATTTGAGAGGTACTCTCCCCCTCCATCTAACGTTAGGCATTTTATTTGCAGGCCTGTTTCTTTTTCAACCATAGCTTTAAGAGTTTTGAAGTGCCCAAAAACTTCACTTTTCTTTTTCATAAAATACACCCAAACTTTTCTGCTATAGTCATCAATAAAAGTGACAAAATAATGATAGCCTCCAAGAGATGCAGCTTTAGTAGTCCACACATCAGAGTGGATTAATTCCAATGGCTTCTCACTCTCTTGAACATGTCTAGGAAATGGTTTCCTTGCCTGTTTTCCAAACCGACAGGCTTCACATACCTTATGCATTTCTGCAACCTTGAATTTGGGCAATCCTGCAACAATATTTTGGGCCTGCATTGATTTAAGTCGTTGTACATTAACATGACCAATGCGTTTATGCCAGATATCAATATCTGCAACTACATCGGTCCCATGTGCAAACATTGCTGCACTCAATTCAGGCATGTCTGCATCCAACGTAAACATTCTGCCCTTCTTCTTTCCTTTTGCTGTCAAGCGACCTTTATTTTTCATATCCTCAACAAAGCATCCATGAGGATTAAATCTGACCTGCAATCCCTGCTCAACCATTTGACCAACAGAAACCAGATTCTTGGTGATATTCGGGACATGAAATACATCGGACAGGTATTTCTTTTTCCCATCCTGCATAGACAAAGGAATTTTTCCAATCTGCACAATAGGATGTGCAATATCATCACCAGTCTCCACAAATCCTGGTTTTTCCATTTTTCTTGCATCCTCCATCCATTCTGCATGACCTGTCATGTGGTTTGATGCACTTGAGTCAACATACCATACACCATTGCTTTCTTCTGCACTTGTCACAGAATTGTTCATGTGCTGCACCATAAAAAGATGCTCATTTTTGTCATCACCCTAAAAAATTTAACTAACGTTAATAACTAACCAACATTAAATATAAATAAATAAATAAAACCGAGAGTCGTAACTCGATATTTTTTATGAATTAATAAGGACCGTAGCCACCCTTTATTGAAGTTACAATGTGAACAAGAGAGATGAGCTATATTAATCACTAATGTTAATGTGTATAGTAAGGATGGTATAACATGTCCGCTCGACCGCTTGTGGGACACGTCTTAGCAGCCCATCGGGAGGAGGGTCTAGAAAGCTTCGCTTGGCACTCGCAAGGAATGTCATAGGGTTTGCGATCCAGGTCTTCCCGAGTCTGCCCCGAGTGGAAGTGTCCGGCCGTTCCCACTTAGGATCGACCTGAAGTCAGGGTTCCTTTCCTATCAGCAAGGTCTCTAGGAAGTAGCTAGCGTCGAGCTCCAGATGACCCACTTTGTGTAGGAACAACAGAGTCGAAGCGGATTCATGCTGCACTTGGTTCATGGAGAGTGCGAAATAAGAGGGATGCGAAGCTCAACCTCTCTGCCATAAGGCATAGTCCCATTCCTTTCCCCTAAAACAACATAAATCGGGATTCTAACTCTACTGATGCTAGGTCTTCATAGTCTCATTATCTCGTCTTTTGAGAAAAGTTCCTAGCTAACCGAGACCACACTTTCGTAGGACAGACCCAAGTCACGTCCACCACACTTTCCTCAGTTTGCTTAGTTATCTAATTACATACCACATTATGTTTGACATGCAAAAGCAGCTTCCTTAATTAATCAATTTAATCACTGGTTTCTTCACGTAACTTAGGCACTGACACAAAAACAATGTCAAGCAAGTTCCTTTTTCTCAAATATTTGTTATTTATTTATCATAATCCAAGAGTACATCAAGTATCATGCTCGAAGGCTATCCCAGCAATCTATAGGATTGCTACTCCAAGTTCCACCCATTGACTAGTACACAGGCCTCAAGATCCCATCTCGAGTCACGTTGGCCTCTTGTGCGGGATCCAGAGACAAGGAATTTACAGTCAGAGCCTCCCCTAGCACCCAAGCATCCTCCCACTCCAAGCAGCACCCACGGAGAGACCTCTCATAGCAGGTTAGGTCCATATACCCAGTGTAGCTAACAACCCCCTTGGACAGGGCCAGGCAGACAGTCGGAGGTAACTGTTCTTGCCTCTCCCTCCAGGCTTTTAACCTGAAGCATTAAGTATTTTTCCTTGAATTAGTTCCTTGAACAAAGGAGATCAAATAATATACCTAAGTGTACAATCACGAACATTTTGAAGGCCGTTTGTATGACCAACTGCTAAGGTGTGACTCCTTTTTCCCAGATGCTCCATGCATGGAAATAATAATACTCATTTTTCCTGGATCCTAGTCCTAAGGATTTTTCTTCTTCTAGAAATAATATAGATTATGCTTAGTCAACATTAATTATAAAACCTAGGATATTTAAAAGAGCTTGGGTTTGATTCATGATTGTAGGGCCATTTGTTGCATTGGTCACTCCGCTCACCTCTCCTACATTACTGGTATCAATGGTAGCTTTGGTACTTACACTTCCCGTGACTCTCTTTTTGGGAGCCATTTGCCATGCGGAGTTTGGATAGTCCTAACCTTAATGGGCCTTCAAGACGACAGGCTCGGGAAGGAAAGGTCGTGAGAAGGGGTCCTTCATCGATGAGAGGGTGGCTTGAGAGTGGCTCTTCAAACATGGCTCTCGACACCTTCTCCACTCACCAACTCTCTCCCTCTCTCTCACTCCCTCTCTCTCTCTCTCTCTCTTCTTTTTCTTCTCCTCTTCTCCTTCTCTCTCTCTCCCTCTTCTTCTTCTTTTCTTCTCTCCTTCTCCTACTCTCTCTCTCCCTCTTCTTCTTCTTCGTCTCTTCTTCTCCTTCTCCTACTCTCTCTCTCCCTCTTCTTCTTCTTCGTCTCTTCTTCTCCTTCTCCTACTCTCTCTCTCCCTCTTCTACACTTCCTCTTGTCCTTCTCTCTCTCCCTCTCCTTCTCTTCTTCTCTCTCTCTCTTCTTCCTCTTCTTATTTTTCTCTTCTTCTCCTTCTCTCTCTCCCTCTCCTTCTCTTCTCCTCTCCCTCTCTTCTTCCTCTCCTTCTTCTTTTCCTCTTCTTCTCCTTCCCTCTCTCCCTCTCCTTCTCTTCTTCTCTCTCTCTCCTCTTCTCCTTCCTCCTCCTCCTTCTTCTTCTTCTTCTTCTCTTCTTCTTCTTCTTCTCTCTTCTCTCCTTCTTCCTCTTCTTCTTCTTCCTCTCCTTCTCTCTCTCCCTCTTCTTCCTTCACTGAACACGAGGGGGGCGGGGGGATTCTCAACCCGAACAGGAGGGGGGAGTTTCTCAGACGAAAGCCCAGGGGGGGCCGTAGCTACCGCAATGGAGGGGGGGTCCAGACGATGGCCACAGGGGGGGAGGATCAGCCTGCGGACGATCTGGAGGGGGTGCACTATCATCGAGGGAGGGGGGAAAAGCTTGCTACTACAACGAAGGAGGGGGGAAGCTTGCTGTTGCAACGGAGGGGGGAAAGGTGACGAAGCACAGGGGGGAGGATCTGCTGTTTGACGACCAGGGGGCGTTGTGTTTTGTAACGTGTCCCCGTGTCCACTTGTAGGATACGCCTTAGCAGCCCATCGGGAAGAGAGTCTAGAAAGTGCCGCTCGGCACTCCTACCGAATGTCACAGGGTTTGCGATCTAGGTCTTCCCGAGTTTGCCATGAAGCGGAAGCATTCTGGCCGTTCCCACTTAGGATCGACCTGAATCAGGGTTTCCCTAATGGTCAAGTTCCTCGAAGATAACTAGCGTCAAGCCCCAGACAAACTACTTTACGTAGAAACATCAGGGTCAAAGTGGATTTATACTACACTTGGTTCAAGGAGAATGGGAAATGAGAGGGATGCAAAGCTCGACCTCTCTGCCCATAAGGCATAGTCCCTTTCCGTTCCCCTAAAACATCATAAATCGGGACTCTAGCTTTCTAGATTCTAGGTCATCATTACCTTGTTGTCAATTCCTTTGAGAAAAATTCCCGGCCAACAGAGACCACCCTTCCGTAGGACGGACCCATGGTCACATCCACCGCACTTTTCTCGGGTTGCTTTAGTTGTCTAATTACCTACCACATTTAGTTTGACAAGGAAAAACAGCTTCCTTAATTAACGAATTTATCACTGGTTCCTTCACGTAACTTAGGCATTTACGTAGAAAAACAATGTCAAACAAGTTCCTTTTCAACATTTGATTCTAGACAAATCTTCTTTGTAATGATTCATTAAAAGTCATTATCAAGCATAGGAAACTACAAAGCATGAAAAGATTCTAAAGTTGCATGAAGTAGGTTAACTCTAGTCAATTGGCATAAATCTCATTCAACTACGTAGTAGTTAGGAAAGGTTAGGTAATGCTCATTCAATGTACGAATATTTCATTCAGAAATGAAGTTAGGGAAAGGCTGCATGGTTAGTTTTAACATAAACCCTAAAAGCTTAGCAGCATGAATCGTGAATGCATCAATGGAAATTATGCCGTAACTTAACATACACTTTGATCTTAACCAGAAAAGTTAGGGTTTGTAAATCTAATCATACGTAGAGACAATGAATCGTGTGCCTACGAGAATGGTATCGTAATGCAACTAGTTTTTTCCCTCTTTGATCAAGACAATATCTTTAGCAGTAGTTCGTCCTTGTAGTAAGACAAGTAAACTAGACTACCCAAACACCTATCCTGCAAAGGATTCGCTTAGGATGGTTAAATTGATACAATATACTCCAAGTGCTAACTAGGGTTTAGCACATTAAGAACTTGGCCTAGACGCACTAATTGCCAAGTCGAAACTCTCATAACCCTAAGTCCTGCCCACATTCACAAAATGTAGGGACAATAGGACGTACTTGCAAGAAACGAATCAGGGTTTCTACCCTAAGGATCACTCGTTAAAAAGATGAAACTCGGATTGAGTTGGAACCCTAGGACCAACGATGTCGGCCTAGTGCAATCGGGAACGGATTGGATATGAAGACACCCTAAAACCTGTTTCCTATCTAATCATGATTCCGTGATTAGAAGATACCATTCGATGGGTAAAATAGTCCCATGGATTAGATGCGACACTTGTGCAACAAGTTGCAAAGTCGCATGATCTTGTGGTTTGATCACAAGAGAATGGCCAATTCCTCGGAATGAGATTGGCAGATTCTTGCGCAAGTTTTTCTTGCAAGAGGATGAGTAGTCGTCCTGATATAGCACCTTTCTTGGAAAAAGTGACCAAGATAAGGGAATTAGATATTTGCTTGGAAGCAAAGGACCAATCAATAATTCGGAGCAACATATTTACTGTTAATAAAACTTAAGGTATTGGTTAAAGCTGGGTTAATAGGGTACGACCCTAACCCAAGGACATACAGGTTAACAAACAAACCCTTGGGGATCTTGTTGAGTCGCAATTGATCCCGGATCGAATGCTGGATGCATATGGAGAGAAGGATTCACTCCTTAGCAGTTGGCCAGATAAACGACCATTGGAAATGATTGTGCTTGTAACAGATTAAAAAGCACTATTTGCTTTGTTTGCTCAATGAACTAAAGGGTGAAAAGATATCTAATGCTTCAGGTTGAAGGCCTGAAGGGAGAGGCAGCCTCAGTTACCCTCGACTGTCTGCTTGACCCTAACCAAGGGGGTTGTTAGCCGCACTGGAAAGGTGGGCCGATGCTACGAGAGGTCTCTCCATTGAGCGCTACTTGGAGCAGGAGGATGCTTGGGTGCCAGGGGAGGCCTCTGGCTGTAAATCCCTAGCCTTCTGGGCCCTGCACAAGAGGCCAATGTGACTCGGGATTGGATCTCGAGGTCCGCATACTAGTCTACGGGCAAAATCTTGGATTAGTAATCCCTGTGGATTGCTAGATAGCCTTCGAGCGGATTATGGATAAGCCTACGGGCTGGACTTTATAAATGTATTCCAAAGATAAATATGATATCCTGTTGAAAAGGAACTTCTTTGACAATGCTTTACTATGTCAAGTGCTAAGATTACGTGAAGGAACCGGTGCCAAATAGGTTAATTAAGGAAACTGCTTGATGCATGTTCAACTAAATATGGTAGGTAATTAGACAACTAAAACAACCTGAGGAAAGTGCGGTGGATGTGGCCATGGGTCCGTCCTATGGATGGGTGGTCCTGGTTGGCCGGGAACTTTTCTCAATCATAATGGATAGCAAGGAGATTGTTTCAAAGGACATGAATAGCAAGGGTGCTGACCTAGAGTCTAGGTGATAATAATCCCGGATTTATGCTATTTTAGGGGAACAGAATGGGACTATGCCTTATGGCAGAGAGGTTGAGCCTTGCATCCCTCTCATTTCCCATTCTCCTTGAACCAAGTGCAGCATGAATTCGCTTCGGCTCTGGCATTTCTGTGTAAAGTAGTTTGCTCGAGGTTCGATGCTAGTTGCCGTTTAGGAAATGACCAATAGGAAAAACCCTGATTCAGGTCGGTCCTAAGTGGGAATCGCCAGAATACTTCCACTACGTGGTAGACTTAACAGGGATAAGATGTGCAACCTTGGTAAGCATATCCACCACAACCATAATGGAGTTGTATCCTCCCTGAACTTGGGGCAGGCCAACAACAAAGTCCATGCTGATGAATTCTTATTTCATTTGGGGAATGTCAAGTGGTTGCAATTTCCCTTGCATTTTGACATGTTCGGCCTTAATGCGTTGACAAGGCAAACATTCAGTGACATATTTGAGAACGTCACCTTTGAGCCTATCCTTATAATAGCTCTTTCTGACTGCATTGAGGGTCTTGGCATAGCCATGATGTCCTGAGAAAGGGGAGTCATGGGCTTCCCAAAGTATCTTGTGCTTGACTGATTTGCTTGCCGGTATACATAATCTCATTCTATAGTAGACAAGTCCACTATTGATAGAGAATTCTTGATACTTTACCTGTAGCTTCAGATCTTGATCTTTGATGGGGATCTCCCTTAGCCATTTTTGATAGGTTGGGTCATGGCATGCCTCTTTTGAGATATCGAGCTCCACTCGTGATATGCCAGGGTGACCATTGTGCATTTATATCACCAACTTGTCAGTTGGCAGATGCGGTTGGTACACTGCCCATGAATAATAGCTAGATGACAGCTATCCTTATCTACTCTAGTTCATGGCTCAGTTAGTATGCCACCTTAGTTAGTTGAGTTTGGTTTGAGACCCATATATGGGGTTCTTCTATTTCTTTGTACTAGAGTTCTTTTGGTTTTACACAACTAAGAAGAGGAAAACTGTTTTCAGCCTCCACCTTTGTGTGTATTCCCCCATTGTGCAAGCAAGAAAGCTACAAATGAGACTCCTTCCTTCTCTCCCACAATCTTGACATGGTATCAGAGCCTTGTTCGTGGTAAGGAGCTCAAGAAAGCAAACCAAGTTCGCGGTGTTCTGGTAAGAGGACCAGTATTGCTTTCATTTTTCTATTTTGGGAGCAAGTCTCTGCACAGGTAGCACAGCCGGAAAGTGCAAGAGTGCATTGTCTTAGATTGAGACGCCCTTCATGGTGTAGCAAAAGGGCAGTATATACTGTGGACCTGTTTTTATTTGAGGCCATTTCGGGACCTGTTTTGGAGGTGGAAGTTTTCTGCACGCACTCAGGAAAAGGCCCTGTTTTATGCTGTGCGACCACTGTTCTATAGGTCAGTGAAAAGTGTTGAGATATCGAGCTCCACTCGTGATACGCCAGGGTGACCATTGTGTATTTATGTCACCGACGTGTCAGTTGCAGACGCGGTTGGTAGACCGCCCATGAATAATAGCTACATGATAGCTATCCTTATCTACTCTAGTTCGTGGCTCAGTTAGTATGCCACCTTAGTTAGTTGAGTTTGGTTTGAGACCCATACATAGGGTTCTTCTATTTCTTTGTACTAGAGTTCTTTTGGCTTACACAACTAAGGAGAGGAAAACTGTTTTCAGCCTCCACCCTTGTGTGTCTTCCCCCATTGTGCAAGCAAGAAAGCTTCAAGCAAGACTCCTTCCTTCTCTCCCACAATCTTGACAAAAAGTTACTATAGAAATTGCATCGTATGCCTGTGCGCAGAGACATTGGGAGTTACAGAATCATCCTTGTTGCCTGTTGATGCAAAATCGTCACTAGGAAGTGACTGTGTGGTCAAATACCACTTTTGTCAGTTTTGCAGATGAAAAGCTTGACAAGAACAACTTCCAAGCATGGAAGTTTAGAATGACGAATTTCCTTATGGGAAAAGGATATTGGGAATTCGTTGGCATAATGTGCAAAGAGAAAGTATGAGTATCAATGATACCACATGAAGGTGAAGAAGATTGCAGATGCACTTGCTTCCATTGGGTCGCCAGTGGAAGATGATGATTTAGTTTCTGTGACCTTGAATGGTCTAGGAAAGGATTATGCACAGTTTCGAACATCCATTTCCGTCCGTGAAAGATTTCCTGATTTTGAGGAGTTGATTGCTCTTCTAATCTCTGAGGAGCAGAGAAATGGTGGTGCACCTTCTTCAGGAGGAACTTCAAAAGAAGCTGTCTTCTACTCAAATGCTGGAAGAGGTAGAGGCAGAGGTAGAGGAGGCCGATCTGGAGGCCGTGGTAGAAATTAGAATATGCAGCAAACTCAAGAAAACCAGTCCTTTGGAGGAGGAGGTGGTAACTCTAGAGGCAGGGGGAGCCAAAGAGGTCGTGGTGGATGGCAAAGAGGCCAAAATGCAAACAGCAATGTTGAATGCTACTACTGTGGTAAAATGGGTCATATGGCTAAAGACTGCTATAAAAAGCAAAATGACATCATGAATGGAAAATTGCAACAAGGGAATTATGCATCTTCTAGTAGACAGGGTAATGACAGAAATGAGCATTTGTTTATGGTGCAGCACATGACCAATTCTATGACAAGTGCAGAAGAAAGCAATGATGTATGGTATGTTGACTCAGGTGCATCAAACCACATGACAGGTCATGCAGAATGGATGGAGGATGCAAGGAAAATGGAAAAACCAAGATTTGTGGAGACTGGTGATGATACTGCACATCCTATTGTGCAGATTGGAAAAATTCCTTTGTCTATGCAAGATGGGAAAAAGAAATACCTGTCTGATGTATTTCATGTCCCGAATATCACCAAGAATCTGGTTTCTGTTGGTCAAATGGTTGAGCAGGGCTTGCAGGTCAGATTTAATCCTCATGGATGCTTTGTTGAGGATATGAAAAATAAAGGTCGCTTGATAGCAAAAGGAAAGAAGAAGGGCAGAATGTTTACGTTGGATGTAGACATGCCTGAATTGAGTGCAGCAATGTTTGCACATGGGACCGGTGTAGTTGTAGATATTGATATCTGGCATAAACGCATTGGTCATGTTAATGTACATCGACTTAAATTACTGCAGGCCCAAAATATTGTTATAGGATTGACTAAATTCAAGGTTGCAGAAATGCATAAGGTATGTGAAGCCTGTCAATTTGGAAAACAGGCAAGGAAACCATTTCCTAGACATGTTCAAGAGAGTAAGAAGCCATTGGAATTAATCCACTCTGATGTGTGGACTACTAAAGCTGCATCTCTTGGAGGCTGTCATTATTTTGTCACTTTTATTGATGACTATAGCAGAAAAGTTTGGGTGTATTTTATGAAAAAGAAAAGTGAAGTTTTTGGGCATTTCAAAACTCTTAAAGCTATGGTTGAAAAAGAAACAGGCCTGCAAATAAAATGCCTAAGGTCAGATGGAGGGGGAGAGTACCTCTCAAATGAGTTTGCAAGGTTCCTATAGGAGCATGGCATAAAGCAGCAATATTCATGCAGTCATACCCCACAACAAAATGGAATTGCAGAAAGGAAAAACAGGCATATTGGAGAGGTATCTCGTGCCATGCTCAATGAAAAAGACTTGCCAGATTTTTACTGGGCTGAAGCAGTTGCTACAGCAGTCTACATAATGAACAGGACTCCCACTGCAGCAATACATGGAATGACTCCAGAGGAGAGGTATACTGGTAGGAAACTAGATATTTCTCATTTGAAGATTTTTGGTTGCATTGCCTATGTTCATGTGCCAGATGAGTTGAGATCCAAGTTGGATCCAAAAGCTGAGAAGTGCATCTTTATTGGTTACTCTCTGCAGCAAAAAGGGTATAGATGCTATAACCCTTCTACTCGTAAGTTTACAGTGAGCAGAGATGTTGTTTTTGATGAGATGAGTGGCTGGTATAAACCAGTAAATGTGATTGATAATGTAGATGCACAAAATGGTAATGCTGCACAGAATTCATAGCAGCAGTCACAAGATATTAGTGGACCTGGAGCGTCCTCTAGCAGTGGTTCACATTCTTCACCATGGACAGGCATATTGAGATCAAGAGAATCTTCTCAAAGCAATGCAGATAGTGGTATGCAGGTATCACGAAAAGGAAAAGAGAAGGTAGATCAGCCCATGTTTGATGTGAATGCAGGTCACTCTTATGTGGATGGTGAATCCAGTGGCTCAGAACAGAGCATTGATGATGAGTTGGGTATTCCTTCTATTGTTACACCTGGAGTAAGGAAGACCAGGGATGTTTTGAGAGCACCTGGAGTGAACCTACTTTGTGCAGGTCTACCAGAGCTAGGTATCCTGTGGCTTGGCTGAAATATCATGGATTTACAGCCATTCCCTATGCCTATATGGTCAAAGTGATACATGAACCAGAACTCTCTTCTTTGAGCAAGCCATGGGAAAAGAAAAATGGGAGAAAGCCATGGATGAAGAAATGGATGCCTTGGAAGCAAATGCTACATGGGAATTGGTACCTTTGCCTAAAGATAAGAATGTAATTGGTTGTAAGTGGGTTTATAAGGTGAAGCACAATGTAGATGGTTCTGTGAACAGATACAAGGCAAGATTAGTAGTCAAGGGGTATGCACAAACATATGGCATTGATTATGAAGAAACATTCAGTCCGGTTACAAGGATGGCAACCGTAAGAGCAATCATTGCTATGGCTGCATCAAAGGGATGGTCTTTACATCAGATGGATGTAAAGAATGCCTTCTTGCATGGGGATTTGCAAGAAGAGGTCTATATGGAACAGCCACCAGGTTATGTGCATGCTGTTCATCCTGAGTTTGTTTGCAGGTTGAAGAAAGCCTTATATGGCTTGAAGCAAGCACCTAGAGCATGGTCTGACAAGATAGGACAGTATCTTGTCACTATTGGCTTTCAGATTTCCAAGGCAGATTTCTCACTTTATGTGAGAAAAACAGAGAAAGGTATTATGCTGCTTGTCATTTATGTTGATGATTTGATTATCACAGGTGATAGTGATGAAGATATCCTTCATGTGAAAATGCTATTGAAGCAGAAGTTTGAGATGAAGGATTTGGGAGAGCTGTGTTATTTCTTGGGCATTGAGGTGATTAGATCACCAAGTGGGATCTGGCTCTTGCAGAGGCAGTATGGATTGGACATGCTGTCCAAATATGGGATGATAGGCTGTAAGCCTATTTCAGTTCCTTTGGAGCAGAATGTGAAGCTGAGCGTAGATGTAGGTGAGCTTCTGGAAGACCCTACTATGTACAGACACATAGTAGAAAGTTTGATTTATATGACTATTACCAGGCCAGATTTGATCTATGTTGTTGGATTGGTAAGTCAGTTTATGCAGGCTCCAAGGAAACCGCATTTGGATGCGGCTAGACGCATACTCAGGTATGTGAAGTCCACATTGCAGTATGGACTATTTTATGAGACTGGGATTCAGATACAATTGCATGGATACACTGATGCTGATTGGGCTGGTAGTATTTCTGATAGACGATCTACCAGTGGATATGTGTTCTCTTTTGGGAGTGCTGCAGTCACTTGGAGCAGCAAGAAATAGCCTGCAGTTGTCTTGTTGAGCACAGAGGCTGAGTACAGGGGGGCAGCAATGGTTGCATGTGAGGTAGCTTGGTTGCATAAGCTACTTTATGATATGCATCAGCCTACAGATGGGCCAGTTGTCATTTATTGTGACAACATGAGTAGTATACACTTGGCAAATAACCCAGTCTATCATGCTAGAACAAAGCACATTGAGGTGCATTATCACTATGTGCGGGAGAGGGTTTTACTAGGTTTTATTGATCTAGTTTATGTCAGCATAGAGGATCAGGTAACTGACATATTTACAAAGGCATTGGGCACAGAGAAGCTATGCAAGTTCAGAGACCTGCTTGGTGTGCAGGAATTGGGATTGAGCTCGAGGGGGAGTGTTGAGATATCGAGCTCCATTCGTGATATGCCAGGGTGACCATTGTGCATTTATGTCATCGACTTGTCAGTTGCAGATGCGGTTGGTACACCGCCCATGAATAATAGCTAGATGACAGCTATCCTTATCTACTCTAGTTCGTGGCTCAGTTAGTATGCCACGTTAGTTAGTTGAGTTTGGTTTGAGACCCATATATAGGGTTCTTCTATTTCTTTGTACTAGAGTTCTTTTGGTTTTACACAATTAAGAAGAGGAAAACTGTTTTCAGCCTCCACCTTTGTGTGTATTCCCCCATTGTGCAAGCAAGAAAGCTACAAGTGAGGCTCCTTCCTTCTCTCCCACAATCTTGACAGCCTCTTCTCTAGCTAGCTCGAGAATTGGGTTGTTTGGCATGGATACCTTTGTGGCTAGAGATTAGAGAATGTAATATTTCTGCACGAAATATTAATGATCCTAGACCTTGCACATCCCGCACAAGAGAAACTTAAAGTAATTTTTTGCAACAATAAAATTTTGGACTAAGTACTCCCTTCCGCGTGCACTAGCAAACTCCGCCCGCATTGTGTGTAAGAGGCAATGGCTTAAAACCTGTAGCCTACGCGGGAACACCCCTTCAAGGGGGGGAAAAGGGATAATGGTTCAATTTTTGGCAATTTTTTTATAATAATCCCCTCCCCTTCAGTCGTTGCATGGCGGGGGAGAGGGAGTATCAGTTTGTGTGAGTGGTGGAGGGCATGGGGAGGAGGCATGCAGCCCACCACTTGGGTGGCTACCCCCACACACCTTAGTGCCTACAAGAATCTCCCCCTTTAAGCTTGAGGAGAGGAAAGGGAAAAAACATGTCATGTTGCCCGCCTTGGGGAACCAGGCCACCGCCATCTCCCTTCACGCCGCCTACTGCCGCTGCCTGGCCCGCTGCCGCCTCACCACCATCATCATCATAATCATCGTCATCATTGTCTTCCCCTCCATCCTCATCATTTCCCAATCATCATCTTCTCTCTCCACAACTTCTGTTAGGAAATAGAAGCTTGGAAGCTTTTATTAAAGCTTCCCATAGGCCCTATTCACCCGTGCCTCCCCCGGGGTCTTAAAACCGTATCTGCAAGGGCCATGTCCTACGCGGAGGAGAAGATCTCCGACTGAGAGACTTCGGAACACGCGAGTAATCCAAGGGGGAGTTGCTGCGACGAAATTCATTGCATAAATGGCTCCTAAGCAGAAGTCACGAGGCGCACACGTGGGAGCTTCCACCCCGAGTTCGCGTGTGGACAACAATCCAAATCTTAATGTCCATGTTCCGATTGTATTCTCGCATGAAAGGGACGCATTAAGCATGTTGGTTTATAAGGAAATTTAAATGCATTTATTCATTTGATTTACAAAGTTTAGTGCATGCCGAATATTTGAAATTGCTCGCACTCCCGTGAACAAGGGTAATTGCAATCTTCTTGAACGTATAATGCATAACTTAGAAGATGATATCGTGCTAAGAAGGATAGAGCTTATGTCGCGTGATGCACTCATGAATTAAATTCATGGTCGTGGTTCATATAGAGGATAATCTTAGACGCCCATTGAATGATGTCCAAATCATCACAATACATGGAAATGAATTACGAACTTTGCAAATTGCATGTGAGGATGGTTGCACTTTAGGTCGGGTTAAGTAATAAAAGGAAATATTAAATCAATAATGGCCTCATGGCATTCGCTCATGCATGAAAATCTCTTGTCAAAATTTGAATGCATCTCCATCAAAAATATTAGAGCTTTGATTTCGTTGCATCAACGTAGGGTTTATACATGTTAGCTCTAATTTGTCAATCATTATAGTTTAGGCAAGGAAAAGTAACGATCATTGCAGATCTTATAGCTGCATAGAATGAAAAAGTCTATGAAACGCATATTTGCATGGAATGTTATATCTTACAATTATTTACATCTTTTAGGAAAAGTATTTGCATCTCTAAGGAAAGAACACCTCTTATCGCAAGACAATTAGATCAATTAGGTAAATCGCTTGTAATGGCAAACTCACATGGGATTCATAAAAGCATAAATAGTTAGTACGACGAACACCTCAATGTGCTAGTCGGGGCGAAGTTACATTTAAATTCTGCCTAGTATTGCACTTAGGTTGCCGACCTAATAATTCTGATCCCAAAGATCTGACCCACATTCACGAAATGTTAGGGTTAGCTAAACGCCCATGCAAGAACGATCTAGGGTTCTCACCCTAAGGATAAATTGACCAAATACTAGACTTTCGTATGAGCTAGGAACCCTAAGGGCCAAACCGTTATCGGGCTAGTAGGGTTAAGGGTTGGATTCGGTCAAGAGGACTCCCAAACCCTACATTGAGAGCAAAGTTTTGAGCCCAGGATGTGCCTAAAATTTTCCAAAAAATCCGAAATTTAGGGGAAAAATATTTAACATCGAAGGCGGTAGTTGCAGCTAGGATGATTTTAAGTACCAAGTGAAAGACGACTTTTAAAAGGCGCCCGAGCGACACTTGTGGATTTTTGATAATTTTTTAAAAGGAGCTGCTAGTCAGAGCTCGAATCAAAGTCTGGAAGGGGAAGTGGCCAAAAGATGGGCAAGATATGAAGAGGTGGACAAATTTAAGGCCAAAGGGGGGGTGCCCTTTGGGACCTTTGACCCCCCCCCCCCCCCCCAAAAATTTTATGCATAGAACATGGAAAAACGTGGATGAAACATGGCGTGATGGCGTGGTGCAGACAGGCGTCGATTTTTTAGCTTCATCCTCCCACATGGAGATTCCTGGCTGTGAGCAATCCATGGAACAGACAATGGGGCTTATCTTCTCTCTCTTGGTGGCTGATAATTTCGCCGCCCTTCGTGTGTGAGCAATGGGTGTTCGGATGAAGAGAACAGATTTTAGTCTTTCTCTCTCCTCCCTCTCTCTCTTCCCTATGGGCTGTTCATGTGTACGATCTTGGAGAAGAAACTGGGGAAGGAGAATGAAGGAAGTGGTGATGGACATGGATGGAGATGCTGAAGATTGATAATAAGCACCATTGGATTGAGAGCAATGGAGGCTCCATTTGCTGATTATGCAATCATTCAGGGCGTCTCGGGTTACGTAAAAACACGGTATGACTATTTTTATGAAGAAAATGAAGGATTTTTTATAGTTTAAGATGATAATTATGCTCTTATTGGATGAAAATTTATTTGTGGGCTGTTTGCATTATGAGTAATTGCTGTTTATAAAAAAATCTTGGTTTTGCAAATATTTACATGCTTTATTTAATTCCCGTAAACCCGAAATGCGGTTTTTAAGTGGCAAAATGGTAGTTTTTCCGGTTTGGGTGGGTAAAATGTGTTCCCATGGGGGAAATATGGAAGATAAATTTAATGTTAGTATACTAAAGTGATTGGAACAAGAAAAATAAAAAAATAGCATATTTTATTGCCAAATAAATCAAGAAAATGGAAAAATAAGAGAAAAAATAGAAATACGTCTTGGAAAAATAAGAAAAAATATGAGAATTGTTTGTGGATGTGTGGTAATGGCAGAGCATGAGGTTGAGCCTTAGTTTTCCCTATCTCGTTGTCAAAGTTTGTGATTTATTGCTTTTTCTACATCAAAACATGAGAAAAATGAACCTCTACACCTGTGCAACGAAAGCAATACCTAAACGTAGGGGGTTGGGAGGTTTGAATGGTGTGATTTGCGTGCTGATTGTTGCTGATTTTCTGATGCATTTCATGACATAGAGTCCGTGTATATTAATTAAGAGGATAGTAGCACGAGTGTTATCTCAGTGCTATCCTTTTATCATTGCAACGGGGTTAATGAATAAGCATTAAAAGCCTGGTTGTGCACAAAGCACGTTGCTGATTTGAAAATAATGTTTGAGCACTTTAGAATCATTCTCTTTGCATGTGCATGAAACCATGGTATCAGAATAAAAAACCTGGATGCATAGCACTTGTTTTCAATGGCAATGACCCGCGTTGAGCGAGGAAAGGTATCCTAAGCGGTAGGATAGACGTTCGTGTCTTGGGGGATTATTTAGTGAGGAAACTTGGTATCTCCTGGATGTCTTTCGAAATGAAGAGCGGAGTTTGTTTGTTTGTTTTATATGTTGAGCAGTGCATCAAAGGGCCAATCCCTGCGATGTAGGAGAGCTACAGTGGGACTGCGGTGTTTCTACCGAGAGGTTGCCTCGCATGTATGTGATTATCGTGGTATTCATTGCCAAAGTGTATGGGTTCTCCCTCTGAGGAGTCTAGAAAAAGGGAAACGTTGAACTACAAAACTACAAAACTATAAACGCATAGATTAGGCTTTAGGACAGTTTGTCCTTTAGCACTAGATAGACGCTCTTGGTCCGCGAGGCCATGAGGGTGTGTTTGTCTGTCATGAGCATGAGGTCCGGCTAGTGCCATAGCCAATGTCAGCCCATTTCAGGTCCCATTAGTGGTGCGTCTGTCGGGAGCTACCAACAAGTGGTGGTTCTCGAATCTAGGGTTTTTAGGGACCAAAAAGTTGGTTTATATCCTCTGACAAGGACCATTAAGCCGAAATACAAAAAATGGAACGTGCTGAGAGGGCTAGACGGAGATTGGAGATTGTAAGTCGCTATTCTCCTCAAAGGAGTAGTCCGATGCGCATAAGAGGCAGTGGTATTAGTAACCCAACTGCTGCACATAGTCTTTTAGGTGCAAGAGGAAGCGCAAGTTCTTCCTCTCTTCCACCAAGTCAACCCACTTCAAGTGGGGATGTGATTCCATCAGTCCAAACTCCTATTGTTAATCCGATTGTCGTCATGGCACAACCCATTGCAATTCCTGCAGGGACGCCGGATCTGCCAGCTTTAGGAGTTTCTTTGCCCATTTTTAATGGGTTAGCTGAAGAAGATGCGGAGTTTCACATTTGTGAATTCCAAAGATTAATGTTTAATTATCGCATCCAAGATGAGGGACATCTTATGATGTTCTTTAACATGACGTTAAAAGGAAGGGCTGTGGTATGGTATCATAGCATAGAGACTGGAACCATAATCACAATCAACCAATTTTATGCAGCTTTCCGAGGAGAATATGCCCCTGAAAGAGGTGGCCAATACTGGTTGCGTGTTTTGAATGTAATACGCCAAGACCCCCATGAGAATGTGAAAGCCTATCCCAAGAAGCTTAAGGAAGTATTTCATAAGTTACAAACTTACATTCCTATTCCGCCGGCTGCCCAATTGCAATACTTTTTGCATGGATTGGATTTCAATATTCAGGTACAATTGAGTAGTGTGGCTTTGGCTCATATAGACAACGCCATCACGCAGGCAGAAGGAGTAGAAGCACGATTACAAACGGCCTACTCCTCTCCAATAAATCTTAATGCGGGTTTAGTACCTGGAGGCAATCTACCATTAATAAATGGAAGTCAAGGGATGCCTATGAATAACCCTAATGGGAGAGGAAGCATGGTTCAAAATGTACCTTTGCTGCCAGCTCCTCCCAGTGTGACTATGCCTATGGCTAGTCAATTGGCTCCACCAAACGTTGGAGGCCAAGTTTCGAATCCTAATGTTGTTCCTGTGAGTCAACAACCAATGCCCAATCAAATTGTTAGGCCAATGGAATGACGGATAGACGATCACGGCTATGAGTCGAGGGCATCGAATGTCCTTGGCGAAGTTAAGGATATGATGAAGCACTACACCGACATGATTTCTAAACAATATCGGCAAATAGCTGTTGACGTCAATTTCCTGAAGAAGCAACAGAATTTGATAGGGAGTCGATGCCCTGAAGAGGGGCTGTAAGTGGTGTGGTGGACAACATTTCCCTAGAAATTGTCCAAATGTTAAATGTGATATTTGCGGGTAGTCGGGCCACTTAGCCGCTACTTGTTGGAGTAAGATTAGTTCCCTCCAACAAGGTAGTAAACAGCCATGACCAGTTAATCATAAAGCACAAGGTAATAACCTACAGCAAAATGATGGACCAAGACAAATATTGCAAAGGGGAAACACCACTATAGAAGAGTTTCCACAAGGCAATGGAGTCAGCCTTATTGAGACTGTATGCATCAATGACGCTGAAACCTCTAACCTAGAGCCGTGACAAGAGGCCAAAAGGCTAAAGAGGGTGATAAAGATAATGCAAAACCGGTCGAGGAAAACCCTAAGCAAGGGGATAAGGGGACGCAAGTCCTGAATCCTGGCATGGAAGGTGGATCTCTAAGGCCTGTGACAAAAAAGGCGATCCTAAGAAGGATGAGGAAGTGCCAAGAAAGAAGGCAAGAGCTAAAAAAGAAGTACCAAAGCCGATCCTGAGACCAAAAGAAAGGATGGTTTGGTGAGAAAAGAGAGCTTTGGCTACCTATCATGATTTTGATTTAGCAATTTCTCTTTGCGAAGTCAAACCAGATGTAAACCTCTTATACTTGATTAAATTATCTCCAAGAGTACGCAAGGAATTCAAGAAGATCCTGCGTATTGGGTATATTGTAGAACCTTTGGGCATAGCATGCATAGGGGAAGATTGGTTTGATCATGTTGAAAAGAATTGCCCTAGGGTTCCAGCATACGTGGATGGAATATTAGTGGAGAATGCTATCGTAGACACTGGATCCTCCGTCAATATCATGAGTTCAGAGTTGATGGAGAGGTTAGGTCTAGACATCCAAAAAGATGGCTCCACCCTTCTTAGAATGGCTGATGATAGTTTAAGGAAACCAAAAGGTTGCGTTACTAAAGTCCATGTTACAGTTGCAAGTGTAGAATGCTTCTTGGACTTTAGGGGGATAAGATTTGCAGGATGTCCTAGCTATCGAGTTTTGCTAGGCAGGCCTTGGATCTTATGAACAGACTGCCAAGTCGATATACCCGCCGGTCAAGTGATTCTAGGTAGAGGTGCTAATCAAGAGTAATAGTCAATGCTTACCCTGAGTCTCCTCAGAGTGAGAGAGCTCCTTTATCCTCTATTGAATTAGAGACAACAGATGATCCATCTGGTAGTGAGACATCATCCAGTGATAAGTCTAAAGAGGGGTCCACTACAAAGGATATTTATCAGATAACTCTAAATGAGCCGATAGAGCCACAAGACAGGATAAGAGATGCGGATGTGATTGAGTTAGACCTTGGCACGTCGAATGATTCGCGGCCAATTAAATTAGGTTCCATGCTCAGTTCAATAGAAAGGGAGGACTATGTATCCTTGATTCAGGAATTCCGCGATATCTTTGCTTGGCGAGCTGAGAGGCATTCCTCCTAGCCTGGCTCTTTATACTATTCCTGTAAAAGAAGGCAGTCGTCCTGTGCATCAGAAAGTAAGGCATATGCCATTTGAATTGAGGGATGGGCTGTTTGAGGAGTTACAGAAGTTACGGAAAGCTGGTTCAATCTTCCTTGTATAGCACACAGAATGGTGTTCACCAGTTGTTATTAGGAAGAAGAAAAACAACCAGATTTGACTATGTGTAGATTTTAGAGAGATGAATAAGCAAATGGTTAAGGATTACTACCCGTTGTCATTTATTGACCAGATTTTGGATCAATTAGCGGATAGGGAAATATATTCATTTATGGATTGCTTTGCAGGTTATAACCATATGGCAATTTGCAGAAGAGGACAAGTTGAAAACGACTTTCATTACTGTCTTTGGTACTTTTGCGTACCATGTGATGGCATTTGGATTGTGCAATGCACCTGGATCATGGTAACGAACAGCAGACAAGACCTTTAGTGACATCTCCCTAGATGAGTTGAAAGTATTTATTGATGACCTGGGGGCAGCCACTGTAAGGAAAAGGATGTTGATTATTTTAAGAAAGTGCTTTGAGCGCTGTAGACAATTTTGTATCGCTCTTAACCCACGGAAGTGTGTCTTTGGAGTGCCTTATGGGCTATTGCTAGGCCATGTGGTCAGTTCAGTAGGGATCGCAACTGACCCTGAAAAGATCAAGGTTATAGTTGCTATGAGTCCAACACGCACTCCGAAAGAGGTACATAGCTTTCTGTCATTGATAGGGTACTATCGGAGGTTTATAAATGCCTTGGCAGAAAGGACGTTGCCATTAACGAACTTGTTATCCTTTAGCTGTCTATTTGAATGGAGCGACCCTTGTAAGATAGCTTTTGAGGATGTGAAACAGGAGCTAGTAAAAGCACCAGTTTTAAAAGCACCTAAAAGAGGCGAGGTATTTTACATATTTTCAGCAACCACCATGCATAGTATCAGCTATTGTTTAGCCCAAATCTGGGAGGAAAAGTGGTATCATTCGATAGCTTTTGCTAGTAAAAAATTGGGCATATCAGAAAGTATTACACCTATATGGAGAAGTTGTGCCTTGCGATGGTCTTTGGGACTAAAAAATTCAGGCACTACATCCTCTATGAGAAGGTAGTTTTCTATACGAAGGTGGAAGGGCTTAGATTGCTTATGAACAAGCTACAACCGCCTGATCATTTGGCAAAGTGGTTAATTACTTTGTAGGAGTTCTATTATGAGATTAAGAGTAAGCCACCGAGGTTGCAGGGGATTGTGGAATGCCTTGTGGATTTCGGGGAGCCGAAAGAGACTTTAGCTGAAGGAAGTGATATTGAAGAAATGTTTAAAATTGATATAGCTTCTATTCCATCTTGGTATGTTGCTATCACGCATTAACTATCAACGAGAGAGACTGGAGCTGGCTTATCAAAATCAGAAAAGAGAAAAATCAGACAGCAGGCTTTGAAGTTTTCCTTGATCTCGCAGGAACACTATATCGGCAGGGTGTTGATGATATCTACCGCCGATGTGTGATGCCTAATGAGGTTCCTTTCATCTTGGAAGAGTGCCATGACTCTGCATGTGGAGGGCACTTCGCGGGACGGTTGATGGCACAGAAAGCTTTAAGAGCTGGATATTGGTGGCCGTCCATCTTCTAAGATTCCTTTGAGTATGTTAAGAGATGTGATATCTGTCAAAAACATGATAGTAGAGAGAATAGGAAACGCTCACTTATGCCTATCATGGCTATCCTGCCATTTGAGAAGTGGGGCATTGACTTTGTGGGTCCTATCACCCCATTGTCTACTACTCAGAAGAGGTACATTATAGTGGCAACTGATTATTTTACAAAATGATCGGAAGCGCGGGCGACGAGGCAAGACAATGTAAAAGAGACTGCAAGTTTTCTTTTAGAGTAGATTATCTGCCGTTTCGATCCACCGAAAGAACTAATGTCAGACCGTGGAACCCATTTTTTGAATAAAGTGATCAAAAGCTTGACTGAAGCTTGGCAAATCAAGCACAATCAAACGACCCCTTATAATCCGCAAGCCAATGGACAAGTCGAAAGTACTAATAAGCAGCTTGTGGGTATCTTGTCTAAAATAGTATCCGAGAAGAAACGAGACTGGGACATGAAGTTGTATGTGGCAGTATGGGCATACAATACAACGTTCAAGCAAGCTACCGGCCATACTCCATTTAAATTAGTTTATGGGGAAGAGTGTGTATTACCCCTTGAAATCGAGTTGCCAACCATACGGTTTGCAATTAACCACTCTTTGGGATATGAGGATTCACTCTTTGAACGTTTCACGACCATAGCCCACCTGGATGAGCTGAAATTGCAGAGCTTATTACACCAGGAGGTAGCTCAACGTCGGATAAAGCAGTTGCATGACCTTAAAGCGAAGAAGTATACCTTTAAAAAAGGGCAATTAGTTCTGTACTATGATGCACGTAGGGAGCTGTTTCCAGGGAAGCTGGAACCTAGATGGGATGGCCCCTACAAGATTGTTATGTCAAGATTGTGGGAGAGAAGGAAGGAGTCTCACTTGTAGCTTTCTTGCTTGCACAATAGGGGAATACACACAAGGGTGGAGGCTGAAAACAGTTTTCCTCTTCTTAGTTGTGTAAGCCAAAAGAACTCAAGTACAAAGAAATAGAAGAACCCTATATATGGGTCTCAAACCAAACTCAACTAACTAAGGTGGCATACTAACTGAGCCACGAACTAGAGTAGATAAGGATAGCTGTCATCTAGCTATTATTTATGAGCGGTGTACCAACCGCATCTGCATCTGACACGTCGGTGACATAAATGCACAACGATCACCCTGGCATATCACGAGTGGAGCTCGATATCTCAACACTCCCCCTCGAGCTCAATCCCAATTCCTGCACACCAAGCAGGTCTCTGAACTTGCGTAGCTTCTCTGCGCCCAATGCCTTCGTGAATATGTCAGCTACTTGATCCTCTGTGCTGACATAAACTAGATCAATAAGACCTAGTAAAACCCTCTCTCGCACATAGTGATAATGCACCTCAATGTGCTTTGTTCTAGCATGATAGACTGGGTTATTTGCCAAGTGTATACTGCTCATGTTGTCACAATAAATGACAACTGGCCCATCTGTAGGCTGATGCATATCATAAAGTAGCTTATGCAACCAAGCTACCTCACATGCAGCCATTGTTGCACCCATGTACTCAGCCTCTGTGTTGGACAAGGCAACTGTAGGCTGTTTCTTGCTGCTCCAAGTGACTGCAGCACTCCCAAAAGAGAACACATATCCACTAGTAGATCGTCTATCAGAAATGCTACCAGCCCAATCAGCATCAGTGTATCCATGCAACTGTATCTGAACCCCAGTCTCATAAAATAGTCCATACTGCAATGTGGACTTCACATATCTGAGTATGCGTCTAGCCGCATCCAAATGCGGTTTCCTTGGAGCCTGCATAAACTGACTTACCAATCCAACAGCATAGCTCAAATCTGGCCTGGTAATAGTCATATAAATCAAACTTCCTACTATGCATCTGTATATAGTAGGGTCTTCCAGAAGCTCACCTACATCTGTGCTCAGCTTCACATTCTGCTCCAAAGGAACTGAAATAGGCTTATAGCCTGTCATCCCATATTTGGACAGCATGTCCAATCCATACTGCCTCTGCAAGAGCTGTATCCCACTTGGTGATCTAATCATCTCAATGCCCAAGAAATAACGCAGCTCTCCCAAATCCTTCATCTCAAACTTCTGCTTCAATAGCATTTTCACATGAAGGATATCTTCATCACTGTCACCTGTCATAATCAAATCATCTACATAAATGACAAGTAGCATGATATCTTTCTCTGTTTTTCTCACATAAAGTGAGAAATCTGCCTTGGAAATCTGAAAGCCAATAGTGACAAGATATTGTCCTATCTTGTCAGACCATGCTCTAGGTGCTTGCTTCAAGCCATACAAGGCTTTCTTCAACCTGCAAACAAACTCAGGATGAACAGCATGCACATAACCTGGTGGCTGCTCCATATAGAACTCTTCTTGCAAATCATCATGCAAGAAGGCATTCTTTACATCCATCTGATGTAAAGACCATCCCTTTGATGCAGCCATAGCAATGACTGCTCTTACGGTTGCCATCCTTGCAACCGGACTGAATGTTTCTTCATAGTCAATGCCATATGTTTGTGCATACCCCTTGACTACTAATCTTGCCTTGTATCTATTCACAGAACCATCTGCATTGTGCTTCACCTTATAAACCCACTTACAACCAATTGCATTCTTACCTTTAGGAAAATGTACCAATTCCCATGTAGCATTTGCTTCCAAGGCATCCATTTCTTCATCCATGGCTTTTTCCCATTTTTCTTTTCCCATGGCTTGCTCAAAAGAAGTGGGTTCTGGTTCCTGTATCACTTTGACTATATATGCATAGTGAATGGCTGTAAATCCATCATATTTCAGCCTATCCACAGGATACCTAGCTTTGGTAGACCTGCGCAAAGTAGGTTCACTCCCAGGTGCTCTCAAAACATCCCTGGTCTTCCTTACTCCAGGTGTAACAATAGAAGGAATGCCCAACTCATCATCAATGCTCTGTTCTGAGCCACTGGATTCACCATCCACATAAGAGTGACCTGCATTCACATCAAACATGGGCTGATCTACCTTCTCTTTTCCTTTTCGTGATACTTGAATACCACTATCTGCATTGCTTTGAGAAGATTCTCCTGATCTCAATCTGCCTGTCCATGGCGAAGAATGTGAACCACTGCTAGAGGACGCTCCAGGTCCACTAATATTTTGTGACTGCTGGTGTGAATTCTATGCAGCATTACCATTTTGTGCATCTACATCATCAATCACATTTACTGGTTTATACCAGCTACTCATCTCATCAAAAACAACATCTCTGCTCACTGTAAACTTACGTGTAGAAGGGTTATAGCATCTATACCCTTTTTGCAGAGAGTAACCAATAAAGATGCACTTCTCAGCTTTTGGATCCAACTTGGATCTCAACTCATCTGGCACATGTAGATAGGCAATGCAACCAAAGATTTTCAAATGAGAAATATCTGGTTTCCTACCAGTATACCTCTCCTCTAGAGTCATCCCATGTATTGCTGCAGTGGGAGTCCTGTTCATTATGTAGACTGCTGTAGCAACTGCTTTAGCCCAGTAAAAATCTGGCAAGTCTTTTTCATTGAGCATGGCACAAGATACCTCTCCAATATGCCTGTTTTTCCTTTCTGCAATTCCATTTTGTTGTGGGGTATGACTGCATGAATATTGCTGCTTTATGCCATGCTCCTGCAAGAACCTTGCAAACTCATTTGAGAGGTACTCTCCCCCTCCATCTGACCTTAGGCATTTTATTTGCAGGCTTGTTTCTTTTTCAACCATAGCTTTAAGAGTTTTGAAGTGCCCAAAAACTTCACTTTTCTTTTTCATAAAATACACCCAAAATTTTCTGCTATAGTCATCAATAAAAGTGACAAAATAATGACAACCTCCAAGAGATGCAGCTTTAGTAGTCCACACATTAGAGTGGATTAATTCCAATGGCTTCTTACTCTCTTGAACATGTCTAGGAAATGGTTTCCTTGCCTATTTTCCAAACTGACAGGCTTCACATACCTTATGCATTTCTGCAACCTTGAATTTGGGCAATCCTGCAACAATATTTTGGGCCTGCATTGATTTAAGTCGTTGTACATTAACATGACCAATGTGTTTATGCCAGATATCAATATCTACAACTACACCAGTCCCATGTGCAAACATTGTTGCACTTAATTCAGGCATGTCTGCATCCAATGTAAACATTCTGCCCTTCTTCTTTCCTTTTGCTATCAAGCGACCTTTATTTTTCATATCCTCAACAAAGCATCCATGAGGATTAAATCTGACCTGCAAGCCCTGCTCAACCATTTGACCAACAAAAACTAGATTCTTGGTGATATTGGGAACATGAAATACATCGGACAGGTATTTCTTTTTCCCATCCTGCATAGACAAAGGAAATTTTCCAATCTGCATAATAGGATGTGTAGTATCATCACCAGTCTCCACAAATCCTGGTTTTTCCATTTTCCTTGCATCCTCCATCCATTCTGCATGACCTGTCATGTGGTTTGATGCACCTGAGTCAACATACCATACATCGTTGCTTTCTTCTGCACTTGTCACAGAATTATTCATGTGCTGCACTATAAACAAATGCTCATTTCTGTCATCACCCTGTCTACTAGAAGATGCATAATTCCCTTGTTGCAGTTTTTCATTCATGATGTCATTCTGCTTTTTATAGCAATCTTTAGCCATATGACCCATTTTACCACAGTAGTAGCATTCAACATTACTGTTTGCATTTTGGCCTCTTTGCCATCCACCACGACCTCTTTGGCTCCCCCTGCCTCTAGAGTTACCATGTCCTCCTCCATAGGACTGGTTTTCTTGAGTTTGCTGCATATTCTGATTTCTACCACGGCCTCCAAATCGGCCTCCTCTACCTCTGCCTCTACCTCTTCCAGCATTTGAGTAGAAGACAGTTTCTTTTGAAGTTCCTCCTGAAGAAGATGCACCACCATTTCTCTGCTCCTCAGAAATTAGAAGAGCAATCAACTCCTCAAAATCAGGAAATCTTTCACGGACGGAAATGGATGTTCGGAACTGTGCATAATCCTTTCCTAGACCATTCAAGGTCACAGAAACTAAATCATCATCTTCCACTGGCAACCCAATGGAGGCAAGTGCATCTGCAATCTTCTTCACCTTCATGTGGTAGTCATTGATGCTCATATTTTCTCTTTGCACGTTATGCAACTCTTGCTTGAGCTGCATTTTTCTGGCTTGCGTATTTGTACTATACATTTTTGACAAAGTATCCCATGCCTCCTTTGGCGTGCTTGCATCCTGAATATGCACAATCATAGAGTTTGAAATGCTGATAGACAGCCAATACATAACTTTCCTGGCTCTCTCATGCCATGCTTTAAATGTCTGCATTTGCTGTTGATTGGGAACATCAGGAAGAACTGGTTCTTCTTCATTTCCTACAACAAATTCCCAATATCCTTTTCCCATAAGGAAATTCGTCATTCTAAACTTCCATGCTTGAAAGTTGTTATTGTCAAGCTTTTCAGTGACAATTTGTGGAAGAGAATCAGACGCCATTACAGAACACTGAAAAAAATTCTGTCACTGCAAAAAGCACAGCTTCACCCTCACAAGGGCTTTTCTGCAAAACTGGCGAAAGTGGTATTTGAACACACAGTCACTTCCTAATGACGATTTTGCATAAACAGGAACCAAGGATGATTCTGTAACTCCCAATGTCTCTGCGCATAGGCATACAATGCAATTTCTATAGTAACTTTTCATCGACCTGTAAAACAGTGGTCGCACAGCATAAAACATGGCTTTTTCCTGAGTGCGTGCAGAAAACTTCCGCCTCCAAAACAGGCCCCGAAATGGCCTCAAATAAAAAAAATAGGGTCGCCAAGGGCTAAAGCCCTTTCCCGCAGCATATACTGCTCTCTTGCTTCACCGCGAAGGGCGTCTCAACCTGAGACAATGCACTCCTGCACTTTTCGGCTATGCTGCCTGCAGAGACTTGCTCCCACAACAGAAAATGAAAGCAACACTGCTCCTCTTACCTGAACACCGCGAGCTTGGCTTGCTTTCTTGAGCTCCTTACCACGAACAAGGGTCTGATACCATGTCAAGATTGTGGGAGAGAAGGAAGGAGTCTCACTTGTAGCTTTCTTGCTTGCACAATGGGGGAATACACAAAAGGGTGGAGGCTGAAAATAGTTTTCCTCTTCTTAGTTGTGTAAGCCAAAAGAACTCAAGTACAAAGAAATAGAAGAACCCTATATATGGGTCTCAAACCAAACTCAACTAACTAAGGTGGCATACTAACTGAGCCACGAACTAGAGTAGATAAGGATAGCTGTCATCTAGCTATTATTCATGAGCGGTGTACCAACCGCATCTATAACTGACACGTCGGTGACATAAATGCACAACGATTACCCTGGCATATCACGAGTGGAGCTCGATATCTCAACATGTTAGGATAGGGACAAATAGGTCTACGGCTCTACTAGCTGATCTTCAGGGAGTAGAGTTTAAAAATAAGGTTAATCTTAATAAGATTAAACCTTATTATTTCTAAATATGCTAATGAAGAGAATACATTGCAGATCCATGCTGGGGCTGATTTGAGACCTGCAAAAGAGCTTCAAACAAGTGGATGGGGCGGTTAATTCCTTATTTGGAGCACCCATATCTGGAGCAGAGATACCATCAGGGGAAACTTATCTGGTGGAGCAAAGGATATAAAGTGATTGAGCAAGAAGACAGAACCTTTGTATGGGAGATTAAAGTCTTCTGCCATCACTGCTTACGAGTGTTGACAAGTATCCCTATTGAGTTTAATGAAGAAGGTGGGATGGAGTCGTCAGTTCATCCTCTAAACATGCTAAATTTTGACTATCATAATTACGAATAGAGGAGTTTGTAATGGCAGGATGTGTAAATCCATTATGGACGTACACATTATATTTTGACAGAGTGTCCAGAGGCCCTAATAAAAAAGAGAGTGTTGGAGTAGTAATCCGAGATCCCCGACGTAGAGTTACGATGAAGTTAGCTGCTTATCTCGGGGTAGGATTCACTAACAATATGGTGAAGTATAAAGCCTTGATTATGGGATTGCATATTGCCAAACAAGGTGGTATTCGGCGGTTGTTAGTAAAAGGGGATTCCCAGTTGATCCTGAATAAGCTAGATGGGACATATACATTACGGAACCCCATCCTTTGTATGTATTATTGAACTGCGATGACCCTACTTGAGGAGTTTGAGAGAGTGTCTCTTCAGCTGATTCCACGTTACTGGAATCAGTTTGCGGATTCATTGGCAAATCTTGCTTATGAAGAAGACCTTTTCTTCAATTGTGGTCCTAGTTTGGATATTGCTATCAATAATGAGACAGGACCCAGTTGGTTGTGGGGAATGTTATCAGAGCATGCAATATATGGCAGGCGATGGTTGATATGGGTGATGCAAAGAGTAGTTGAGACCAATATACCATTGTTATCCTGGACCCATAGGAGGCTGATTAGACAACATGTTATGCGTACACCTCTTGCTATATATGCAGGAAGGATGGGTCATAATCTTATGCATTTAGCTTAGGGTTATAAGTACTATTTTTTCTCCTTGGAAAGGAGCATATTATTGTATATCTGTACTATTTCGGGGAGGGATGTGTAGGTGCTATGCTGTTCTATTTCGTTAGGCCAAGAGGGCCGATCAGTTTTGTAGTGAAATGTTCTATTTCATTAGGCCAAGAGGGCTGATCAGTTTTGTAGTGAAATGTTTTATTTTGTTAGGCCAAGAGGGCCAGTTATCTGTTTAGTACAGGTGCGGTTAATGGGTTTTTGTTGTAGTTCTGTGCTAGACATGGTCAAAGAAGGGCTTGGAAGGAGCCTTTGTCGTGTGGGAGCTTCTCGTGGCCCTATCTAGGTGATATCTCTTCTTTACGAGTACCGTGTTTTTATGTTATATGTGTCTGTATACTTATAGGGGATTTTCTTTTCTTGTTGGGGACCGAGGACCAAGGCATGAAGTCCCAAGTTTAGGTTAGAATGTCTGAGGGAGGTCTGAGTAGTCGTTGCCTCCTGTAAAGACGTTGCCAGCACTAAAAGACCTGTTATAGAAGGTAGTTCTAGTGACCTTGTTCTGCTAGCCTGCTAGGCAGCCGTTCTAGGAGTTCTTGTTAGTTGTGAGGCAGTTAGAGAAGCCTGCCAAAGGAAAAATGATGAAAGAGAGGAAAAATAAACCCTGAATATCCCAAAGAAAATAAATATATACAAAGGTGTGTAAAAAGGGGTTCTAACCCCTATAAAAATAGAAAAGAAAAGAAAGGAAAATTTATAAGCAGTTGATCATCGCCTTGCAAAGGCTTGGTAGGTTCCTGGGGACGAGTCCAGGGCCGATGCCTTGTCTTCCTAGGGGTGGCATCTCACTAGAAAAGAAGAAAATAAGGAATGTTGGAGCGAAAATAAAAGTGAGCGTCAGAAAAGGATTAAGTGTCGCCTTCGAGGGCTTGGTAGTTCTTGGGTACCGAAATAGGACCTGAGGCTGATGCCCTGTTCTCCTTGGGTCACTACGCTCAGCTCCCTCCTTTTTACATGCCCGAGTATGGAAGAATAAAAAACCTAAAAGAAGAAATGTACTACAAGAAAATACTCCTTGATCAGGCTATAGGAGTCCTCGCCTAGTAAGAGCTCCTGGTTGTGTTGTCCTTAGTTAGGTAGGTAGCTCAGACCACCGCTTAGTGCGACCTCTTGATAGTTCTTTTTAGTTTGGCCGTGTTGGAGCAGTCGGTTAGTGACTAGCTTCAGACCTCGTTGCAGCTAAGACGATTTTAAGCACCAAAACTGAAAGACGGCTTTTAAAAGGTGCCCGAGCGACACTTGTATATTTTTGATAATTTTTCAGACTACCATGCGGGATGCCAGGAGTTGCTAGTCAGTGCGGGATGACGAGCTAGACGCCCAGGATTTTTCAGAGCTCGAATCGGAGTCCGGACGGGGAAGTGGCCACAAGATGGGCAAGGTATGAAGAGGTGGACAAATTTAAGGCCAAAGGGGGGGTGCCCTTTGGGACCTTTGACCCCCCCCTAAAATTTTATGCATAGAACATGAAAAAACGTTGATGAAACAAGGCGTGATGGCGTAGTGCAGAGAGGCGCCGATTTTTTCGCTTCATCCTCCCACATGGAGATTCCTGGCTGTGAGCAACCCATGAAACAGACAATGGGGCTTATCTTCTCTCTCTTGGCTGATCATTTCGCCACCCTTCATGCAAGCAATGGCTGTCCGGATGAAGAGAACATATTCTAGTCTTTCTCTCTCCTCCCTCTCTCTCTTCCCTATGGGCTGTTCATGTGTACGATCTTGAAGAAGGAACCAGGGAAGGAGAATGAAGGAAGTGGTGATGGAGATGGATGGAGATGCTGAATATTGATGAGCAGCATTGGATTGAGAGCAATGGAGGCTCCATTTGCTGATTATGCAATCATTCAGGGCGTCTCGGGTTACGTAAAAACACGGTATGATAATTTTTATGAAAAAAATGAAGGATTTTTGATAGTTTATGATGATAATTATGTTCTTATTGGATGAAAATTTGTTTGTGGGATTTCCCGCAGTTATTTTGGGCATCTGAGGCCGTTTCAGGCCCCGTTTTAGATCCGCAAGGTTGCGGACAGCAGTTTCAGGGTACACTGTGATTTCGACTATATTGACCAGAAGTGGGTGCACAGGTTACAGATTTCAGGTCTATAAGTTCAAAGGTGTTTAATAGCGAGTAAACACAAGGTTTATCTGCAAACTGGTTGCTGATTGCATGTATTGTTGAGCAGATAGTGAAAAAGGTTGTCTGGTGTATTGTTGTGCACTATAGGTCGAGGGTTGCAGAAAATTTGCTTGCTGTTGGTATTAATTTTGTGATAATAGCAGAGAACAGTGGAAGCCCCATCATTGAGAAGCTCGACAAGAACAATTACCCTTCATGGAAGCTCCATGTCACGAACTTCCTTATTGGAAAAGGCCTCTACGAGTTTGTTTCAAGTGAAGAAAAGGAGCCAGAGGTGAGTGATCCTCCAACTACAGAAGAGACAAATGCACGGAAGGAATGGAATGCAAAAGATAAAAAGGTCATGTATTGGTTGTCTGTAATAATTGATAATAATATGCTTGGACATATTAGAAATGCAGAGAATTCATATGTAGCTTGGACCATACTTGAAAGTATGTTTTCTATAAATACAAAGGCATGAAAGATTCAACTCAAGCAAGAGTTGAATACATTGAAGAAAGGGAAGATGTCTATCAATGAGTATGCACTGAAGGTAAGGAGCATTGCAGATGCATTGGCAGCGATTGATGCAATGCCCGATGATGATGATTTGGTGTCGTCTACCTTGGGTGGACTTAACAATGAAAAGGCTTGGAAGTCTTTTGTAACTTCCGTATATGTCAGAAAGCCATTTCTAGATTTCGATGAGTTGGTCTCCCTTATGATCACTGAAGAGATCAACATGCAGAGTGAGACATCTGAAAGAAGTGGTGAACAAGTCCAGGCTTTCTACTCCAGTTCAAGAAGGGGACGTGGCAGGTTCTCCTCAAGAGGTCGTGGTACAGGACGTGGTAGTGACAACCAGCAAAACAAATTGAATCAACAATTTGGAGATATGCAGGTTTCAGGAGGTTGTGGTAACTTTAGAGGCAAGGGGAGCTTTAGAGGAAGAGGTGGATGGCAGAACAGAGGTTCTAACAACTCTGGTATTGTGTGTCACTACTGTGGCAAAACAGGTCATATTGCAGCCCAATGTTATGCTAAGAAAGATGATATCCGCAGTGGTAAGTTGCAGCAAGGAAACTATGCATCGTCTTCACGACAGAATGAAGACAAAAATGAACGTCTATTTGTTATGCAACATATGCTAAATGCTGTTACAGGAAAGGGAACGCATGATGATGTTTGGTATGTTGATTCAGGTGCATCCAATCATATGACCAGTCATGTAGAATGGTTTGGAGAGATGCAGGATTTGCAAAATGCAGGTTATGTGCAGGCGGGTGATGATTCATGCCACCCAATTTCACATGTTGGAAAAGTTCCCTTGTCCTTGCATGATGGTAAGACAAAGAGTCTTTCAGATGTATTACATGTGCCATCTATTACAAAGAACTTGGTGTCAGTTGGTCAGATGGTAGAGCAAGGACTGCAAGTCAGATTTAATGCAAAGAGTTGCTTTGTAGAAGACTTCAATGACAAGTACAGGTTAGTTGTAAAGGGAAGTAGAGTTGGACATATGTTTACTCTGGATGCTGGAATTCCTACTATGAATGCTGCTATGTATGCTAAAGGAAAAGATGTTGTTGCAGACATTGAAATTTGGCACAAACGCATTAGACATGCAAATGTACAAAGGATGAAATTAATGCAGTCCAAAGGGCTGGTTACAGGTTTGCCTATATTTAGAGTTGTAGAATTTCATAAGGTATGTGAAGCATGTCAGTTTGATAAGCAGGCAAGACAACCCTTTTCACATGACAGAGATGTAAGCAGAAATATCCTTGATGTTGTGCATACAGACATTTGGGGGCCTACACAAAATGTATCTCTTGGAGGCAGTTCATACTTTGTCACATTCATTGATGATTGTTCTAGAAAGCTGTGGATATATTTTATGAAGGAAAAGAGCGAAGCGTTTGAGCACTTTAGAACTTTCAAGGCTGCAGTTGAAAGAGAAACATGCTTGAAAGTAAAGTGCTTGAGGTCAGATGGAGGAGGAGAGTACCTCTCAGATGAGTTCAGTGATTTTCTGAGGTCTCATGGGATAAAGAGACAGTTCACATGCAGGTATACCCCACAACAAAATGGGGTTGCAGAAAGGAAAAACAAGCATATTGCAGAAGTTGCACGTGCCTTGATGGCTGAAAAGAATATGCCTAAGCATTTTTGGTTTGAGGCTGTTCATACTGCTGTTTATATTATGAACAGAACTCCCACAGCTGCAGTTCATGGTATGACTCCTGAAGAATGCTTTATTGGCAAGAAGCCTGATGTATCGCACTTGAAAGTGTTTGGCTGCATTGTGTATGTTCATGTGCCAGATGAGTTGCGGAAGAAACTGGATCCAAAGGCTTAAAAGTGTGTCTTTCTTGGATACTCTTTAGAGCAGAAAGGGTATCGCTGTTATAGCCCTGCCATATGTAAGTTCAGAGTAAGCAGGCATGTCATCTTTGATGAAATAAGCAGTTGGTATGCATCTAGTGGTGATGCATTGGATGATGATGATGATCATGACACTCATTTGCAGGCTGAAAAGCAAGAATCACGGACTCTTAGTGGACCAGAGACATCATCTGGTAGTCCTTGGTTTGGGAGACTAAGGAGTAGCTCTATATCTTCAGGTGCATCTAGTAGTACTACAGGTAAAGACAAAGGAAAAAATAAAGTGTCAGATGGCATTGATGCAGTTCTTGATGGAGACTCCAGTGGCTCAGAGAGCTTGGATGATGAGCTTGGCATTCCTTCAGTGAGGACTCCAGGTGTGCAGAGAGCATGCATCAATGCAAAGACTCCATTGAGTGATCCAGTGGTATGCAGGTCTAGCAGGGTGAGATACCCTATTAAAAGATTTGGTTTTGAAGGTTATGCAGCTCACCATTATGCTTATATGGTGAAACTAGTTGAGGATGTTGAGCGCACTTGTTTTGAGGATGCTGTTGGTCATACTCATTGGGATGCAGGAATGGATGAGAAGATGGTTGCATTAGAGGCCAATAAGACTTGGGATCTAGTATCATTGCCGAAAGGCAAGAAAGCTATTGGATGTAAGTGGGTTTATAAGATAAAACACAATGCAGATGGTTCTATTAGTAGGTACAAAGCTAGGCTGGTTGCAAAAGGCTATGCCCAGACATATGGCATAGATTATGATGAAACCTTCATTCCAGTTGCTAGGATGGCAACTATCATATGTGTGATTGCTTTGACAGCAGCCAAAGGTTGGAGGTTGCAGCAAATGGATGTGAAGAATGCCTTCTTACATGGTGATTTGTAGGAAGAAGTGTATATGGATCAGCCAGCAGGTTATGAAGATTTAAAGCATCCCACGTATGTGTGCAGGTTGAAGAAGGCGCTCTATGGGCTCAAGCAAGCACCTAGAGCATGGTCTGACAAGATCAGAGAGTATCTTGTCAATATTGGTTTCTATGTTTCTGATGCTGATCACTCACTTTATGTGAGAAAGGGAGATGCAGATTTGGTCATCATAGTCATCTATGTGGATGACTTGATTATTATAGGTGATAGTGATAGTGGGATTGCTCAAGTCAAGGATTTTTTGAAGAAGAAGTTTGAGATGAAGGATTTAGGTGAGCTAAGATACTTCCTTGGCATTGAGGTGATCAGATGTGATGATGGTATATGGCTCTCCCAAAGATAGTATGGCTTGGATATGTTGTCCAAGTATGGTATGACAGCATGCAAACCACTTTCAGTCCCGTTGGAGCAGAATGTAAAGTTGAGTGCTGATGTTGGGGATGAGGTAGAAGACCCTACTATGTTTAGGAGGATAGTGGGGAGTTTGATCTACATGACCATTACAAGGCCAGACTTGAGCTACGCTGTTGGTCTTGTGAGTCAGTTTATGCAAGTACCTAGAAAGCCACATTTGGATGCAATCAGACGCATATTGAGATATGTGAAGTCCACATTACATTATGGACTTTTCTATGAGGCAGGTACAGATGTACAGGTGTTTGGATATACAGATGCAGATTGGGCTGGTAGTATGTTTGACAGAAGATCTACCAGCGGATACATGTTCTCTCTTAGTAGTGCACCAGTTGCTTGGAGCAGCAAAAAGCAATCTACAGTTGCTTTATCGAGTACAGAGGTTGAGTATAGAGGTGCTGTTGTTGCAGCATGTGAGGTAGTATGGCTGCAAAAGTTATTGGCTGATTTAGATGTGCAGGTGGAAGGTGCAGTTGTCATTTATTGTGACGACATGAGCAGTATACAATTGGCTAGGAACCCTGTGTTTCATGCCAGGACAAAACATATTGAGGTACACTACCACTTTGTAAGAGAGAAGGTACTAGCAGGTGAGATTGACTTGGTGTATGTCAACACACAGGATCGGATAGTTGACATCTTCACGAAGGCATTGGGTACAGAGAAGCTTCAAAAGTTTCGAAGCTTACTTGGAGTTGCAGAGATGTAGTTGAGCTTGAGGGGGAGTGTTGAGATGACAAGCTCAACACATGCGAACATTGATGATGGACCGCCTGGTTAGATGGGTCCACACGTCTACACTTAGCACGTTGGTGGTCATTATGACTCTCACATGGCCACTGACTTATTACTTATTATATTCAGGTTGTTACACCTATTTACAGCTGGCATAGTTATAGCGCCAGTCGACTAGTGTAGTCGGTTATGCATTGTTTGACTTAGTAGGCCACTTTCCTTTATGTTGTATCTTATCTATACTTTGTGTACATTGTAAAGAGTGTGGAAGAAGAAGAAGAAACCAGCAAGAAAATGTTTTGGCCTCCATCTCTCTTTTTGTCTCTTGAGTGAGCTTCTCCTTGTGCATTCTGTGTGTGTTCGACGTAGCATCTTGAGCAAGTCCCCCCACCACGCGATTCTTGACACTGAAGTGATTGGAATAAGAAAAACCAGAAAATAGCATATTTTATTACCAAATAAATCAAGAAAATAGAAAAAATAAGGGAAAAAATAGAAATACATATTGGAAAAATAAGAAAAAATATGAGAATTGTTTGTGGATGTGTGGTAGTGGCAGAGCATGAGGTTGAGCCTCAGTTTGCCCTATCTCTTTGTCAAAGTTTATGATTTATTGCTTTTTCTACATCAAAACATGACAAAAATGAACCTCTACACCTGTGCAACGAAAGCAATACCTAAAGGTAGGGGGTTGGAAGATTTGAATGGTGTGATTTGCATGCTGATTTTTGCTGATTTTTTAATGCATTTCATGACATAGAGTCCATGTATGTTAATTAAGAGGATAGTAGCACGAGTGTTATCTCGGTGCTATCCTTTCATCACTGCAACGGGTTAAGAAATAAGCATTAAAATCTTGGTTGTGCACAAAGCACGTTGTTGATTTGAAAATGATGTTTGAGCACTTTAAAATCATTCACTTTTCATGTGCATGAAACCATGGTATCGGAATAAAAAACCTGGATGCATAGCACCTGTTTTCAATGACAATGACCCACGTTGAGTGAGGAAAGGTATCCTAAGCCGTAGGATAGACGTTCGTGTCTTGGGGGATTATTTAGTGAGGAAACTTGGTATCTCCTGGACGTCTTTCAAAATAGAGTCCGTGTATGTTAATTAAGAGGATAGTAGCACGAGTGTTATCTCGGTGCTATCCTTTCATCGCTGCAACGGGTTAAGAAATAAGCATTAAAATCTTGGTTGTGCACAAAGCACGTTGCTGATTTGAAAATGATGTTTGAGCACTTTAGAATCATTCACTTTTCATGTGCATGAAACCATGGTATCGGAATAAAAAACCTGGATGCATAGCACCTGTTTTCAATGACAATGACCCACGTTGAGTGAGAAAAGGTATCCTAAGCCGTAGGATAGACGTTCGTGTCTTGGGGTATTATTTAGTGAGGAAACTTGGTATCTCCTGGACGTCTTTCGAAATGAAGAGTGGAGTTTGTTCTTTTGCTTTATATGTTAAGCAGTGCATCAAGGGGCCAATCCCTACGATGTAGGAAAGCTGCAGTGGGGCCGCGGTGTTTCTATTGAGAGGTTTGTCCCATGTATGTGATTATCGTGGTATTCATTGCCAAAGTGTATGGGTTCTCCCTCTGAGGAGTCTAGAAAAAGAGAAACGTTGGACTACAAAAATACAAAACTATAAACGCATAGATTAGGCTTTAGGATAGTTTTTCCTTTAGCAGTAGATAGACGCTCCTGGTCCGCGAGGCCGTGAGGGTGTGTTTGTCTGTCATGAGCATGAGGTTCGGCTAGTACCATAGCTAGTGCGGGCCCATTTCAGGTCCCATCATACATCTTGACCAAGGAATACCGTGTGATGGGTGAAATAACCCCACAAGTTAGATGCGACACTTATCTCATGTAACAAGTTGCAATGTCGCATGGTAATGTGCCTACATCACAAAATTGTATCGCCACTCCATAGAACAAGGTTGTCAAGTTCTAGTACAAGTCTAATTTTCCAGAGGATGAGTAGTCATCCTACTACATCACCCTTCCTTCGGCTGATTTGCCAAGTTAAGGAGTTACGAATTTGCCAAGAAAGCATTTAACCAACCAGGTTAGGATAACGAGGTTGCCTAGGATTTATTGACCATAATATATGCAAGCCTAAAGTAGTCACAATTTGGGTCAACTGGGTATAAACCCTAACCCAAGGATAAAGGGGTAAACAAGCAACTAGGCTTACGAAACCCTTGGGATCTTGCCAAGTCGCAATTGATCTCGGATCGAATGTTGGATGTATTTGGAAAGAAGGATTTACACCTTAGCAGTTGGCCGTATAAACAACCACTGGAGTGTTTGTGTTTGTACACTTAGGAGAATTGTTTGTTCTTCTTTGCTCAAAGAACTAATGCTAGAAAATAACTAATGCTTCAGGTTGAAATCCTGGAGGCAGAAGCAGCATCAGTTACCCTCGACTGTCTGCCTGACCCTATCCAAGGGGATTGTTAGCCGCACCGGGTACGTGGACCAAACCCACCGTGAGAGGTCTCTCCGTGGGTGCTACTTGGAGCAGGAGGAAGCTTGGGGCCAGGGGGACTCTGGCGGTAAATCCCTTGTTTCCAGGTCCTGCACAAGAGGCCGACGTGACTCGAGATTGGATCTCAAGGCCCGCATACTAGTCTATGGGTGGAAACTTGGAATAGCGATCCCTGAGGATTGCTGAAATTGCCTTCGGGTGGATTATGAAATTGCCTTCGAGCGGATTATGGATTAGCCTTCGGGCTAGATTATATGATGTATTCCAAAGACTGATAAATAAAGATTAAATGTTGAAAATGAACTTGTTTGACATTGTTTTTCTATGTCAATGCTTAAGTTACGTGAAGGAACCAGTGATAAATTGGTTAATTAAGGAAGCTGTTTTTGCTTGTTAAACTAAATGTGGTAGATAATTGGACAACTAAAGTAACCCGAGGAAAGTGCGGTGGATGTGACCATGGGTGCGTCCTACGGAAGGGTGGTCCCGGTTTGCTGGGAACTTTTCTCAAAGGAATTGACAGCAAGGTAATGATGACCTAGAATCTAGAAAGCTAGAGTCCCGATTTATGTTGTTTTAGGGGAACAGAATGGGACTATGCCTTATGGGCAGAGAGGCCGCTTCACATCCCTCTCGTTTCCCAATCTCCTTGAACCAAGTGCAGTATAAATCCACTTCGATCCTGATGTTTCTGAGTAAAGTAGTTCGTCTGGGGCTCAACGCTAGATACCTTCGAGGAACTTGACCATTAGAGAAACCCTGATTCAGGTTGATCCTAAGTGGGAACGGCCGGAATACTTCCGCTTCGTGGCAGACTCGGAAAGACCTAGATCGCAAACCCCGTGACATTCGGTGGGAGTGCCGGGCGGCACTTTCTGGACTCTCTTCCCGATGGGCTGCTAAGGCATGTCCTAGAAGTGGACAGGGGGACACGTTATAGTTGATACCAATTGTAACGTGTCCCCTTGTCCGCCTATGGGACATGTCTTAGCAGCCCATCGGGAAGAGAGTCTAGAAAGCGCCGCCCGGCACTCCCAAGGAATGACACGGGGTTTGCCAACTAGGGTCTCCCGAGTCTACCCCGCAACGGAACTTATCCAGCCATTCCCATTAGGATCAACCTGAAGTCCAGGTTTCTAGCAATCGAGTCTTCCTAACAGCCTTCTAGCATCGGTCTATTGCCGCTCCACTTTGCATAGATACAACTGGATCCAAGCAGACTCATACCGCACTTGGTTCAAAGAGAATGGGAAATGAGAGGGATGGATCACTCGGCCTCTCTGCCCGCAAGGTATGGTCCCATTCTGGTCCCCTAAAACGGTATGAATCAGGATTCTAACCAACATTGTCTAAGGTCATCATCCATCCTTCCTGAACATTCCTCGTTAACATTTCCTTTTGAGCAAAGCTCTCGACTGTTGGCTGTCAGATCGTGGGTAGCATAGTTCCTTTCATGGCTCTTCAGTTTCCTTGAAGAGTATGCTACAGGATGACCTTCTTGCATAAACACACATCCTAAGGCAAGTGTGCTAGCATCATTATCACTTCAAACTCCTTACTAAGATCTGGAAGTTTCAGGATCGATGATGATACTAAGCTTTGCTTTAGTTTGTCAAAGCTGGACTATTCAGCAGGTGTCCATACAATTGATACTTGCTTCTTTAGTAGATCAGTCAGAGGTGCTGCAATCAAAGCATAGTTTTTGATAAAGACCCTGTACCATCTTGTCAATCCATGCTCTCAAGATTTGGAGACACTACTTGCTGGGCAACAAGTTTACCCTAGTGAAGGATCATAAAAGTCTTAAGTGGATCTTTACCCAAAATGAGCTCAATATGAGGCAACATCGATGGATTGAAGTGCTGGAGGAATATGACTTTGAAATCAAATATAGGCCTAGAAAGGAGAATGTAGTTGCCGATGCACTCAGTCGCAAGGCATTTCTGAATTCTTTGATTTTGCAAGATCCATCAACCGCAAGATCATTAGCCACAAAGGTATCCATGCCAAACAACCCAATTCTTGAGCTAGCTAGAGAAGAGGCATGCCATGACCCAACCTATCAGAAATTGCTAAGGGAGATCCCCATCAAAGATCAAGACCCGAAAGCTACAGGCAAAGTATCAAGAATTCTCTATCAATAGTGGACTTGTCTACTATAGAACGAGATTATGTATACTGGCAAGCAAATCACTCAAGCACAAGATACTTTGGGAAGCCCATGACTCCCCTTTCTCAGGACATCTTGGCTATGCCAAGACCCTCAATGCAGTCAAAAAGAGCTATTATTGGGATAGGCTCAAAAGTGACGTTCTCAAATATGTCACTGAATGTTTTCCTTGTCAACGCATTAAGGACAAACATGTCAAAATGGCAAGGAAATTGCAACCACTTGACATTCCCCAAATGAAATGGAAATTCATCAGCATGGACTTTGTTGTTGGCCTGCCCCAAGTTCAGGGAGGATAGAACTCCATTATGGTTGTGGTGGATATGCTTACCAAGGTTGCACATCTTATCCCTGTTAAGTCAAACTATAAAGCCTCGGACATTGCAAGGTTATTCATCAAGGAAATATTCAAACTGCATGGGTTACCCAGAAGAATCATTAGTGATCGTGACTCTCTCTTCACCTCACACTTCTGGAGGGCTATCTTCGAGGCCATTGGGACTCAACTCTATTTCAGTACAGCTTACCATCCCCAAACCGATGGTCAAATGGAACGAGTCAACCAAGTCATTGAAGATATACTTAGGGCACACTGTTGTCATAAACCCAAAAAGTGGATTCAATATTTGCCACTGGTTGAGTTTGTCTACAATGCTTCCTACCAACAAAGCATTCAGATGACCCCTTTTCAAACATTGTATGGGCATGATTGTCGCACTCCCTTGAGCTTTTCAGATCCAACCTTAAAGGTTGAGGCAGATGCTGGAAGATATGGATGACCAAATCAAGTCAATAAGACAAGACATCCAAGCCGCCAAGGATAGACAAAAGGCTTATGCGGACTTGAAATGGCATGACAGATCCTTCGTTGAAGGTGATATGGGGGGAAAATGGATAATGGTTAAATTTTTGGCAAATTTTTTATAATAATCCCCTCCCCTTCAGCCATTGCATGGCGGGGGAGAGGGAGTATGAGTTTGTGTGAGTGGTGGAGGGCATGGGAAGGAGGCATGCAACCCACCACTTGGGTGGCTATGCCCCCCCCACCTTAGTGCCTATAAGAACCTCCCCCTTTAAACTTGAGGGGAGGAAAGGGAAAAAAGACGTCGTGCTGCCCACCTTGTGGAACCAAGCTGCCACCATATGCCTTCACGCTACCTATTGCCGCCACTTGGCCCGCTGCCGCCTCACCACCAACATCATCATAATCATCGTCGTCATTGTCTTCCCCTCCATCCTCATCATTTACCAATCATCATCTTCTCTCTCCATGACTTCTGTCAGGAAACAGAAGCTTGGAAGCTTCTTTGGAAGCTTCTATTAAAGCTTCCCATAGCCCCTATTCACCCATGCCTCCCCCAGGGTCTTAAAGCTGTATCTGCAAGGGCCGTGTCCTGCGCAGAGGAGAAGATCTCGGACTGAGAGACTTCGGAACATGCAAGTAATCCAAGGGGGAGTTACTGCGATGAAAGTCACTGCATAAATGGCTCCTAAGCAGAAGTCATGAGGTGCACACGTGGGAGCTTCCACCCCGAGTTCGTGTGTTGGCAATGCTCCAAATCTTAATGCCCAGGTTTCGATTGTATTCTCGCATGAAAGGGACGCATTAAGCATATTGGTTTTTAGGAAAATTTAGATGCATTTATTCATTTGATTTACAAAGTTTAGTGCATGTCGAATATTTGCAATTGCTCGCACTCCCGTGGACAAGGGTAGTTGCAATCTTCTTGAACGTGTAATGCATAACTTAGAAGATGATATCGTGCTAAGAAGAATAGAGCTTATGTCGCATATGCACTCATGAATTAAATTCATGGTCGTGGTTCATATAGAGGATAATCTTAGACGCCCATTGAATGATGTCCAAATCATCGCAATACATGGAAATGAATTATGAACTTTGCAAATTGCATGTGAGGATGGTTGCATTTTAGGTCGCGTTAAAGTAATAAAAGGAAAGATTAAATCAATAATGATCTCATGGCATTCGCTCATGCATGGAGATCTCTTGTCAAAATTTGAATGCATCTCCATCAAAAATATTAAAGCTTTGATTTCGTTGCATCAACACAGGGTTTATACGTGTTAGCTCTGAATTCTCAATCATTATAGTTTAGACAAGGAAAAGTAACGATCACTGCAGATCTTATACCTGCATAGAAGGAAAAAGTCTATGAATCGCATATTTGCATAGAATGTTATATCTTGCAATTATTTACATCTTTTAGGAAAAGTATTTGCATCTCTAAGGAAAGAACACCTCTTGTCACAAGACAATTAGATAAATTAGGTAAATCGCTTGTAATGGCAAACTCACATGGGATTCATAAAAGCATAAATAGTTAGTACGATGAACACCTCAATGTGCTAGTCAGGGCTAAGTTACATTAAAATTCCGCCCAGTATCGCACTCCGGTTGTCGACCTAATATTTCCAATCCTAAAGGTCCTACCCACATTCAGGAATGTTAGGGTTAGCTAGACGCCCATGCAAGAATGATCTAGGGTTCTCACCCTAGGGATCAATTGGCCAAATACTAGACTTCCATATGAATTTAGGAACCCTAGGGCCAAAGCGTTACCAGCCTAGTAGGGTTAAGGTTGGGTTGAGTCAAGAAAACTCCCAAGTCCTTATCTTGATCAAGGGTATTCTTGATCAAGGAAGACCGTATGAAGAAAGATATAATCCCCACAAGTTAGGCGCTAACACCTATCTTGTGCAACAAGTTGCAATGTCACATGGTTTTGTGTCTAAACCACAAAATAGTATTGCCACTCCTTAGAACAAGGGTTGGCGGGTTCTAAGTACAAGTCTAATTTTCTAGAGGATGAGTAGACATCCTGCTACATCACCCTTCCTTGGGCTGATTTGCCAAGTTAGGGTAATTACGAATTGCCTAGCAAGCAATTGACCAATCAAGTTAGGACAATCGGATTGTCCATCATAATATATGGAAACCTAAAGTATTGATAATTTGGGTTATCATGGTATAAACCCTAACCCAAGGAAAAAGGGTAACCAAGCAACTCAGTTTACGAAACCCTTGGGATCTTGCCAAGTCGCAATTGATCCCAGATCGAATACTAGATGTATTCAGAAAGAAGGATTTACACCTTAGCAGTTGGCCATATAAACGACCATTGGAGTGTTTGTGTTTGTACACTTAGGAGCACTGTTTGTTCTTCTTTGCTCAAAGAAATAATGCTGAAAAATAACTAATGCTTCAGGTTGAAAGCCTGGAGGGAGAGGCAGCATCAGTTACCCCCGATATCTGCCTGACCCTATCCAAAGGGGTTGTTAGCCGTGCCAGATACGTGGACCGAACCCACCACGAGAGGTCTCTCCGTGGGTGCTACTTGGAGCAGGAGGACGCTTGGGTGCCAAGGGGGCTCTGGCTGTAAATCCCTTGCCTCCAGGTCCTGCATACTAGTCTATGGGCGAAAACTTGGAATAGTGATTCCTGAGGATTACTGGAATAGCCTTCGAGCGGATTATGGAATTTCCTTCAGGCAGATTATGGATTAGCCTTCGGGCTAGATTATATGATGTATTCCAAAGACTAATAAATAAAGATCAAATGTTGAAAAGGGACTTTTTTGACATTATTTTTCTGTGTCAATGCCTAAGTTACGTGAAGGAACCAGTGATAAATTGGTTAATTAAGGAAGCTGTTTTTGCTTGTCAAACTAAATGTGGTAGGTAATTAGACAACTAAAGCAACCCGAGGAAAGTGCGGTGGATGTGACCATGGGTGCGTCCTACGAAAGGGTGGTCCCAGTTGGCCAGGAACTTTTCTCAAGGAAATTGACAGCAAGGTAACGATGACCTAGAATCTAGAAAGCTGCAGTCCCGATTTATGCTGTTTTAGGGGAATGGAATGGGACTATGCCTTATGGGCAGAGAGGTCGAACTTCGCATCCCTCTCGTTTTCCATTCTTCTTGAACCAAGTGCAGTATAAATCCGCTTCGACCCTGATGTTTCTGCGTAAAGTAGTTCGTCTGGGACTCGATGCTAGTTACCTCCGAGGAACTTGACCATTAGGGAAACCCTGATTCAGGTCCTCAGTGGGAACAGCCGGAATGCTTCCGCTCTATGCAGACTCGGGAAGACCTAGATCGCAAACCCCGTGACATTCCGTGGGAGTACCGGGCGGCGCTTTCTGGACTCTTTTCCCGATGGGCTGCTAAGGTGTGTCCTACAAGTGGACAGGGGGACACGTTACAGAACACAACGCCCCCTGGTCGTCGAACAGCAGATCCTCCGCCCCCGTGCTTCGTCACCTTCCCCCCCTTCGTTGCAGCATTAAGGTTCCCCCCCTCCATTGCAATTAGCGAGATTCCCCCCTCCCTCGACGACAGTGCGCCCCCCTCCAACTCGTTCGCAGGCTGATCCTCCCCCCTTGTGGCCATCGTCTGGACCCCCCTCCATTGCGGCAGCTATGCCCCCCCCCCTTGGGCTTCCGTCTGAGAAACCCCCCTCCTTTTCAGGCGGAGAATCCCCCCCCCCCCCCCCCCCCCCCCGTGTTCAGTGAAGGAAGAAGAGGGAGAGAGAGAGAAGGAGAGGAAGAAGAAGAAGAGGAAGAAGGAGAGAAGAGAGAAGGAGAAGAAGAAGAGAAGAAGAAGAAGAAGGAGGAGGAGGAAGGAGAAGAGGAGAGAGAGAGAAGAAGAGAAGGAGAGGGAGAGAGGGAAGGAGAAGAAGAGGAAAAGAAGAAGGAGAAGAAGAAGAGAGGGAGAGGAGAAGAGAAGGTGCATGCGAGGATGGTTGCATTTTAGGTCCGGTTAAATAATAAAATGAAAGATTAAATCAATAATGGTCTCATGGCATTCGCTCATGCATGGAGATCTCTTGTCAAAATTTGAATGCATCTCCATAAAAAATATTAAAGCTTTGATTTCGTTGCATCAACGTAGGGTTTATACGTGTTAACTCTGATTTGTCAATCATTATAGTTTAGGCAAGGAAAAGTAACGATCATTGCAGATCTTGTAGCTACATAGAAGGAAAAAGTCTATGAATCGCATATTTGCATGTAATGTTATATCTTGCAATTATTTACATCTTTTAGGAAAAGTATTTGCATCTCTAAGGAAAGAACACCTCTTTTCGCAAGACAATTAGATCAATTAGGTAAATTGCTTGTAATGGCAAACTCACATGGGATTCATAAAAGCATAAATAGTTAGTACGATGAACACCTCAATGTGCTAATCAAGGCTAAGTTACATTAAAATTCTACCTAGTATCACACTTAGGTTGCCGACCTAATAATTTCGATCCCAAAGATCTGCATTCATGGAATGTTAGGGTTAGCTAAATGCCCATGCAAGAACGATCTAGGGTTCTCACCCTAAGGATAAATTGACCAAATACTAGACTTCTGTATGAGCTAGGAACCCTAAGGGCCAAAGCGTTATCGGCCTAGTAGGGTTAAGGGTTGGAATCGGTCAAGAGGACTCCCAAACCCTACATCTTGACCAAAGGTATTCTTGACCAAGGAATACCGTGTGATGGGTGAAATAATCCCACAAGTTAGATGCGACACTTATCTCGTGCAACAAGTTGCAACATCGCATGGTAATGTGCCTAAATCACAAAATTGTATCACCACTCCGTAGAACAAGGTTGGCAAGTTCTAGTACAAGTCTAATTTTCTAGAGGATGAGTAGTCATCCTGGTACATCACCCTTCCTTGGGCTGATTTGCCAAGTTAAGGAGTTACAAATTTACCAAGAAAGCAGTTAACCAACCAGGTTAGGGCGACGAGGTTGCCTAGGATTTATTGACCATAATATATGGAAGCCTAAAGTAGTGACAATTTGGGTCAACATTGTATAAACCCTAACCGAAGGATAAAGGGTAAAAAAGCAACTAGGCTTACGAAACCCTTGGGATCTTGCCAAGTCGCAATTGATCCCGGATCGAATGCTGGATGCATTCGGAAAGAAGGATTTACACCTTAGCAGTTGGCTGTATAAATGACCATTGGAGTGTTTGTGTTTGTACACTTAGGAGCACTGTTTGATCTTCTTTGCTCAAAGAACTAATGCTAGAAAATAACTAATGCTTCATGTTGAAAACCTGGAGGGATAGGCAGCATCAATTACCCCTGACTGTCTCCCTGACCCTATCCAAGGGGGTTATTACCCGCGCCGAGTACGTGGACGGAACCCACCGCAAGAGGTCTCTCCGTAGATGCTACTTGGAGCAGGAGGACGCTTGGGTACCAGGGGGGCTCTGGCCGTAGATCCCTTGCCTCCGAGTGTTGCACAAGAGGCCGATGTGACTCAAGATTGGATCTTGAGACCCGCATACTACTCTATGGGCAGAAACTTGGAATAGTGATCCCTGAGGATTGCTGGAATTGCCTTCGGGCGGATTATGGAATTGCCTTCGAGCAGATTATGGATTAGCCTTCAGGCTGGATTATATGATGTATTCCAAAGACTGATAAATAAAGATCAAATGTTGAAAAGGGACTTGTTTGACATTGTTTTTCTATGTCAGTGCCCAAGTTACGTGAAGGAACCAGTGATAAATTGGTTAATTAAGAAAGCTGTTTTTGCTTGTCAAACTAAATGTGGTAGGTCATTAGACAACTAAAGCAACCCGAGGAAAGTGCGGCGGATGTGACCATGGGTTCATGCTACGGAAGGGTGGTCCCGGTTG